>NC_135661.1:5562773-5862773 GCF_964188315.1 Podarcis muralis | reverse complement strand
ATTTGTTCCAGTTTTTTTGTCCCGTCCCCCCCAATAATCAGTATCCAGCCCTTTGCTTTGCAGGCTGGGCAGGGAAGTTCTGGTGCCAAATTCTCTCCAATGAGAGAACGTTTCCCATACATTTCAGCAAATCCCAGGGTGTTCTGCATCAAATGCACATTGGAACTCCATGGCAATGAACAGGAAAGTCTATGCATTCAGGAGCACACATATGGAATCTGGGCAAGGCCACCCAAGCTTGGAAAATCCCCCACTGGAATGATCAGTGAAACATGGAATGTGTCAATGCAGTTGGATTGGGTCACAAGAGCAGCTTTGGGGAGAGCACTGAGGGGCAGAGGAAGTTCATCACTTCGCGTCCTCACTGCAGGGCTTCAAATATTTCCAGCTGTCAAGGATTTGCTTTGAAAGCTCTCCTGGCTGTCTGCCTCCTCCTCCTCCTTTGCCCTCACTGTCCTTTGCCCTCACTTGCCCACACTGATGCCCAACCTGGTTTGCCGTGGTCCATGGGGCAACCTCGCTTACAAACTCCTTTGCTTACAAACATCCGAGGCATGTCAACGTATTATATAACATCAACAACAAATCAACAGGGAGAAAGAGCACCGGAACTCGCCGGTTTGCAGTTAAGTGTCGAAAAAGTCACCGAAAGCAAAAGCTGTTTCCCTGATGTTCGTGAAATGGGATGCTTAAATAGGAAAACTGGGTTTTGGTACAGTCCCTATGGGACAAAAATAACTGAATCAGGAGATGTCTGCATTTCAGATTTAAATCTCCATGGTAGTACACTAACTGCGCATGTTCCGGTTGGCCAATGCCATAGCCGGAATCCAAAGGGACTAGTTCTTCACATCGAAGGGCAGGAAGTTTGGGGCTTGTGTGTCCCAAATAATGTTCCCCTTTCCATGATGCACATCACTTAACATTCAAAAGCAAAGGGGTTGCAAAATCTGTTTGCAGGATGGCTGGGGAGGAAGGTTGCTTAAAGTGGGGGAACTAAAATAAAACTAAAAATAATTGAGTGCAACTCAGCCTGTCAGTATAGTAAAAGCGACCATTTGGTTCCTCCCCTTCAGTTCACCTTGAATTTTTGCATTTCTTTTTGGGTGTTGTCTTCCACCTGCCCTTTGCTGGTTTCCCATCCCCAGAATTTTTTGCTGCTCATCTAATAAATCAATTAAAACCAACCCCCAACATATTTTTTCTTCTTCCACCAATGAATTTAAATTTCCTTTCATGAAAAAGAAGATAGAGGCAACTTTCCCTTTCCCCCCACCCCCTAAAGAAAAATTCAACCCAAACCCCAAAAGTTATTGGAATGTATTTTGAAAACATACAATACGCAAAAGGTCCTACACTGTTCTGCCTCCCAAGCCTTTATATATATATGTATATATATATATATATATTTATTTATATTTATATATGTGTATTTTTAAAAACTACCACAGCACTCACTGTGTGTTTAGTAATATATAGAGAGAGAAGAAAGAGAAATGCCAACTTTCTATAAACAAACACCACGTGACCGAGTTTCCACTTAAGGTACGTAGGTACCCCCTCCAAGAACCCTCTCCTCTTCAACATACTCTTCTAAGCTCTATATTTACAGCAGCGGCTTAGAAGGCTGTGACTTTTGTGGCAAAGGGAAGTGGCAAATAACATTGCTATTCACTAGCATCATTCCATAGCATCCAGCATCCCAAATGGACTTGGAGATCCAAGGATCTGCCGAAATAATGGCTGGGGTTAAGTCACAGTCTGGTGTGTGTGTTCTGCTTTATTTTATATGTACAATTTCAAAAACCGATGCGGAAATTGAGCGGAAAACAGGAAGCAGGTTTTTCCAGGGGTGCTACTTCCTGTTTATGTGGCATTGGTGACTTTTGGTTGGAGTAGAGTTGCCATGCATTTTGCATATGTATATGGAATTGGGAGAACTCAATGCTGCCCTTGAGCTACCCCTCCCGCCCCCCCCCAAAAATATATATATGTAAGAACAATCCAAGATCAAAACATGGTTTCTGTGCAGGGCCAGATTTAGGTTTGATGAAGCCCTAAGCCAATGAAGGTAATGGGGTCCCTTATATGCCCAGCTGTCCTTTTGTCAACAACAAATTGTCGCTCTTTTTTGTGTTGAATATATGCTATATGGTAATTTATGGACCTAATAGGTATCTAAAGCCATTTGCACATGACAAAATATGTATTTTATCAAAGTATTTTTTTTCCTTTAAATTTTTTGGGGCCTCCCAAGAGAGTGGGGCCCTAAGCAATAGCTTGTTTAGCTTATACGTAAATCCGGCACTGTTTCTGTGATATGAGCAAATTCGCCTTAGAGTTGTGAACTCTTGAGATGAGAAATTTTGGTAGATGGGCCAGGACTGTGGCTGGAGCTAGAGGTAAATTCCGTATCTTGGAAACTCTTAAAACCATCCAGAGTAGATGGTTTGTCAAGGTGAAAGCAGTAGAGAAGGAAACTGGTCACCTGTGGCTTTAAACAAGGCTGAAAGGAATTTGAGAGATGGAATGACTTTTCTGACCTTAAAACTACCAGCTCTTCCTGATTCCCCACCTTGCATTTTCATTATTCTTCCACTTCCGGGCTTGAAGGTTTGCCTGTCTGAAATTGCACTCATGGTTCTCCTAATTTTGGAAAGCAATAATTTTCGGAACCGATTAAAAACCCACCACATGCCCACTGGTGAATGCTGTTGGATTTAAGGGAGTTTTAGGGGATTGGGGACTTTGTGGACACACACAATGAAGTGCAACAGACCTTGCAACACCCATGAGGTATTCTGAACATCAAGAGAGTCTAGCCTTGCTATCTGATATGCTTTGAACTCAAAATGCTACAGCGTGAACCAGTGACCTTGGTGTGCAAAGCAAGCTGCTCTGCCATTGAGCCACAGACACTTCCCGAAAGGAAAGACTAGCACCGATGCAATGGAATGCTCCTGATTTTGGTAGGCCTTAGACCATTGGTCCATCTAGCCCAGTATTGCTGACACTGACTGGCAGTGGCTCTCCAAGGTTTCATGTAGGGGGTTTCTTCCAACCCTATCTGGAGATGCAATTGGGTCTTGAATCTGCTCTTCCACTGAAAACCAACTGTCCTAATACGGATTGTTGGCTACCACTGCCAGCCGATTGTTTCAACTGTCCTTTTCTCCTGTCCTTGAACTTTCTCATCTCCTCTTTTTCTATCAAATGGGAAAATACGAGGTCACCGCTGGAATAAGTTCCTCCAGGGGTGTTGTTAGGAGATGACCCAGATGACCTGCTCCCTGCCCCCCCTGCCCCACACTTTGTAACAAGGCAGCCGGGGGCACTACAGAGTACATTGCCCACAAAATTCTGCCATCTTCACATGCCCAGAGGCACTTCTTTTAGTTTCAATGAGCACATAGGCAGCAGACCTTGCCAACAAGTTGTGGGGGAGGTCAAAGGTCCCAATCCATTTGTGGGCCCAGAAAACCCTGCTGGTACCCCACAGCTCAGAGTGAGCCCTGGCAGACATTGATTCCTGCCCCCCACTCTGAAATCCAGCCCAAATTTGCATCTGCACTAGAGGTAAAGAATGTGGGTCCATACAGACCTTGCTAGGCTTCTGAACCGCATCAGCAACAGTGGAAATGTGCATATGGAAACATTCTGCAAATTAGTGTTGTATGGACCAGTTCCTGAATCTTTTAAATACTTAGTTTTAATAGAAGCACCTCCCACAGAAGACTTCCATTTTCAAGCTGGGTGCCGCTGACTGTATAGCAGTCAAAATCAACCAGAAGGGGGATGGAAATGAAGAGTTTCCCCCTATCTTCCTTGTCACCATGTGGTGGTCTTGTAGATGAATAGATTCATCCAACAGGACCCAATGCAACTTTGAAGCCAATGTTCAGGGTGTGTGGGATTTTTGACAGCCTAGACAACAAGGGATCCCTTGTCTTTGTTAATATACTTGGCTCCCTTGATTGCCAGAACGTGGCAATTTTAAAACGCCATAGGCGAACAAAGTTGCGTGGTATTCATCCTGCATCTAACCTCCAGCTTCCTCAGATTCTGTCTCAACTTCCTGCAGAATTAGTGGTCCCCAAACTGGGAAAAAAAGTTACAATATACATCAAATTTCCCTCTCCCCAACACATTGAATTGAGATGCACTGCAACCTCTCCCCCTTTTGCTATACCTTCTCCATTTTTGGTCCAAATATTTCCCCATTTGGTCCCAAGATCAACACTTAACAATCACCAGGATTCCTCCTTCACAGGCAATGCCGATCATGTACAATAACTAAATGGGGCTGGGGGGTAGACAGACGAAAAGAATCTACCTATCTATCTATATATTTACGAAGAAAACAGGTTCCACAGTGACTTAAGCCCAGAGGCCACATCAATGGAAGGTCCATAACTGTTGGTTGTTTACGGCGTTGGCTAGGAGGGCTTGAACATCAGGGGGGAAATAAACATCGGATCACACTCATTGTCTCTGGCCTTTGAAGGGGTCAAAGTCACCATAGGCGAGTGTTTTCTTAACAGGTCTGCACAGTTAGAATTTGAATTAGTGGAAACTTCTCCCTTCCTTCCTCAGTCCTCTTTGCCCTTCAGGTGCAGGCAAGATTTGGAAGGTTCGATGCTTAAGGTCCCAGAAGAAGAAGGGCGTTGACAGAGCTGGGTCCTTGGAAGGCTGGTGGCAGAAGTGGGATTTTTTCTTCTTCCATTTTTCATTTGTGTCTCATTGGTGGTCGACTATCAACGTAGGCGATGTCGTGTGGCTGCATCCATCAGTAAGCTTGGCCTGTTTCAACGGGTAGGAGACCCAGCACAGCTGAATGTTCCCCAAGCTTCATTCTACGCTGTGTGGACAGGCTCACGTTTTTGGTCAGATAGTCAACTGCGGCTGGGGAAAGGAAGAGGAGGAGTAAACAACAGAGGAAGAGGTAAAGAGTGCGAATAATGTTGCAGAAGAAGCATTTACAGTTCTACAAAGACACACCCTAGATAAAGATGGGAGAGCCCAGTCAGCCCATGTTTGTCTCATCACCCACCATGGGGCTTGGCAGCTGCAGTTTTTAAAACATGGTATTCATCATGCCTATCTCTGATGCATTTTGCATTATTTTATTATAATATTGTGTTCTTAGCTATTGGAAGCCACCCTGAGTAATGCCTACGTATCAGAAGAGTGGGATAGAGATTCTTGCCTTTTTAAAAAAAAGTAAGCAGCTAGTCCTCAATCTGATACCATACCCCACAACTTCTGAAAACTTAATAAATAATAATAATAATAATAATAATAATAATAATAATAATAATAATAATAATAATAAATTAATTTGTACACCGCCCTTCATCCGAAGATCCGATGGCGGTTCACGACAGAAAAATACAAAATGTGAATACAAATACATAACGAAACAAAAACAAACTGAAACCAATAACCCCACCTCCCACGAACATGTTTAAAAAGCCATGGCTTCTGATTTTTCACTTGGCATCCATCTACACGCTTATAAGCCCCCCTTGGCTGCCCCAAAGTGTCGTTTTTCCCATTGTTAAGTCATCTTGCTTTCGAAAGTCAAAACACATGGACTCTATTAATATAGAGGCCTAGAAACTTGGTTGAATTATTTTTTTTGAAAAAAAGAAAGAAAGCCAGAATCCGTCCAGCATGCGGAATCCTGTGCCCCCGTCCAGCACTTGAAAATTTGGGTGCCACGTCACGAGCCCGTCCTGAGACTTCGAGTTAGTTTGCGGGAAAAGGATAAAAATAAACTCTCAATACATTTCTTGGCTGTAAGCGGAATTGTGTGACGTGCTTTTGGCTTGGCTGGAAGACCCAAAATCCACCATTCTCTGAAGACTGGCAAGTGAAAGTTCATTCATTCATATATATATATATATATATATATATATATATATATATATATATATGAGTAAGTAACTGACACTCCCGATTAGCAGTGCTTCAGTCAAACTCTGTGCCCACCCCCCTCATTCTAATGTCACAAATTAGATTAATACAAGGCTGGCAAGGAAGGCACCATTGGTGCCAACGGGTAAACAAATTTCAGCCATCAGCATCCTGTCAGCATTTTCCAGGCGAAAATTCTTATTAGACTTGTCACATCCATTAGGAATCCTTTCACGCTTCTGCGTTCCATCAGCGGTTTCATTAGCGCAGCCTCGGCCTCTGGGAATGGCTGGGACTGCTCTGTTCTGGCTCTCCTCCATTCACCTCTTTCTCCGCCCCCCCATCTCCACCCCCCCCCCACCCCTCGCACACCTCCGCTGACACCATCCGGGATGGAGCAGGCATGTTTCTCACTGCTTGTCTCCACGAGATCTCAGCTTGGTTTCCCCATGAGAGGCCTGGACGGACCCGTAACATTGGCGGCAGAGCTTCCCAGTACCAGTTGCTGGAAACTGCCATGGGGGGGGGGAAGACAGTGCTCCTGTGCTGGGGGGTCCTGCTTGTGGAATTCCCCTTGGGGCATCTGGTTGGCCACTGGGGAAACAGGATGTTGGGGGGTAGATGGAACTCCCTTTGGCCTGATCCATAGATGCTTCTGAATACCAGTTCTGCGGGAGCAACAGGAGTGGAGAGTTCTCCTTGTGCCTGTGCCCTGCGTGTTGGATTCCCACAGGGATCAGGTTGGTCACTGTGAGGACAGGATGGCGGACTAGATTGGCATTGGCCTGAATCAGCGGTCTCTCCTTCAGGGATTCTTGAGCTCTGATTCCTGCATTGCAGGGGGTTGGGCTCCCTCTCAACTTAACAATTCTGTGACTCTACTAATTGTGGGGTTCTACACCTGGGACTACACAGGGACGCGGGTGGCACTGTGGGTTAAACCACAGAGCCTAGGACTTGCCAATCAAAAGGTCGGTGGTTCGAATCCCCGTGCCGGGGTGAGCTCCCCTTGCTTGGTCACTGCTCCTGCCAACCTAGCAGTTCGAAAGCACCTCAAAGTGCAAGTAGATATATAGGTACCGCTCCGGCGGGAAGATAAACGGTGTTTCCGTGCGCTGCTCTGGTTCGCCAGAAGTGGCTTAGTCATGCTGGCCACATGACCCGGAAGCTGTACGCTGGCTCCCTCGGCCAATAAAGTGAGATGAGCGCCGCAACCCCAGAGTTGGTCACGACTGGACCTAATGGTCAGGGGTCCCTTTACCTTACACCTGGCAAAGAAAATTGGGTCCTGGGGCTCTGTCGGGCCTCTAAATTAAGCCCCAGTGAGCTGTGTGTGTGTGTGTGTGTGTGTGTGTGTGTGTGTGTATTTATATATAATGTGTGCATTTATATGTATATATATATATATGTATGTATGTGTGTGTGTGTATACACACACAGACACACACACACACACACACACACACACACACACTCAACAGGTGGTTCTCCTTCTGTGGGGGTTTTTTGGGTGGGGAGGGGGAGGGGAAGCTTAGATTTGGGGACTCCAGTAGAAAACGGAGGCCAAACAGGATCGACTGGGGAAATTCATTCTCCTTGGGGATTAATGTGTTCCAAAGCATGGTCAGGCATTTGGTTAGCCTGATCTAGGCGTCACTTAGCAATCAGAACAGCAGTGGCTTTATTAAAGGGAAAAGGTGGTTGGGCTGGGGGGGGGGGGAGGTAAGCATTTCCACACCCCTTGCCCTCTCCCTTCTGATAATTCCCTCTCTCTCGAGGCTCCTGCCAAGGCAAGAGGTTGCAGAACAGCAAAAACTTAATAGTCGGTAGGGGAATACCTTTGCCTGTGTTGGTAATGTCCAAGCTCTGTGCCAAGGCAAGGCAGCAGATGTCGTGAGATCTTTCCCCCTCTGCGGGAGGGGGATTGCCATGTGAAATGTAGAAACTGGAAGCTCCTGGGAGCCCAAAACAGCATACTGAGGAGGTGCCCGTTGCATCTGTGCATGAGTCTGAGTCTCCCCACCTTCCTGCATCACTGACCCGCCTGTGAGTGGAGCCTAAGATCTCCCATGCTGTCTGAAGAATCCACTCTTAGAAGATGACACCTGCTATGTCTCTGGATGATACACAGATCTCTGCCTGCTTCCTTTCAACCAACCAACCAACCAACCAACCTACCTACCTACCTACCTACCTGTGACCCTCTAAAATGTCACTGGGCCAACTTCCACCAACAATCCTCAATGTTGGTCATGCTGGTTGGAGCTGATGGTAGCTGGAGCTCAGCCTCACCCAGAAGTCCATAGCTTCCCCATCCCTGAACCAGACCATCATTTGCCGTTACTACCCCCAGTTACCTCCATCATAACTCTGACTTTTAATGAAGGGATTGGGAACTTGTGGCCTCCCAAATGCTGTTCGACTGCAACTCCCATAATCCCTGACCACTGGCAATGCTGGCTGGGACTGTTGGGAGTCAGAGTCTTAAAGCAACTGGAGGGCCACAGTTTTGCCATCTCTGAACTAGGCCATCGCTTGCCGTCACTGCCCCTAGGTACCCGAATCACGCCTCTTAATGCAGGGAACTTGTGCTTCTGCAGATGTTACTGGGCTCCAACTCACATCATCATTCCTGCTCAGGGATCTTGATACCTGCCAGCGCTGGAGGCCATCACATCAGTGCCGTATTAAACCCTGTGAGGGCCCGATGGCTGTCAAAATCTTGGGGAGGGGCGCAGAATCTCATGCACACGTGATAGTGTGATAACATTGAACTAGGAAAGCTTCACTGCAATTTTCTTACAAGATCAAATCAATATTATTTTGATCTGTTGTCGCAGGGTCCTACTCTGCCTATTTGGTAATTCAGAACTGCACCTTACTGTCTGCTCCCCTGTCCAATACACTCTAGAAAATCAGACCCTCCAAATGCCCCTATTTGCCAGGGACAGTCCTGAATTTACAGAAGCCGTCCCGGTTTCTGATTTGATCCAAGAATGTCCCTCTTTTCCTTAGGACGTCCCTATTTTCATCAGAGAAATGTTGGAGGGTATGGAGTTATGCGACCGCCAAGCCAAGGAGATACTTAACTATACAACCTTTAGAAGACATCTGAAGGCAGCCCTGTACAGTGGTACCTCGGGTTACAGACGCTTCAGGTTACAGACTCCGCTAACCCAGAAATAGTACCTTGGGTTAAGAGCTTTGCTTCAGGATGAGAACAGAAATTGCACGGTGGCACCAGGCTAAAGGGGATGCTTCAGGTTAAGAACAGACCTCTGGAATGAATTAAGTTTTTAACCCAAGGTACCACTGTATAGAGGTTTTAAAAAATGTTAATGTTTTATTATGTTTTTATATATGCTGTAAGCTGCCCAAACTGGCTGGGGCAACTCAGTCATATGGGTGAGGTATAAATAGTATAATAATAATAATAATAATAATAATAAAAAATATATTTATGTCCCTATTTTCATCAGAGAAATGTTGGAGGGTATGGAAAATCAGCAATCTGCCTCATAATTGCCCCTTAATTCTGGGAAAGCCAAAAAAGGTGCCTTGATCATTTATCAGTACGGTTTTTTGGGGGTGGGGAGAAAAGGGGAATTAAGAGGAAATGCACGTCTCCCCCTTCTCCTTCATCCCCCCTCCCACTGTACCCTCTCTGCCCTTGCATTTCCTTATTTTTCACATTGCTCCTGCTCCCCCCCCGCCCTCGCACACACATGGGGTGTGACTAACACCTGGCCCCGGGGCATCTTTATTGGAAATACATGGTATCGGAATTTGTTTAAGATTTTTATCAATAGCACGTGTGGCTGGCCTTTGCATCCAGAAGCGAGAGGAAGGTCACGGGGTCGCAGATCAAGCGCCATTCCCCCCACCCCACCTTCCCGCAAGAGGGAAAGAGCAGGGAGCATGGGGGGTGGGGAAGTCAACAGCCATTCATGCCCCTCTCTCTGCAGTTTACAGAAGGTTCTCATTTGGCCGTAGAAGTCGAAACACATTACATGGAGCAAGGGCAAAGGGGGGGCGGGCGGTTGCCACGGCCGCTTGGGGAGGGAGGTTACTCTGCAATGAGCCCTGGGCGAAAAGGGGAGGAGAGCCCCTCCCCAACTTCAAGGGTTTCAATGGGTCACAAACTTATCCCTGGCTTCGAAGGGTAGCAGGTGAACTGTCTGGCTGAGAGCCTCTCGGGAGGGAGGGGTGGCGTTGTGCGTGACTCCGGTGGACCAAGAGGTGAGCTGACCCTCCCACCTCCACGGAGATGACCAAAAGCCCTTGCCCCAGGGACCTCGCCACTTGCTCCCAGACCCCCTTTTGGGAATCCCCAAATGGCCCGGGCGATATCGAGAAAAGCTAAAGAGGTTTAACATTCAACTTAAGGGGGTCTACAATGAGTAGGTCTAACATTGGATGCAACCCATATATAACTGCCCTGAGACCTGTGGGTATAGGGCAGTATATCAATTGAACAAATAATAATAATAATAATGTACTTATTTATGTGGGACGCAGGTGGTGCTGTGGGTTAAACCACAGAGCCTAGGGCCTGCCAATCGGAAGGTCGGTGGTTCAAATTCCCGCAACGGGGTGAGCTCCCATTGCTCGGTCCCTGCTCCTGCCAACCTTGCAGTTCGAAAGCACATCAAAGTGCAAGTAGATAAATAGGTACTGTTCTGGCGGGAAGGTAAACGGCGTTTCCGTGTGCTGCTCTGGTTCGCCAAAAGCGGCTTAGTCATGCTGGCCACATGACCCAGAAGCTGTAAGCTGGCTCCCTCGGCCAGTAAAGTGAGTTGAGCGCCGCAACCCCAGAGTTGGCCACGACTGGACCTAATGGTCAGGGGTCCCTTCACCTCTACTTTACTTTACTTATTTATGCATTGCATTTATGTAGGTCCATGGAGTGTAGAATTGCCAACTCTGACTGGCATCCATTAATTTAGCAAATGTCTACACAGTTCTCTGTAAAATTTATCCTGATATGGTCCTCTGTGTGGGTCCCTGCTTAGAATCATAGAATTGTAGAGTTGGAGGGGACTCTAAGGGTCATCTAGTCCAACCCCCTGCAATGTAGGAACCACAACTTCCCACCCACCTCCAGAGATGCAGAGGAGGTTACCTGTTGCCCCCCTGCATGAGTTTCTGCAACAACCCCACCCCACCCCACCAACAGGCAGGGTCTTAACCCTCCAGTAGCAGATACTGTACTTACTTTGCCCGTACTGTCCATACTGGTAGCTGGCCACCGGGTCCACACTATAGCCAGTGGTGGTGTAGGTCGGGGGGCAGTAGGACTGCGAGGTGGGGAGGCTGTCAACAGACTTGATGGAGTCGCTCCTCTGACTGCAGCTGGCCGAGATGGAGTTGGCGGTGTCCAAGCTGCCGTGGAGGGGCGAGATGGAGAAGTCAGCCTGGGGCTGCGGGGGGACCCCGCTGGGGTTGCTCAGGATGCTCATGACCTGTGGGGATTTGCAGGATGAGACCCAAGTCAATGGGGAACAATGGCACCAGGCATACGATGTTTAAAGAGAAGTGAGTGCTTGGAAGGAACAGAATGCAAGAACGCCAGAATTTAGATCAGGCCAGAGGTCCATCGGGTTCAGCATCCTCTTCTGTACCAATGGCCAACCACATGCCTAGGGAAAGAAGGGAAGCAGGGTCCGAGAACAATGGTGCTCATCTCATTAGTTTTTAAACTCAAGAACCGCAGAAGAGTTTTGCAGGATCATGCCAACGAACCAAAAATAAACCCCTGTGTTGCAATAAGAACCAATCACAACAATACAAACACAACACACAGGCTAATTGTTAGTAAGGTAAAAGGTAAAGGTACCCCTGCCCCTACGGGCCAGTCTTGCCAGACTCTAGGGTTGTGCGCTCATCTCACTTAAGAGGCCGGGAGCCAGCGCTGTCTGCAGACACTTCCGGGTCACGTGGCCAGCGTGACAAGCTGCATCTGGCGAGCCAGCGCAGCACACGGAACGCCGTTTACCTTCCCGCTGGTAAGCGGTCCCTATTTATCTACTTGCACCCAAGGGTGCTTTCGAACTGCTAGGTTGGCAGGCGCTGGGACCGAGCGACGGGAGCGCACCCCGCCGCGGGGATTCGAACCGCCAACCTTTCGATCGGCAAGGCCTAGGCACTGAGGCTTTAACCCACAGTGCCACCCGCATCCCTAATTGTTAGTAGAGAATATAATAATAATAATAATAATAATAATAATAATAATAATAATAATTTATTATTTGTACCCTGCTCATCAGGCTGGGTCTCCCCAGCCACTCTGGGTGGCTTCTAACAAAGATTAAAAATACATTAAAATGTCACACATTAAAAACTTCTATGATCACTATTCTATTATACAGTATATTCTCTACTAACTATTAGCCTACGTGTTGGGTTTGTATTGTTGTGTTTGGATCCAAACATTAAAAACTTCAGATGTCTTCGAAAAGTTGTGTTGTTCTTTATCTCCTTGACATCTGGTGGGAGGGTGTTCCACAGGGCAGGCATAACTGTTGAGAAGTCCCTTTGCCTACTTCCCTGTTAACTTCACTTCTCGCAGTAAGGGAACTGCCAAAAGGCCCTCGGAGCTGGACCTCGGTGTCCGGGCTGAACGATAGGGGTGGAAACGCTCTTTCAGGTATACTGGACCGAGGCCGTTTAGGGCTTTAAAGGTCAGCACTGACACTTTGAATTGTGCTCGGAAACATACTGGGAGCCAGTGTAGATCCTTTAGGACTGGTGTTATATGGTTGCAGCGGCTCCCCGTCACCAGTCTAGATGCTGCATTCTGGATTTGTTGTAGTTTCCAGGTCACCTTCAAAGCTAGCCTCACATAGACCGCATTGCAGCAGTCCAAGCGGGAGATAACCAGAGCATGTACCTCTCTGGTGAGACAGTGCACAGGCAGGTAGGGTCTCAGCCTGAATACCAGATGGAGCTGGTAGTACAGTATCATCTTCCAATTTTAGTTATCGTTTGGCCTAATCTACTCTTAAGAATGGAAGACTGTAAGAATAGCCCTATCTAGTCCAGCATCATGTTTCCAGCATGTTTCCGAGCTGGAGGATCCATCTATTTCTTGTGACTAATTGCTACTACCAGTAGACTTAAGAGCATAACAGAAGCCTGGCTGCTGGATCAGCCCAAAGATTTAGCCCAGCATCCTGCTCTCTCACAGTGGCCACCCAGAGGCCCCAATGGGAAGCCGGCCACACTTGCAATTCCCAGCAAATCCACTTCCTCCTCCTACTCTGACACAAACCTCTTTTCTGAATCTCGGACCAGTCCCTCTGCTTCCCTGGCAATGCTCTGACCGCAGGAAGCATCAGCTCCTCCCCTCCTTGCTTTTTGGCAAAGCGCCGAAGTGCCGGCAGTCACCTCCGCGCCGCTCCAAAGCTTTCCCTTTTTTTTATAAAGAAAAAGGGAGGACGGGAAGGGGGGGGGGGGAGTCTGAAAATGTAGCATAATCTTATTGACCTCAATTAATGCACCAAATTGAAAATGTTTGGAGCCCGGCAAGAGGTGGAAGAAAGCTTTTTATCCCTCGCTAACCTCCTGTTGGGAGGACTTTATTCTTTCCGAATGACACGCTGCTGTTTCGGGAGAGGCGATTCCTCGCCCGGCAAACGGTCCGATGGCTCCCCTTGCCCCAACTTCTGCCAGATATAAGCTTGAGATGATGGCGGCTGAGCCTGGGACCTTCTGCATTCAAACCGGATGCTCTGCCATTGAGCTGGAGCCCTTCTCTTACGATATAGGAAGCTGCCATCTAACTCGGTGTTTCTTCAGACAAGAGACTTTCCAAGCCCTTCACGGAAATGTTGGGGATTGAACCTGGGACCACAGCACTCCAGCACCAAGCTATGGTTCGTTCCCCCCAAATTAAGTAGGATCCTAGTCCTCATGGTTCTGAAAGACTCATTTAAACAGGGAACTGCCTTATACAGTCAGCTATGAGCCCAACTAGCTCACTAGAGTGTACGCCAGGGTTTCCCAAACTCATTTTGGGACTACAGTTCCCATCATCCCTGACCACTGGTCCTGCTAGCAAGGGATGACGGGAGTTGTAGTCCAACAACAGCTGGAGACCCAAGTCTGGGAAACCCTGGAGTACCCTGACTAGCTGTGGCTTTCTAGGGTGTCAGGCAGCTGCGGCTGGGAGAGAGTCTCTTTCTGAAACCCCAGTGACATCCTGCTGGTCAGTGTGGGCCAGAGATGGGGAAGGTGACTTCTGCCTTCAGATGTTGTTGGGCTACAGTTCTCATCAGCCCCAGACAAGCATGGTCAATGGTCAGAGACGATGAGACTTGACTGATCTAGATGGGCCAATGGCTTGATTCAGCATATCTATTTGTTTTTATTTACCCCGTTTATCCCCTGCCCTTTCTCCTCCAAGGAGCTCAAAGTGGAGCACCTGGTTCTAATTCTGCCCCGGTTTATCCTCACAACAACCATGAAAAGTAGGTTAGAATTGTAGAGTCGGAAGAGACCACGAGGGTCATTTGGTTCAATCCCCTGAAATGCAGGAAGCGTTTCCCCCAATGTGGGGCCCAAGTCTCATGCTCCATGGACTGAGAATGAGTGACTATGGCCTGAGGTCGCCAAGTCAGCTTTGTGGCTTCATTTTTTTTCATCGGTATTTGAATAGGTTTGTGTTATCATCTTGTTTCAATTCTGTTACAGTTCAGTTGATTTTTAATGATTATATTTTTTATATATCTATTTTAGCTTTTTTGTATTTTATCTGTCTTGCTTTAGCTTGTGTAAGACGCCTCGAGTCCCAGTCTGGGGGGGAAAGGCAGGATATAAATAAATATAAAGAATTTGTCCTTTTCGTGTTGTTGAACAATGAGCACCATAATGTTATTTTTATCTTCCTGATGTATTTAAACTTTTTTATTAGGTTTTTTTAAATAATTGCAAATTCCTTTGAAACATTTCCTGTAGTAAGCAATTGATAAATGCAATAATCAACCAATAATCAATTCTTATTTCTGAGCCAGGATTTGAACTCTGGTCTCTCCCAGGTCTTAGTCCAATACTCTAACCACACTGGCAGCTCCCTGAGTGTGGACACTCTGAGCTAGTGACCCTTAACACCACAGATATTCCAGCGAGTGAAGCTCTTCCACGTCCCTCCCATTTTATTAAAAAAAACAACAACCCCAAAACTTGCAGATCCAAACTCTAGAGGAAAGGATTATTATTACTATTTCCCTCTATCATGCTTTTCCTGCAATTGACCTTGCTTTCTCCTAATTTATTATGTCTTGGAGCGCTTACCACCACTAACAAGAAATCAATAGCCTCTCCGTATCTGAAAGGGTTTTATATATATATATATATAAATAAAATATATTACTATCAGGAAGGAAATCTGTCATGTCAATCAGGGTGATTGGCAACCTTCCTGTCCCCGCCACCCAGCTCTCCTGCTTCTTATCAATTGCTCCCTCCAAAATCCCCTCTAGGTGTTCAATCAGACGCCGGCTCGAAGTGAAGTTTCTGATCAAAGAGGCTCTGGACGTGGCAGCAAACCGGATGGAGAGAGCCACACAAATTCCTTTGGGAGGCTTAACTGCAGAGGGTGAAGGCAAGGCTCACCCCATTCCCCGATGCTCAGAGCACCCAGCATTCCAAGGTAGACTGCTTCTGAGCATGGAGGTACCACTTGCTACTCATGTATGATAAGAACATAAAAACATAAGCAAAACCTCTTGGATCAAGCACTCTGCTCCCAGAGTAGCTGGCCAGATCCCCTAATGGAAAACCTGCAAGCAAGACCTGGGAAGTGTTAGAAACTGAGATATGAAAGCTAGGAGCTGAATCGCACCTTAAACCTAGGTTATGGGTGCGACAACGAAATGTTGTGAATAACAAGAATACAAAGCTGAAAATGAATGAACTGTAGCTAAAATATTATGTTCATTTTTCACATGGTCTAGTTCTACCCCTCCCCAACCCCTTAATATTCTTAAGAGGGTCTGTCTGTCTGTCTGTCTATCTACTTTTATGTGTCCTGAATCTTCCAATCTCCTGAGACTCCAGCTCCCATCGTCCCATGCTGGATGCTGGAGTCTCTACACCCTCAAACAGGTTCATGGAAGAGGCCTTTGCTACAGATGCTGATTTAGGTGTGGAGAACCTCTGCCTCTCCACTTGTTTCTGGACTACAACTCTCACCATCCCAGGCTGTTGGGCCATGCTTGCTGGGGCTGGTGGGAGTTGTAGTTCAGCAGCGTCTGAGGGCCCAAAGTTCCCCACACACCTGTGTGAAGTCCTACATGGGACAAAGAAACCGGGGGCACAAAAGAAAGGGACACTGCGTTCCAAGGTCAGCTCACAACAATCTTGACTGTGCTGAGATCCGAGGCCATGGGGTGTGACCTTTAAGACCAGGGTTCAAATCCCCGCTCGGCCGTAGTCACTTGACTGGGTGACCTTGGGCTGGTGTCTCCCTCTTGGCTTGACAACCTCACAGGGTTGTTGTGAAGATTAGATGAGGAGGGGGAGAACCACGCATGCCACCTGGAGCTCCTTGGAGGCAGAGCTGGGAAATAAATGCAATGAAATAAAATTAATAAACTGGAAATTTCCCAAGTTACCATTTTTCAGGTGGCGGAAGCAAGGGGCCACTCTATCTCTCTGTATCTCTCGGTCCTCTTATTTTGGTGGTGGCGGGAACTAACGGCCCCCCCTCAAAAAAACTCAGTTTCTACAGAGCCCTTACACATTCCTCCCCTCTGGGATTTCATCACTCTCTCACACACTTTAAAAGAAGGGGAGGGTTTTTTTTTTAAATGTAATTAATTCTCTCCATTTCTGAGCTAGCCCTCAGGGCCTCTGGCCGCCGAGGCTCAAGCCGCAAAATGTGCACCCTTTACGATAAACGGAGATGGCTTCAGAGTGCAAACCACAATTAGGCAAACCAATCTCAGCCATCAATAGCTTTATTTTAGGTTCGGAGGGGGACGTGGGCGTAGGGGGTGGGCATCGGGTGGGGAAAGCCCACTGGGTTTCCGGGGCAGGCGGGTATCGGAGAGCGAGAGAGCGAAAGGCGAGCGGCACAAGACCCAACTATTGCTGCTAGACAGGAGTGTACGAAGATGCTGTAGACAGAATCAGACCCATGTGGCTCCCTCTATCTCAATGGGTAGCAGCTCTCCAGCATTTCTGACAAGCACTCTCTTCTGGTCCTACCTGGAGATGCTGGGAATTAAACCTGAGACCTTCTGCAAGCTAGGAAGATGCTCAGTGACTGACCTGTGGTCCTTTCCCTAAAGATGTTCATAGAATCACAGTTGGAAAAGGACCCTGAGGATCATTTATTCCATGATTATCCATTATAATTATCCATTATAGTATAATAATCCATGATTATCCATTATAGGGGATCTACAATGCCGGAATATGCAGCTGTCCCTTACGGGGATCGAACCTGCAACCTTGGTGTTATCAGCACCACATTCTAGTCCACTGGATAAAGGGCTTATTGAAATAGGACCCTAGGAAGCTGCCTTAGTCAGACATTGCTCCATCTAGCTTAGTACTGGCTACACTGACCGGCAGCAGCTCTCCAGGGCTTCAGGCAGGGAGTCTCTCCAAGACCTACCTGAAGATGCAGTCAGGGACTGAACTTGGGAACACCCTGCAAGGAAAGTAGGGGCTAAACTCTGAGCTATGGCTCTCCCTTAAGGCACAGCAAGAACATAGGAAGCTGCCATGCTAAGTCAGACCATTGGTCCCTCCAGTGTGTGCTCCTTCAGATGTTGCTGGACTCCAACTCTCATCAGCACCATTGACCATATGTTGGCTGTTGGGAGTTGTGGTCCAGGAACAACTGCAGGGCTGCAGGTTCCCCATTCCTGAACTAGACCATCACTTGCCTTTAGTGCCCCCAGCTACCACCACCACAATTCTGCCTTCTTTTAATGGAGGGATGTGGGATCTGTGGGGTCCTCCAGATATCGCTAGACTATAATTCCCATCATCCCTGGTCCCTGGCCATATGTTGGCCAGGGCTGATGGGGGCCAGCATCACCTAGAGGGACACACCTTTCCCATCCCTGAACTAGACTATCACGTGTCCTTACTGCCCCAATCTATCTCCATCACAACTCTGTTTTCTTTCAGGGGTGGGGGATATCAGACCTTCTGGATGCTGTTGCACCACAAATCCCTTCTTCCATCAGCTGTCTGTCACTGATGGGAGATGGAATCTAACATCACGGCAACCCCAGGTTCCCACTCCTTGCTCTAAGAGAGGTCCTTCTATCAATTTTATGATTCTCCTTATGAAACCAGGGAGCTATGAGCCCTCTCATTTATTCATTCATCTAGCCCATAATTGTCTAATACATAGTTGTCTATCTGCAAGCAACACAGGTGAGGCACAGCCCACCTTCATCTTTGGAGAAGGACCATGTATCAGTTTTCAACACACATGTTAGCCTTCTCTTGAGAGATGGGCTGTAGCTCAGGGGTAGAGCATCTGCTTTGCTTTGCATGAAGAAGGTCCCAGGTTCATCTCCAAAGGCATCTTCAGGTAGGGCTGGGAGACCCTGAAGAGCTGCTTTCTGCCATTGTGGTCAATACAGAGCTGGATGGACCTGTGAAACTCCAGTTTTGTTGGACTACCTCCCATTGGCCAATGGTCAATGTTGATGGGAGTTGCAGTCCAGCAACATCTAGGGGACTGCAGGTTTCACAACTGGCCCACAAGTCATTGGTCCAGGGGTGAAAGAGCTTGAATTTAAGCAGCTGGATCAGGCCAAAGGGGACCCCATCTAGTCCAGCATCCTCCCCACACAGAGCCCAGCCAGATGACCCAATGGGAAGCCCATGAGGGCAACATCTTTCTCCCCATTCATGCACCCCAGCAACTGGTTTTCAGAGGCATACTGCCCTCTGATCCTGAAGGTATCATATAATAATAATAATAATAATATAAAATCATAGAATTGTAGAATTGGAAAGAGGCACCAAGGTTCATCTAACTCAACTCCCTGCAATCCAGGAATCCCTGTTCAACATTCCCTGACAGACTGCCATTCCGTCTCTGCTTAGAAATCATATCGCCATCAGACTAGTAGTCATTTTGTCCTTCTAAGGCAAGCGCTGAAGAGTCTGGGGTGGGAAGAACGCAATCCCCCCTCGACTTTGCAAGACAAGAAGAAAATCCCCTTCCTTCTTTAAATGGCCACGAGAGACCCTCCAACCTCCTTTTTCCATTTGTTCTCCCTTATCACAATATTTGAAAAGCTTGGTTGGAATTAGATTGGAAAGGGAGATGTTTCGGGTGGTGGACTGAGAGAGAGAGAGAGAGAGAGAGAGAAAGTCTTTTAGGTCATTGATACTGAAAGCTCCATCCTCTACGTGGAATCCCTTTATGAGGGATGGATCTTGGCATCATTAAGGCGGATTCTCTTGCCTCGCTCACCACTCCATTCCCTAATCCCCAGAGAGTATTCAAGGAACGCTTCTTTCAAACCTAACTTAATATTTCCCATCTCCACACTGAGATCCTTAAACCTCATTTTATCCCTCTCTCAGCCGCAAAGCAAACTCCTTCCTTCTCTCTCCCCCGACGTGTTAATACCCTATACATAATCACAGACTGATTTCCCTACAATGGGAATTGGTAAGAGCAGCTATTTTAAAAGGGACATTAAAGACTACAAAAGACCGTTTTTTTAAACTATTGGAAAGTTGGCGCTGCAAATGCGGAGAGGAAGAGTCTATTCGTTTTATAGAAAGAGTTCAATGGCCTGTCTAGTTCATCATCCTCTTCTCTGGGTGACCAGCCATATGCTTCAATGGGAACCACCCTCTGCAGGATCCAAGCATGAGAGCACTATCTCTTCCTGAGGCTTCCAACAAATGGCATTCAGAAGCGTTGCTGCCTTCAGCCATCATAGCCATCATAATAAATAATAATAATAAATTTTATTTATACCCCGCCCTCAGGGTGGCTAACACCAGTAAAATTATAATAAAAACATAATAGGGGGGGACACCCCAATTTAAAATACAGGTTAAAATGCAATTTAAAATGCAGCCTCATTTTAAAAGTAGCCCATGTATCAAAACCGTAAGGGGAGGGAAAACATAAGGGTCAGACTGAGTCCAAACCAAAGGCCAGGCGGAACAGCTCTGTCTTGCAGGCCCTGCGGAAAGATGGATGTCAAGTCCCGCAGGGCCCTAGTCTCTTGTGACAGAGCGTTCCACCAAGTCGGGGCCAGTATGGAAAAGGCCCTGGCCCTAGTTGAGACCAATCTAACCACCTTGCGACTTGGGACCTCCAAAGTGTTGTCATTTGTGGACCTTAAGGTCCTCTGCAGGGCATACCAGGAGAGTTGGTCCCGTAGATACGTGGGTCCTAGGCCATGTACTATCATGGCTAGTAGCCATCGATAGCCTTGCCCTCCATGAATTTTTCCAATCCTCTTTTAAAGACATCCAAGTTGGTGGGCCTCACTGCCTCCTGCAGCAGCGAGTTCCAGGGTTTAGAATCACAGCTTCGTATGCTGTGTGAAAACACTGTGGGGCCTGGAGGCTGCTAAAAGGCGGCCTGTAACTCAATTAGGCTAAAGAGGGTTCTCACTGTAGCCAGCCAGATTTTCCCATGAGAAGGCTGCAAGGAGTACAGCAGCAAGCGTAACAGCAAGACTTGCCCAGTTGTGCTTCCCTGCAAATGCTATCCAGAGGCAAACAAGGTCTCTGCCATTGAGGGTAGAACTTAGGGCCTGTGGCTAGTAGCCATTCATGAATTTACTGAATCTTCTAATCGTCTGACTCAGTAGAAGTTCCTAAGGAATTTGCTCGGCTGACGAGAAATGCATTTCCCAAGCAATAGGGAAATACCTTGTGGTGATAATAATAATAATAATAATAATAATAATAATAATAATAATAATAATAAGACATTTCAGTTATTTAGATATTTCATTTATTAAGAAAATGCTGGATCAAGCAGCATCCTGTCCTAGTCCAGCATCCTGTTCTCACAGAAGCCAGCCAGATACCCATGATGGGAAACCAATAACAGCAACTCTCCTCACTGGTGATTCCCAGCAGCTGGTAGATCATAGCCCTGTCCTCCATGAATTTGGTGGCCAACACTATAACTTATGAGACCTTCTGGGTCAGGCCAAAGCCCCATCCAGTGCAGCATTCTTTTCTCACAGTGCCCAACCAGAACCCCCAAGCATGACCCAAACACGAAAATATCTCTCCTCTCCTGTAGTTTCCAGCAACTGGTATTTGCAGATCGTAGCCATCATGGCTAGGAGCCATGAGCAGCCCTCTCCTCCACGAATACCTCTGGCTAAGGTAAAGGTAAAGGGACCCCTGACCATTAGGTACAGTTGTGACCGACTCTGGGGTTGCGGCGCTCATCTCGCTTTCTTGGCCGAGGGAGCCAGCATACAGCTTCCAGGTCATGTGGCCAGCATGACTAAGCCGCTTCTGGCGAACCAGAGCAGCGCACGAAAACGCCGGTTACTTTCCCACTGGAATGGTACCTATTTATCTATTTGCACTTTGACATGCTTTCGAACTGCTAGGTTGGTAGGAGCAGGGACTGAGCAACAGGAGCTCACCCCGTTGTGGGGATTCGAACCGCCAACCTTCCGATTGGCAAGTCCTAGGCTCTGTGGTTTAACCCACAGCGCCACCCGCGTCCCTCTGCTCTAAAACCACGGCTAGTCCTGCTCCAAAGCAGGAAGGACCTGAAAAACCAAAACAAAGCACCCTACACATTTTACTGCTAAGGGTCAAAAGGCGCCTATTAAACTATCCCCCAAATTAAAAAAACAAAACAAAAACCCAAGGTTTTCTGAAAAGGAAAAAACCAAACAAAGCACATCATTGTGGTGTCCTTCTCCTCTGCAGCCCCACACCGGCACAAATCGACAAAGCCGATCTGAAACACACCCCACCTTCTTCCTCTCCCCTCCTCCCTGTTCCTCAGTTGAGCAGATCGGTCCCTCTGCTCCTATCGCCCACCCCCCGCAGGCACCAGTAATGGAGTCAGGGTGGTGGTTCACTGCTTCCAAACAAGATTTCGCGGAGATCCTTTGAGGCTCTCCCCACATCCCCCTTCTCTGCTTCTTCCTTCCTTTTTTCCTGGGATGGCAAAAGGGAAGTATCTATAAATTGTGAAAAGAGATGTATACTACAAAGGGTTCTACCGAGTGGCATATCCCAGCCTCAGGCTAGGCTGGCTGGCTGGCTGGCTGATAGTCTTCCAATCTGCGGTGGAACTCTCCTTCTCTGTCTCTTTCTTTCTCTCCCCCCACTTCTCCCCACCTCTGATCAAGCGGACCGCTGCAATCAGTTAAAGTCCAGCTTAACTACGGTGTAAGATACACTAGTTAAGTCAAGCCAATGCCTCAGGGTTTCTCCATCAGGCATGGGGCCGGGGCAAAAATCGAAAGAGAAAGAGGTGGGGTGTGTGTGTCTGTGGGGAGATGAAATAGCCTCGATAAAGTTCACCAAACATGGTGCCAGCTAGCAAGATTCCAGGCCAAACACTGAATTTACTCTGGGATGGCAAGCGAATGGAGAAAGCATTAAACAATTGAGAAGCAATTCCTTTCCACCAGCTTCCTCTCTCTGTTTGTTGCTCTAGTCATATGGTTCTCAGGGAAAGGCTGCTTTAAATGGAGACATTGGAAGGTGTTGTCTCAAACCATGTCAGACTGACTCAGCCAGCTCAGCTTTGTCTACACTGGCTGGCAGTGGTTCTTCGGGGTTGCAGGCATTAATGGGAGACGCTGAGAGTTTAAATGAAGACTTTCTGCATGCAAAGCAGGTGCTCAACTGCTGGGCCCATAAAATAAACTAAGATCCCAGCCCATGTGGTTTTGAATAAAGGGACGCTTTAAATAGGAATGCAGAAAGTTGTCTTAAAATTGCAAGTTCACCCAGCTTAGTATTGACTGGCAATAGTTATCTGGGGTTTTGACAGGGAATAGTCCCAGCTCCCAGGGACGCGGGTGGCGCTGTGGGTTAAGCCACAGAGCCTAGGACTTGCCGATCAGAAGGTTGGCGGTTCGAATCCCTGCGACGGGGTGAGCTCCCGTTGCTCGGTCCCTGCTCCTGCCAACCTAGCAGTTCGAAAGCACTTCAAAGTGCAAGTAAATAAAGGTAAACGGCGGGAAGGTAAACGGCATTTCTGTGCGCTGCTCTGGTTCGCCAGAAGCGGCTTAGTCATGCTGGCCACATGACCCAGAAGCTGTACGCCGGCTCCCTTGGCCAATAAAGCGAGATGAGCACCACAATCCCAGAGTCGGGCCATTATTGGACCTAATGGTCAGGGGTCCCTTTACCTTTACCTTAGTCCCAGCTCCACCAGGAAATCACAGAATCATAGGACTGTAGAATTCCAAGGGACCCAATGGCTCATCTAGTGAATCCCAAGGACCAAGCCTTTGGAACTTTTGCACATATGTTCTGCAGCTGAACTACAGGCCCTTCCTTTCAGATACAGGAGGCTAGAAAGCTGCCTTTGCAGAGTCAGACCCTGGGTCCAAAGCAACAGGAGAACTCCAACTTTTCTATCATGCATGTGCAATAACCAATAACACAAATCTCCCTAAATTGGTGTACACAGCAAGATAGATAAAAGGTATGCAATTGCAGTCAGGTCTTGAATTAGAAATGGTCCTTGCAGTATAAAAGAAAATGGTCTGAGCTGTGGATCAGGGCCTCATAGTTTAGAGCAGAGGCTCTTAGGCCAACAGATCACACAGGGGATGGCTCTCCTCCACACTGAGGGCACATCGGCATTGGAAACCTAAACCGGTTTAACCGCTTCTACTCCTCACGTCCCCCTTTCCAATTGAACCCCGGATATTAGGGAAATCTGCTTAAAGGAATTTGCGCATTCTCTGCTAGCACTGAAACGAATGGGCTCTCAAAGCCCAGGAGTCTGTAAATTTTGATGTGAAATCTCAATTGGTTATTCTTGGAGTAGCCACCAAAAATATTGGTATGCAGAACACATTGCTATTGGATATTACTGAGAGCATATACTGTTGCATTTTTTCCTAACACCCCCCAGTTAAGGCAATGATCCTCACCCTGTTACCAGGAAGCAAGCCCCATTGAATCCAACAGAACCTACTTCTGAGGAGTTAGGATTGCATTGTAAATTGCAAAAGGAAGATTCTACCCAGCGTGTTAACAATCAGTACCATGGACAGCTCCTATTACAGTATAACTTCTTAGGAAGGCCAGATTCACAACGTACTTTTAAAGCACTATGATAATACTTTAAACAGTCATGGCTTCTTGCAAAGAATTCTGGGAGTTGTAGTTTGCTAAAGGTGCTGAGAATTGTCAGGAGACCTGCATTCCCTTCCCAGACTACAATTCCCAGAGGTCTAGTAATCAATCCCTCTTCATGGGGAGGGTAGCCCCAAGAGGGGAATGGGGGTCGGAGTCTCCTGATAACTCTCAGCACCTTTAACAAACTACAGTTCCCAGAATTATTTGGGGAAGCCAATATTCTTTAAAGTGGCATCATAGGGTTTTAAATGTATGGCCTAAGAAGGCATCATCCAGAGGAAAGGAATACAGTATTTGGGGAGACACTGCCCCACAACCAGCATTTCCCAATCTATGAATCCAAGTCATTGAATGCAGGCAGATTGTTCAATGGAGATAGCCACAAGAACAAACCATGGATCATGGCCTTACCTGCATTTCCCCCCACATCTACCTGCAGGTGTGGGCCCTCCAGATGCTACTGGACTTCAACTCCCATCAGCTCCAGCATGGGCAAAGGTCAATGATAATGGGGAGTCCAGCAACATCTGAAAATCAACAGATGTGTCCCTCACCTGCTGTCATGGCTGCTTCATATGAGCCAGTCCCAGCATAAAAAAGTAAGAGTCCACTGGATCAGACCAACAGCTCATCTAGCCCATCATTGTGTTCTCTCAGGGGCCAACCAGATCTCCCGATGGGAAACCTGCAGGCAAGATTCAAGCCCAAGAACCCTCTGTCCTCCTTCCCTTTCCAGCAACTGGTATTCAGAAGCAGTGCTGCCTGTGACCATGGAGCCAGAGCACAGCCATCGTGGCTGGGTAGCCATTAATAGCCCTCTCCTCCATGAATTTGTCCAATCCTTTTTCAAAGCCATCCATGTTGTTGGCCATCCCTGCCTCCTGTAGGAGTGACAGGGACTAATAACAACAGCTAAAACAGCCAAAGAGCCACTGAGTTTCAGCAATGACGGCAGACAATAATGTAATCATTCCAGCAACTGCAGATGGTGTTTGTTTCACCAGAGTGTCAGGAAAAAAGAGGAGCACCTTGTCAGATTCATTGGTCCACCCTAGCTCAGTGCGGTCTGCACTGACTGGCAGTGCCTCTCAAGCTTTTCTTTTCCAGGCTCTAACACTGAGCTACAGGAAGCCATCCTATGCTGAGTGAGAATATTGGTCCATCTAGCTCAGTGTTGTCTACGCTGGCAGTGGCTCCTCAGGATTCTGGACAGGGCTCTCTCCTATCACTGAACCTGGGACCTCCTGGATGCAAAGCTGAGATACAGGCTTCCTCTAAAGCAGTCTTCCTCAACCTGTGGGTCCCCAGATGTTGTTGAACTACAACTCCCATCACCCTAGCAAGGCCAGTGCCCAGGGATGATGGGAGTTGTAGTCCAACAACATCTGAGGACCCACAGGTTGAGAACCGCTGCCCTAAAGGATAATGGGAAGATGCTAGCTTTGAAGGTGACCTGGAAACTACAACAAATCCAGAATGTGGCACCTAGACTGATGATGGGGAGCAGCTGCAACCATATAACACCAGTCCTAAAGGATCTACACTGGCTCCCAGTACGTTTCCGAGCACAATTCAAAGTGTTGGTGCTGACCTTGAAAGCCCTAAATGGCCTTGGTCCAGTATACCTGAAGGAACGTCTCCACTTCCATCGTTCTGCCCGGACACTGAGGTCCAGTGCTGAGGGCCTTCTGGCGGTTCCCTCGCTACGAGAAGCCAAGTTACAGGGAACCAGGCAGAGGGCCTTTTTGGTAGTGGCACCCGCCCTGTGGAACGCCCTCCCACCAGATGTCAAAGAGAACAACAACTACCAGACTTTTAGAAGACATCTGAAGGCAGCCCTGTTTAGGGAAGCTTTTAATGTCTAATAGGTTATTGTATTTTAGTGTTCTATTGGAAGCTGCCCAGAGTGGCTGGGGAAATCCAGCCAGATGGCGGGGTATAAATAATAAATTATTATTATTATTATGACAGCCCTAGACTCTCATTCCCATCTCTGGCACCCTGGAGCTGCTGTAAGGATGCCCCGCATAGCATTTCAGAAGCAAGAGTTTTGGGCTCCGTCTGCTCTCCGAAGTTTGCAAGTGCAGAAGAGACGTCTGATCCTGAGATAAAGTCTAGGAAAGCAGGGATTAGAACTACTTAGTGGAGGAAAAGGGAGACGAAGGCAGGGGCTGATTATTCTGCAGATACGACTGTTTAAAGATAATGATTGCATAAATTTAATTAATGCTTTTTCATGCCACAAATGGCCGTTTTGTAATTAATGTATCTAGCCTCGCTAAGCACGGGAGATCACATCTCCCATCCTTCCCTCCCCCACCCCACCCCCGTCCTCCTCGCCTGTGTCCTCCCCCTCCCCCTGTCCTCCGTCTTCCCATTTAATGAAAGACAGAAAACAGATGACAGAAACAATTTATCAACGGGTTCGGGTGTCAAACGCCTAATTGGGTGCGCCAGGTTAGCGGAAAGTGAATAGAGGGTGGTGGTGGGGGTTTGAGATGTGGGGAGGGCTCGTTCCCCCCTCGATCGCTGTGGCTTTGGGGTGGGTGCTCCTGATAGCGGAGGTGCAGGAGGGGGGAGGGAAGGAGAGGGGATAAAGTGTTCCTCGTTAATTGATGGAGATTAGGATATAGATTGGCTGTGGCAGCGACTGGGCAGTGACAAGGAAGGGACAGGCGGAGCTGATTAACATCCGCGCAAACAAGCTGCCAGATCTCACAATGTGTTAAGTCCTGCTTGTGGTGACAACGCTGATCGGTCTGTACTTGTGGCAGGGGTGGGAAAGGATCAGAGTACAGTACACCGGAGATGGTCTGGTGGAGCAGCTAGTGAAGAGTTTTCCCACACTGATGCCCTCCACACCTTGCTAGACTCTGAATCCCATCATTGCCCCTGGTAGTTGGCCATGGTCATCCCTCAACTAGGCCATTGCTTGCCTTCACTGCCCTGACTACCTCCATCATCAATCTGCCTTCTATTAATGTAGGCATAGAAGACCTATGGCCCTTCTGATGCCATCATCCTTGATCACAGGTAAGCTTAATGGGGCTGGCTGGAATCCAACAGCATTTGGAGGGCCTCAGGTTCCCTATCCTTGAACTATCACTTGCCTCTATTGAATCTTGAACTATCACTTGCCTCTATTGAATCTTGAACTATCACTTGCCTTTCACTTGCCCTTCACTTTTTCAACAACAACAATGACGTTGAATGCAAGAAAACAAATCCATTGAACACCACACCATCACATTGGGTAGTATCCTAATCAGTGGTAGTCCTAATCAGAATAAATCCATAGGGATGTAGCCAATGCTAGTCTACTCAGAGTAGATCCACTGAAATTAATGAATCTAAGACAGTCATGTTCATTAACTTTGGTGGGTTTGCTCTGTGTAGGACTAGCATTGGGCACAACCCATTGACACAAATGGACCGAACTTAACCATGTCCATTAACCTCAGTGGGTCTACTCTGAGTAAGACTAGCACTGAACAAGACTTTTGAAGTCTGGCTCCGGAGACAAGATGTGGATGGTCACTGCCTATGATGGCTTTAAAAGGTAGTGGTGATATTCAAGGAAGAGGATATATCTATTGAGGGCAGATCATTGTGCCAGATCAAATGAACCTCCAGCTTTAGAAGCAGTATACCCTTGAATACTAGTTGCAGGAGGGCTCTTGGCTTTCAACTCAGTGTAGACCCATTAAAATGAATGGACTTTCAGTAGTCATGTCCATTAACACCAAAGGTTCTACTCTGATTAGGACTAGCATCAATGGATATGGCCTAAAGTAGCTCCATTCATTTTTGCTTCTGTCCTCACCTGTCACTGACATGTGGCCCCCAGAAGGATCATTATGTGGCCCTTGGATTGATAAAGGTTTCCCAGACTTGGTGTCTTTCACAGGGGCAGTTCAAGGACTTGGTGTCTTTCAGCTGTTAGTGTTTAGTGGATACACTGGGCCCTATCCCTTAAATTTTCCTCCACAGTGCTCTCCCCACCCACTTGTTGAAATAGGACTAGCCATCTTGACTTAGCTCTATGGAACCCCCCCAACCCCTCCCCACCATACTTGTCTGCTCACTCAAGCTGCCCTTCTAGATCATCCTCTCTCAACCTTGGGTCCCCAGATGACATCAGACTACAACTCCCACCATCCCTAGTGAGAAGGGTCTGCAGTCAGGTATGATGGGAGTGGTAGTCCAACAACATATGGGGACTTAAGGTTGAGAAAGACTGGTCTAAATCAATGTCCTTCAACTTTGGGTCCTCAGATGTGGGTGGACTACAACTCCCATAATTCTTGAGATAGGGCTAAGCTGGCGGTGGATGTTGGAAGTTGTAGTTCACCCACATCTGGGGACTCAAGATCAAAGAACAACACTATAGATACCAATGGCAGAGCCCCTGGTCTATAGTGGATCCTGTTTATCGCAGAGTTATCACCACAATAACAATCGGTTGCACACAACATATTGGCGACGAAGGGATGAGGCTGTCACGGTTTGTTTCGCTGTCACATTGCCCGCCAACACACCCCAAACAGGCAATTGATATTTATTAGGGAACATACAATAACTGTCTCGTTAAATCAAGATTCAGGAGCGGGCTGGGAGCCTTAATTTAAAGTGTCACCGGTTGGGCAAATTATGGAAAAGAGTTAGGCCGCAAGAGGAGGCGAGAGGGACAGGGAAGGCGGTTAGTTGAGTGGGCAAGTGAGCTGGAGGACGGCTAGCCTTCCTCAATAACCAGCCGCCATCGAGACGGGAGCTCCCAGCTTCGGCTTCTAAATGGCAGGCCGTGTTTTCGAGGCAGCCTCGAAAGCAAAGGTTAATACTCGAGATTGCATTCCAATTGAAAACGCAGCAACCGGTAAATTCGGTTTGTGTTGAGTGGAAATGCTTGATCTGCTATACTGTCATTGCGGGGGTAGGTGGACAATGGTGCTGCGGGAAGGGTTACGGTAGCGTGTCCAGGCGAAGCGCGTTCAGGGCGCTGGGGAAGGGGGGGTTGAGGCACACGCACCGTCCTCTCCCAGACTCGCTCTTTCTCTCTCCCTCCCTCCCTCCCTCCCAGACAGAATTAAATTTTGAAGTTTAATGAGTTGCGAAGGGGACGCCTGGATGATGACGATCCTAGACCTTGCCAAGAAATCATATACCGTACTTAGCTCTCTCTTTCTCTCTCTCTCTGTATACATATACATGTGAGGAGGGGGAAGGGAAGAGAGAGCGAGGGAGGCGGGAAACCCATCAGGGTATAGAGCAAGTGAAAAATGTCAGGGTAAATTGTTCTTGACAGTGTTAATGTCTGCACCTCATAGCAATAATTACATGTAGATAAATGGTGAAATAGCTCTCAGCTGGAGCCTTCAGGCTAAGTGCAGATGCTTCTAACTGCCAGCTGGGGACCTTTTACATGTTTTTTTTCTGTGTGTGCCTCCCCTGCCTGCAATTTCCGTTCCTTTTGGCTGAAGACTGAGGGAATAACACTTCATTAAAAGCCATCTTAGAGCAGCGCCGTCTGCACCTTGAAACCTTGCATCATCGCAAACCCTTCATGACTATTTTAGTCTAGAGCCCCCTGCTGGTTCCTGCAGGCAACAGCAAATGGTTCTCGTCTCCTTGCCTGCTGACCCCATCCTAGATATGTGTAGGTCAGGCAGGGCAGAGATGGGAAATCTCAGGGTGAGGTGTGTGTCATATGTAACTCGCCAAGCCTCTCTATCCAGCCCAGGGAATTTTCTCTAGGCCTGTTTTTTAGCCTCCTCAAGTGCAAACATGTCTTGGCTGGGCTGTGTCCTTGAACTATGATGGTGCTTCCTGCTTGAAAGATCAAGATGGGTGTGAGGGTTTATGCAGAAACTTGCCTATTGTAGGAATATAATTTTTATGTTGGTTGTCCCACCCACTTTTGTCTTTCTTTCCCCCTGCCTGCCAGAAGTGAATGTGGGTTTCACTGGAGATGCCAGCGATAGAATCTGGGACCTTCTGTGTACAAAGCATATTCTCTGCCCTGGGGCCCTGCAGTTTGTTCTGCAGGAGATGAAGTTGCCTTAGAACAGTGGTTCTCAACCTGTGGGTCCCCAGATGTTGTTGGACTACAACTGCCATCATCTTTGAGCTCTGGCCTTGCTAGCTAGGGGTGATGGGAGTTGTAGTCTAACAACATCTGGGGACCCACAGGTTGAGAACCGCTGCCTTGGAAGATGGAATTGGATCATTGGCCCAACTGATCCCCAGACTCTCTACTCCAGAGGGGGCTGGTCCATTGGGATCAGCTTACTCCTCCTTAGTGTTGCCCATTGTGGAGCTCAGAAGAGAGGAGGACAGGGAGAAAAATAGAATGAGTTAGCTCCATTTGTCATTGGCTCTGTCTCCACCTACTTCTGGGTTCCCTGCCTTCTGCTCCACCAGTCCCAAGGGGCATCAACCCCCATCGAGCTCTTGGGTTGTCTCCAGTGAAGTTCTACTCAGAGTAAAGGTAAAGGGACCCCTGACAATTAGGTCCAGTCGTGGCCAACTCTAGGGTCGCAGCGCTCATCTCGCTTTATTGGCTGAGGGAGCCGGCGTACAGCTTCCAGGTCATGTGGCCAGCATGACTAAGCTGCTTCTGGCGAACCAGAGCAGTGCACAGAAACACCGTTTACCTTCCCGCCAGAGCGGTACCTATTTATCTACTTGCACTTTGACGTGCTTTTGAACTGCTAGGTTGGCAGGAGCAGGGACCGAGCAACGGGAGCTCACCCCGTCGTGGGGATTCGAACCACTGACCTTCTGATCGGCACGTCTTAGGCTCTGTGGTTTAACCCACAGCGCCACCCGCGTCCCTATCTACTCAGAGTAGACCCACTGAAAACAGCAGATTTCAGTCATGGCTGTTGATTTGGATGGGTCTACTCTGAGCAGGCCTGTGGTTCCTGCGTTGCAGGGGTTCAGACGAGATGGCTCTTTGGCCCTTCTTCCAACTCTACAATTCAATGACTCCGTAACTGAATGACTAGCTGTGCATGAAGTTGGAAAATGCTGCAAGGTACATGCTCTTTTCGCTCCTGATATTTGCAACAAACTGTTCCTCTCCGTGAAGTGCCAGAGAAGAGAGGGAGGAAACACAAATACAAAACACAGTTCCATTCTTCGGAAAACAAAAAATATGTTCTTTGGAGCTTCCCAGTTGTCAGACACCTTTTTTGTTTAGCTCAACAACTAATCCACTTATCGGTGGATAAGGCTCTGGGCGCATCACCGGAACGATAAAAGGCGTATACATACAAAATAAAAAAAATTAGCAAAAATTTGCCTATGGCTGCTTTACATTTAAAACAGGCGCTTGGAGAGAGAGAGATAGAAAGAGAAGCGAAGACGATACACAAACAACGCCAAGGAGGAGAGAAAAAAATAACAAAATCCAACTCCCGACAAACTCTGTTTCCTCGGGAGAGATTCTGGCAGATAACAGTGCTAATGCTTTGTGTGTGTGTGTGTGTGTGTGTGTGTGTGCAAATTCCCCTTTCTTAGATGACACTGAATGTTGAAGCTGCAGAGCAACAGATGATGGTATCAGCAAAATAAATAAATAACAGTATTTGAATTAACAGTGGATGCGGCTGATATTTTCACCCACTGCTTTAAAACTAGATGCAGAAAGTTCCATGGCAAACTAGAGGATAAACAGCTTCCAGCTCCTCCACTAACCGCCCCCCCCCCCGGCACCACTCACTTTGCTGGCAAGATCCATTTCCATCTGGAAGAGCCCCCACCTCTAACTGAATGGGATGTGTCATCATTCATAATATTCATTGTTTAACTTTAAAAGCTGCCTAATGTACTAGAGCAGTGACCCTCTAGATCAGCCTTTTCTCAACCTGTGGGTCCCCAGATGTTGTTGAACTACAACTCCCATCACCCCTAGCTAGCAAGGCCAGAGCTCAAGGATGATGGGAGTTGTAGTCCAACAACATCTGGGGACCCACAGGTTGAGAACTGCTGCTTTAGATGCTATTGGACTCCCAACTCTCATCCCTCCTGACCTTTGGCTATGCTGGCTGCTGGGGTTGGTGGGAGCTGGAGTCCCAGTCCCTGAACTAGTCTTTGGTGCCCCAAGCTGCCTCCATCAGCACCCTGCCTTCTTTTAATGCAGGGATGAGCAACTCGTGGCCTTCCAGATGTTGTTGGGTGCCAATTTCCTTGACTTCCTGAACATTGGCCATGCTGGCTGCTGGGAAATGGAACCAAACAGCTTCTGGAGAACTATCCCTGAACAAAGCCATTGCTTCCCTTTGCTGCCCCCCAAGAAGACATCAAACTCTGTCTCCTTTTAATGAAGGATGAGAAAATTGTGGCTCTCCAGAACTTGCTGGGCTTCAACACCCATCACCACTGACCCACTGGCAGAAGGTAGGGAGCACAATGGTAGGCGGAGCCAGAACCAATGACAAGCAGAGCCAACTCACTCTGTTTTTCTCCCTGTCCACCTCCCTGCTGAGTTCTGCGTTGGGCAACACTGAGACTAAGAAGCAGGAGGCTGGCAGGCAGAACTCCTGGTCATGATGTCTGGGGAGCCACAGGTGATACACCAGCATCTGCAGAGCCACAGGTCCTCCCCGCATCCCTGACTACAAGGATCTGAAAGAAATTCTGTGCTGCTGGCAGCTAGAGCAGGTATTACCGGGCTTGATGCTTTGGACAGGCTGATTGGAGTGCAGGAGAACAGTACAGAGTGCCTGCGTTGCTTGGGAGTCCAACAGCAGGTGGCGCTGATTCCAGTTTGTCCCCATCCTCCCTCCCAAGGGCATTAATTCCAGTGGGCCTACTCTGAGTAGCAGTGGGACGCGGGTGGCGCTGTGGTCTAAACCACTGAGTCTAGGGCTTGCTGATCAGAAGGTCGGCGGTTCGAATCCCCGCAATGGGGTGAGCTCCCGTTGCTCGGTCCCTGCTCCTGCCAACCTAGCAGTTCGAAAGCACGTCAAAGTGCAATAGATAAATAGGTGGGAAGGTAAACGGCGTTTCCGTGTGCTGTTCTGGTTCGCCAGAAGCGGCTTAGTCATGCTGGCCACATGACCCGGAAGCTGTATGCCGGCTCCCTTGGCCAATAAAGCAAGATGAGCACCGCAACCCCAGAGTCATCTGCGATGGGACCTAATGGTCAGGGGCCCCTTTACCTTTACTCTGAGTAGCACTAGTACTGGATACCCGCCCAAGCTGATTTTTGGTAGTTCCTTCTAAAAAGGTATTTCATATTTGATAAAACGGGTAAAACAACCAGTGTGTAAAAAGTCAGGTTCTAGAACATGAACAAAGTGCAGAGAGGCACATCATGGCAGTTATGGAATTTGGCAAAGCAGTAGAAACCCAGGCTGTAAGTGCTCAGTGCCAGAGTGACATCACAGTTCATAGAACCCACTAGAATTGTAGAGGTGGAAGGGACCCCAACGGTCATTCTATCCAGCCCCCTGCAATGAAGGAATCACAGCTAAAGAATCCCTGACAGATGGCCCTCTAACCTCTCCCTAAAACCCTCCAATAAAGGAGAGTCCACCACTTTTCAATGTCACTTATTCCACCACCGGATGGTATCCACTGCCAGAAAGTTCCTCCTAATGTTTAGTCTGCATCCCCTTTCTTGAAATTTGAATCCGCTGGTTTGGGTCCTCCTCTCTGGAGGACCAGAGAACAAGCTTGCTCCATCATCCGGGGGACAGACCTTTTTGTACAGTTGCTGCAGCTTTTTGAATCCATTCAGTACACAAGCTTTTTTGGGTGGGCACACCACCCGCATTATGCTGCCAGAGCTCGATTTGCTCAGCTTAAGGGGCACTCCACGGCTCAACGCGGATTAAATCCAGCCCCCCTTTGCAACAACGGGCACTTTCTCCTGTGACCCTACTGGACTGAGTGCATGACGGTGTGTCTCCCCCCCCCCCCAGAGCTAAAGCTTTCACTTGCTCTCCACTGGAAGGGACGGTACAGGGAGCTGGGAATTAATCAAGAGGCGCACCTGTCAGGCTGGCATCTGGAACTAAATGGAAACACTTGCCGGTGAATGAACTTCCACCTCTTGCCCTCCCCACCCCGTTTCCCAGACAAGGCGGTGTCTCTCGGTGGCGCTTTGACGAGGGGTCTCGGCGTGGCCAGACCTGGGGTCAGGGGTGAAAAGCACAGCAAAGAGGGTGAAGCAAAGGGCAAGAGGAAAGGGGGTTATTATAGAAATAGATAGATTTCTATAATAGATTCTATAATCTATGATAGATAGATAAATAGATGATAGATAGATAGATAGATATAGATGATAGATGATAGATAGCAATAGATGATAGATAGCAATAGATGATAGATAGCAATAGAGAGATGGAGAGATAGGGATGGATGGATAGATAGATAGACAGACAGACAGACAGACAGACAGACAGACAGACAGATGATAGATATAGATAGATGAATGATAGATAGATGATAGATAGAAAGATAAATAGATGATAGATAGCAATAGAGAGATGCAGAGATAGGGATGGATGGATGGATGGACAGACAGACAGACAGACAGACAGATGATAGATATAGATAGATGAATGATAGATAGATGATAGAAAGATAGATAGATGATAGATAGCAATAGAGAGATGCAGAGATAGGGATGGATGGATAGACAGACAGACAGACAGACAGACAGACAGATAGATGATAGATAGATATAGATAGATGAAAGATAGATAGATGATAGATAGAAAGATAGATAGATGATAGATGATAAATGATAGATGATAGATGAAGGTTACCAGACGTCCCTGTTTCCCGGGGACAGTCCCCAGATTTACAAATCAGTCCCCATACAAAATCCATTGAAGTTGATTCATTGAAAAAAATCTGGTAACCTTATGATAGACACATCGATGATAGAGATGGGGAGAGAGAGAGGTGCACAGCAGCAAAATGCTAGTCCTACCCAGAGTAGACTCTTTAAAGCAGGCATAAGCAAACTCGGCCCTCCAGATGTTTTGGGACTACAATTCCCATAATCCCTGACCACTGGTCCTGTTAGCTAGGGATCATGGGAGTTGTGGTCCCAAAGCATCTGGAGGGCTGAGTTTGCCCATGCCTGCTTTAAGGTTAATGAACTGACTCTAATCCTAACCTTAAACTACGGAACTACTTGCCGTAGACGTCAGTGATGAACTCCACCTTAGACCACTTTAAAAGAGGATTGGACAAATTCGCAGAGGAGAGGGATATCAACAACTACCAGCCATGATGGCTATGGTCTGCCCACAGGTATTCAACTTTTGGACGGTTTGTTTACCAAGAAATCACAAAAATGCTTAAACTAGGACGAATGAACACTGGTCCTAAAAAAAACAACCCCTACATTGGCTCCCAGTACATTTCCAAGCACAGCTCCAAGTGTTGGTGCTGACCTTTAAAGCCCTAAACAGTTTCAGCCCTGTATAGCTGAACAAGCATCTCCACCCTTCATCGTTCAGCCTGGACACTGAGGTCTAGCTCCGAAGGCCTTCTGGTGGTTCCCTCTCTGTGACAAGTGAAGCTACAGGGAACCAGGCAGAGGGCCTTCTCGGTAGTGGGGCCTTCCCTGTGGAATGCCCTCCCTTCAGATGTCAAGGAAATAAACAACTATCTGACTTTTAGAAGACATCTGAGGGCAGCCCTGTGTAGGAAAGTTTTTAAATGTTTGATGTTTTGCTGTGGTTTGATTTGTTGGAAGCTGCCAAGTGTTGCTGGGGCAACCCAGTCAGATGGGCAGCATGTTATATTATTATTATTATTATTATTATTATTATTATTAGCAGTTATGGCCACCAACTTGGATGGCTAAAAATGGACAAATTCACAGAGAAGGCTACCAATGACTAATAGTCATGATGTTTGTGTTCTGCCTCCACAGCTGGAGGTGGTGATGCTAATAATAATAATAATAATAATAATAATAATAATAATAATAATAAATATTATTTATACCCTGCCCTCCCTGGCCAGGGCGGCTAACACCAAATATAAATTACAATAAAACATAATAGGGGGGAAAACACCAGTTAATTAAAATTCGGCTTAAAATACAACTTAAAATGCAGCCTCATTTTAGTAGCAGCCCATAAATCAAGACCATAAAGGGAGGAAACATTAGATATTCACCTGAGCCAGATATTCATGCTGGTCCTACATGGGCCAGCAAAAAAACCAAGGGAAAATTTATATACCAAATCCCATATAAGGGGTCAGAGTGAGTCAAGCCAAAGGCCAGGCGAAACAGCTCCATCTTGCAGGCCCTGTGGAAAGATGTCAAGTCCCGCAGGGCCCTGGTCTCTTGTGACAGAGTGTTCCACCAAGTCGGGGCCAGTGCTGAAAAGGCCCTGGCCCTAGTTGAGACCAGTCTAACCTCCTTGAGGCTCGGGACCTCCAAAGTGTTGTTATTTATGGACCAGTTGCTGGAAACCACAGGAGGGGAGAGCTGCTCTTGTCCTTGGGTCCTACTTGTGGGTTTGCCACGGGCATCTGGTTGGCCATTGTGAGAAGAGGATGCTGTACTCAATGGGCCATGGACCCAATCCAGCAGGGGTCTTTTAACGTTCTTATGTCCTAACCAGGCTTCCTTTGCTTTTTAAACCAGTAGCTCTCCTGTGGCTCTTTAGCAGGCTTCCTCAAACTCGCTCCCCCGATGTTTTTGGCCTACAACTCCCATGATCTCTAGCTAGCAGGACCAGTGGTCAGGGATGATGGGAATTGTAGTCTCAAAACATCTGGAGGTCCGAGTTTGAGGAAGCCTGCTCTTTAGCATGGACCTAGGTGGTTGCGCTCAGCTGCGCAGGAAAACACTAATTAAAAGGTTCCCCAACCCTGTCTTAACAACTATTAAGAACCTCCTGCACAAAATCCTGGGGAAAAGTCGTCCCCCCCGCCCCGATTCCTGCAATATATTCTTGACTGGGACAGCTTCTCGATCCAAAAAGCTTGATCTGGGAAAAACAACTCAACCCAAAACTCCTTCCCTCCTCGCACAGATAAATCTCTTCTTCCTCCCTCCCTCCTTCTCATTTCTCATCCCTCTCCCCACTGCATAGCATCATACTCTATTTTTGCCCCCCTTTCGAAAAGACGAAAATACAATTTGCACCTTCTCAGCCCCCCTCCTCTCTCTGGCTGGGGCCGTATCATTGGGAGGAGACTTAGAGCCTCGTCTCCTTGGATTTAGACTGAAATTTTGATTTTCTGCCGCGCTCAGATAATGTGGAAATCCGGTTCCCCGATATTTCCCGTTTATCAGCGAAGTGCAGCGTGGTTCGGGAAGGGGAGGGGGGTGTTGAGTAGGGGATGTATTCTCTCTCTCCCCCCATGCTGTCCCTACGCCACTCCCCCCCCCAGTGTGTCCCTTCTCCCCCTCTCTCCCCCCCCGCATGCTAATGGCATTCCACTCCACAGCGGCTGATATCACAACAGTCTAATTGTTTCAAGATGAGGTTGAAATATTTTAAGAAAATGAGTGGATGGGGAAGGGGGCTTTTCCTATATGCTTTGCAGTGGTCTCTGATTTGCAAACAGGCATACCTTGCAGGGGAGAGGGAGATGGATTGTGGCAACTAGCCCTGCACCCCCCATGCTCATCTGCACATGGGGTGCCGGTGGTCACCATATGCTGGCACATTCTTCTGAAAGGGTCAAGCAAATCACGGGAAGCTGCTTTGCACTGACTCAGACTCTTGGTCCATTTAGTTCAGTGCCCTCTATGCTGACTAGCAGGGGCTGAACAGTTTTTAAAGCAGGGGATGTTTTCGTCATCACCTGGGAATGCTGCCAGTGATTGAACCTGGAACCTGGGCAAAGCAGGTCTACCCTTAAGCTACAGCTCTTCCTTTAAGAGAGGGGTGGCTAACTTTGAGTCCTCCTGCAGTAACAACCTTGAGGAGGAAATGAATGCACGCCTTTGTCTGTCCCATGTGGAGCTGTGGACATTGATACCACATCTTCTCCCCTGAACTAGACTCCACAGACACCTCAAAGGATGAAGAGAGCACTGAGTGGACATCATGCAGGATTCAGCAGGTGGGGGTCCCTAAGTTTATGGCTGCCTAACCATAGCTATAAAAATCTGCCAGTTGCTCCACTGCTGAGACAACTTGTACATTGTAGCTCAGCTGCATGGGTGCTAGCCATGGTGCTGAAACCAACCACGAGCTCCCTCTCCAAGGTGCTGATCCTGTCTTGCTTCACCTTCCTGCCTATCTGGGACTAGTGACCTCCTCCTTGCCTGGGTCATCAGCTATTTTTGATGGTGGGCATTCCCATGAATCAAGACAACATGGTGGGAAGATAAGTAAACCCTGGTTACTGCTGCAGTTACTATAAATAGGGCTGCCTTTCTAGAAAGGGGGGGAGATGGTCAGATGGGCTCCCTGCATTGTGTGAGTAGTTTGATCTGGAGAAAATCTGGTAAGGATGGGTGGGTGGAAGCAGCACTCCAAAAGTCCTGAAGAAGGCTGGTTGATTTGGTCATGGGTCACTTCATGTGAAACTCTAAGCGAGGTGCAGGAAACCCTTGCTGAACTACAGCCCCGATTGTCCCTGGCCATTGGCCATACTGGCTGCGGATGATGGGAGTTGTAGTTTCTGCAACATCAGCACACAGTTTTAAAGACAAGGCAGTAGCAGTAAGAGGCTATGTGAAGGATGGAGAACCTGTGGCTTTCCAGATGTTGTTGGACTACAACTCCCAGCATCCCAAGCAATTGGCCCTGCTGGGTGGGAGTGATGGGAATCGGAGCCCAATGACTTCCAGAGCGCTACAGATCCTCCACCCCTTAACTAGACCATTACTGGCCTTTACTGCCCTATGGTACCTCTATCACAACTCTGCCTTCTTTTAATGGAGGCACAGGGAACCTGTGGCCCTCCAGATATTGTTGGACTACAACTCCCATCATCCCTATGTTTTTATCCAGGCTCAGCTGCTCTGTATCTGATATGAGGTGGACTATTTATATTTAAGTAAACAAAGATTATGAGTGCTAGATACACAGCATGCGGCCTGATCTGAATTTTGTGGGCAGTTTTGCTGGAAAGGTAGGAGGGCATTTCAGGGTTCAAATATATTCTCCAGGTCAGATAATGATATCACAAAGTCCATTTGGAGTGAGGCCAATGCTTCGTGCCATCACTTGGAATGGGAAGGGCAATTTTTTTTGGTCCCATTTTACAGGCTCTGCGAATAATTGCTGAAGTGGGAAGCAATGGCACAAATGAAGTTATTTTAGTGTCCGGCTTTAAAATAATCCATGGGATTTAATTCCCTAAACTCTGAACAGCAGAGCACAAATCTCAAGATGGTGATGAGGATTCACCCAGGCCAGTAATACTGCCCAATGGGAGCAGCCAAAAATGAACATCTTCTTGGTTGCCCTCCCCTCTGGGATAAGGCATCAACGGTGCTTTGAGAATTCAGGTTCCTCTGTAACAGGGGTGGGGAGCCTTTTGCAGCCTAAGGCAACCACTAGGTCTGTATGCCAGTGGTGGGCAGAGCCAGAGGCAAATGTGGGCGTGGCCAGATGCAAAAGGGGATGGGCAACAGATGCAACTGTGTACAGCAGCTGACATCCCAATCACACGCAAGTCAGAGGTCTCTACAGACACACAAATGAGCTCTGCAGCCCTCCATTTGGGCAAGAAGAATTTCAACGATAGAGGAAAATGCACTTGAGAAGGGACAGTGGTAGAAGAATACAGTGGTACCTCGGGTTACATACGCTTCAGGTTACAGATGCTTCAGGTTACAGACTCTGCTAACCCAGAAATAGTACCTCGGGGTAAGAACTTTGCTTCCGGATGAGAACAGAAATTGTGCAGTGGTGGCGCAGCGGCAGCGGGAGGCCCCATTAGCTAAAGTGGTACCTCAGGTTAGGAACAGTTTCAGGTTAAGAATGAATTAAGTACGTAACCAGAGGTACCACTGTATTATTATTTTTATTTTTACTTAATGTATTTATACGCTGTGTTTCTCCCCAACTGGGATGGGGCTTATGAGGGGTGCAGGCTGGATAGGTTCCCAGCGGCCACCTAGAGAGGCACGGAGGGCCACATTAGGGCTGCAGGCCAGGTGTCTCTCCATCCCTGTCCAATACCAGACAAAATAGTATCAAGGGCCAGTTATTGCCCACTGAAAGCATAACAGGGAAGTAATAATAATGAGCGAGTTTTGCGTGTGTGGGGGAGAAAGGATTTGTTATTGTAAAATAATGTAGAGAACCCCACCTCTTCCTTTTTATTCTCTCCTGCCCCCCTTGCTAAACTTCCTTTTCAACGCAGGTGTTTCCCTGTGGTTAGGGTCGGAGATAATAAACCCGACGCCCGTCCGGGCCACCTGCAAATTCAGCAAGGCTTTTCTTTTTAGCACATAATTAAACCGGCGCTGGGCTAACCGACAGCATCCGACACAGCGCATTAGGCGGGAGAAAGAGAATGAGGCAGGGAGGTTGGCGGTGGGGGGAGAGATATTAAAGAGAGAAAGAGAGAGAGAGAGAGAGAAATGGGAAGCAGGTGAGATGAGAGACTCCAGGCAGGCTTGCCGCCATCCTTTGCAAATAAAATAAAATAAAATAAAATAAAATAAAATAACACTTGGTTTCTCTTCTGGGTTTAAAGCGGCTATGGAAACGGAGGAGAGGTATTAAAAAAATAAAGGGTGGCGAGGGGGGGGGGACCCAAGACACACAGCGCTTCCTTATCGCAAGGAGACAGTTGTCAGGAATCACTTTGAGTGACTCGTTTTGTCTCGTGTTTTTCTCTCCGCCCCCCCCCATCTCCCTTCTCCCTGCCGTCAAGCGGGCCTCAGGACATGGATCAAAGGAGAGGCGCCGAAACGCTCGCTGAAACTTCTGATCCCTTCTCGGTAGAGACGCGCTGGAGTGGCAGACAGCTTTCTCTTCGACATCAAATGGAGAGAGGGAGGAAGAGCAGGAGATAGAGAAGAAAAATGCAGAGAGAGGGAGAGAGAGAGAGAGAGAGAGAGGAGGATCTGGCTGCATCAGGTTCTGGAAGATGAGGGGAAACATAAGAACATATGAAGAGCTGGCTGGATCCGGCCAATTGCACACCTAGTTTGGCACCCTGTTCTCAGCGTGGCCCTAAGAACTGAAAAAGAGCCTGCTGGATCAGGCCAATGGCCCATCTAGTCCAGCGTCCTTTGCCCACAGTGGCCAGTGAGATGCGCCCCCCATGGGAAAACCACAACATGAAGCCTCGCCATTTGTGATTCCCAAAACGTGGGATTCAGAGGCATGTTGCCTCTGACTGTCGAGTTGGAAGAACACCATAAGAGTCTGCTTGATCACACCAATCTAGTCCAGCATCCCATCTAGTCTAGCATCCTGTTTTCACAGTGGGCCACCAGGTGCCCATTATGGGAAACCGTCAAGCAGCACACAAGCACAACAGCACTCTGCCCCTCCTGTGGTTTGAGGCAACTGCTGTTCAGAAGCATTTACCGCCTTCATGCATGGAGGCTGAGCCATTGTGGCTAGTAACCACTGACAGCCCTATCCCTTTAGGTAAAGGTAAAGGTAAAGGGATCCCTGACCATTAGATTCAGTCATGACCAACTCTGGGGTTGCGGCGCTCATCTCACTTTATTGGCCAAGGGAGCCGGTGTACAGCTTCCAGGTCATGTGGCCAGCATGACCAAGACGCTTCTGGCGAACCAGAGCAGCACACAGAAACGCTGTTCACCTTCCCACCGGAGCAGTATCTATTTATCTACTTGCATTTTGACATGCTTTCGAACTACTACGTTGGCAGCAGCAGGGACCAAGCAATGGGAGCTCACCCCGTCACGGGGGATTCGAACTGGCGACCTTCGAGCTCACCCCGTCACGGGGGATTCGAACTGGCGACCTTCTGATCGGCAAGTCCTAGGCTCTGTGGTTTAACCCACAGCGCCACCCGCGTCCCTATCCTCCATCTTTAAAGTGCTACAATACTCTTGGCTCTCATTTGGCCATCTCAGCATGTCAGCCTCCTCATCAGAGGTCTCTGTCTCTGAGTCAATAAGCTCATCTCAGAAGGACATGAGCACAGACCCTTGCTGGGTCAGGGCAAGAGCCCATCGCGTCCAGCCTATTGTCACAGTGGCCAACCAGGTGCCCGATATGGAAACCCCACAAGCAGGGTCTTGTGATTTCCAGCTACAGTCAGAAGCATTAATGCCTCTGACCGCAGAGGCAGAACATAACTATCGTTGATAGCTACCTTGTCCACAATTTTGGACATTTCTAGCACAGCTGAACTAGTTTCCATGGAAGAACATCAGACTAGTCCTGGAGTGTAGACCTGCTGAAATTGATGGACCTGTTAACTTCATTGAGTAGGACTGGCACAGGATACAACCCCTTTGTAAAGGGTAAAGGGACCCCTGACCATTAGGTCCAGTCGTGACCGACTCTGGGGTTGCAGCGCTCATCTCGCTTTATTGGCCAAGGGAGCCGGCGTACAGCTTCCGGGTCATGTGGCCAGCATGACTAAGCTGCTTCTGGCAAAACCAGAGCAGTGCACGGAAACACCGTTTACCTTCCCGCTGGAGCGGTACCTATTGATCTACTTGCACTTTGACGTGCTTTTGAACTGCTAGGTTGGCAGGAGCAGGGACTGAGCAACGGGAGCTCACCCCATAGTGGGGATTCAAACCGCCGACCTTCTGATCGGCAAGCCCTAGGCTCTGTGGTTTTAACCCACAGCACCACCCCTTTAGACCTCAGCAAAAACTGCAGAACTTGCTCCCATAAGATGCAGCAGTGGTAGCCATCAACTTGGAAAGGTTCAAAAGGGGGTCCAGTTAAATCTGTGGAGTGAAAGGATGTCAGCAGCTACCTGCCCTATTGGAGGGAGTATATGCTGCTGAATACCTGGGAACCACAAGTGGGGAGAGTGTTGCTCTTGCTCTCAGTTCATCCTTACAGGCTTACCATTGTAGCCCCTGGTTGGTCACAGTGAGAAGAGGATGCTGAACTTCTCTTCCCACAATCTTATGTGGCCTGAAGTAAGTGGGCAGAGGGAAAGCTTGTCTACATCTCTTCCAGTCCTAGAGCTTGGCTTATCTTCCCGAGCGCCTGACTGACAGGAGCATGGGCCAAAGAAAAAGACTCCTTTGCACCACACAGAACTAGTTTATGGAATCTGCAGCCACAAGATGTAGCGGCAATGACCCCTGGCTTAGGGGCTAACTAGCGACATGCGTTTTGAATTATAGTGCTGGAGGAGACTCTTGAGAGTCCCATGGACTGCAAGAAGATCAAACCTATCCATTCTGAAGGAAATCAGCCCTGAGTGCTCACGGGAAGGACAGATCCTGAAGCTGAGGCTCCAATACCTTGGCCACCTCATGAGAAGAGAAGACTCCCTGGGAAAGGCCCACTGTCAGGGCCACCTTCCCATCAAAAGTGGGGGCGGGGGCAGGCATATGCCCGTAGGCATATGCCCAGATGAAAATGTGGGTGGAGCAACAGATATACATTTTGCCTTTGTACAGTAGACTAGTTCATCCATCCATTCATTCATTTGCTGCATATATACCCCACCTCCCTAGCCCCCCCCCCCCAGATTTGACGGTGGTGTACATAGTTCTCCCCCTCCTCATTTAATCTCCACAACAACCCTGTGAGGTAGGTTTGACTGAGAGGCAGCAACTGGCTCAGGGTCACCCAGTGAGCTGCAAATTTGAACCCTGGGCTCTCCCAGGTCCTAGTCCAACACTCTGTCCCATTGCACCACACTGGTCCAGTTGTTAGAGACACCTCTCTATCCTTCATCTTCCTCCCCGGGGCTGGACCCCAGGGCATTCTGCCGTCCAAGCAGCTGCTAATCAGTCTCGAGCTCGCCTATGCAGGAAAACAATTCACTTGGAGTCTGAGTGGGGGGTAGGTGGGTTGAAAACCCTGCACGTTTCCCCTTTGTCCAGTTCCCAAGAGTGCAGCAAGGATTTTCTCTCTCTCTCCCCCTCTTTGGCTGCTTAACCGAGATTAGATCGCAAGCCCTCCCTCTTTCTCTCCAAGCACCCCTATCTCTCCCGCAGCTCCCAGAGAGTCCCATGATCCCTTTTCAGGTCCTTATTGACTGCAATGAGATACCCCTCATTTCCCGGGTGCGATAAGCTTAAAGACCAGGGCTTATCATCAAAGCTCTAGCCATGGACACCTTTGATCAATTTACTCATTTGCTGACCGCGGACCCCGCTAGGATGGCTGATCTTCTGCCTGCCTGCCTGAGCCAAAGAATCACGCATCTGCGGGGCTGTTCTAACACGCAGAAGGGCCCTGGCTTGATTGCTGGGAACGTTCCCTGCCGGAAGCTCTGGAGAGCTACTGCTGGTCAGTGTACAAAATACCGAGTTCAATGGACCAACAGTCTGACTTGGTAGAGGGCAGCTTCCTGGGTCCCCATTTATTTATTTTATTTATTTCTTAACATGTATGCACTGCTTGGTTGTAGGAAGAACTTTTTCACAACAACAACAACGCCCAAAACAAACATATCACTAAAAAAAATTATGGTGCGCGCTCTCTCTCTCTCTCTCTCTCTCTCTATATATATATATATATATGCAAAGGGACCCCTGACTGTTAACCCCAGTCGCAAACGACTCTGGGGTTGCGGCGCTCATCTCGCTTTATTGGCCGAGGGAGCCGGCATACAGCTTCTGGGTCATGTGGCCAGCATGACCAAGCCGCTTCTGGCAAACCAGAGAAGCACATGGAAATGCCGTTTACCTTCCCGCCAGAGCGGTACCTATTTATCTACTTGCATTTTGATGTGCTTTTCAACTGCTAGGTTGGCAGGAAGCTAGAAAACTGCTAGAAGCCCCACATAGAGAGCATTGCAGCAATCCTGTCTTGAAGTAACCAATGCATGAGCTACATGATCTAATGTTCCCAGATCTTGCCCATCTGTGTTGAGCTAGATGGGCCCATGGCAGAACACCTGCTTTGCATGCAGAACATCCCAGGTGGTTTGGCTCAGCATAAGGAAGCTTCCTTCGCACTACTTCATACCCTCCTCGAGCGCTTTTTGCCCATCTGGAAAGTATACTCAGGGTCACTTTCTGAATGGAGCATTGAGCGTGTGTAGGTACCAGCCACCTCCCAAGACACAAGGGCAAAATCCATTGCTCCACCCACCTTCGCTTCTAGCCCCACCCACCACCTACATGCGGCCCCTGAAGGCTGCCACCATGGGGAATGTGGCCCTCAGTCTGGAACAGGTTCTCTGTTCCTAAAAGAGAGGATTGCCAGCCCTTCAAAGAGAGGACTGTCCTCTGCAAAAACGGGACACCCAGCCACCCTCCCTGGGATAAGGTGGCTTCCTAGATATACATTCTGCATCCATCTTCCCAGATACTTGGCACAGTGGTGTCTCCTCCTTATTTGAATGGCTTCCATCCTTGGCACCTTCTTCCCCTGCTTCTGTCCCCCGGTTGGGCCTCCTCTGCCCCAAAGCCTCCTCCTGGCTCCCCCACACTCAGTTCTCTTTGGGTCACTCCAGCCCGTCCAAATGGCCCGTCCGCCTCTGAATTCCAGAGGTCGCCTGCCTCGTCGCGCTCTTCGCTCCAGCGTTAATGTGCTAATCTCTCATTTTCTCTCCCTCTATCTGGCCTGCCTGAACCCGTCTCCCAGGCTCCCTGATTAATCCACATAAAGCAGGACAATAAAATAAAAAAAAGGAAAGGGGGGGGGAAAGGCACTTCAATTCTCTCTCGGCCAAGGCGGCATCGCTCAGTTGCTCTGAAGCCCCCAGGCACACACAAAAAGACGGCGACAAAAGCCCTTCAGAAAATGCCGCAAGACGCAGTCCCAAATGTGGACTCTGGAGGCTGACGTGGGGCTAAATTAATCAGGAACTGCTCCATCTGGCTTAGTATTGTCGACACTGACTGGAAGCAGCTCTCTGAGGTTTCAGGGAGCAGGGCATGCTCTCAACTGCATGCAGACCAGGTACTCTAGCACTAAGCTATGGTCTCCCCCCCCAACCCGCCCCCCTCTAAGTAGGATCCTATTCTTTATTCAGGTTTTGAATAAAAGGCTCATATAAAGAGGAAACTGCCATACAGAGTCAGCCCATCCAGCTATTGTCTTCACTGAACGTCTAAAAAGATGTAGACAAGGGCAGTAAAAATGATCAGGGGTGCTGGAGGAACACCAGCCGCATTAATGCATTGTTTTATACAGACAGGCACATGCCGGATAGCAAAAGCATAATAAGCAATTCATTATGACCAGCAGGACTGCAATCCCGGGATCAAGACCCATTGATCTCAGAAGTTCTTGACTTCTCACTGTGCATGGCTTCAATTTGTGATGCGTGCTGAGCTTTAACCAAAGATCTTCAGCGGGCTGAAAGGCAACCCTTTTAGCTCCTTGATTAAAGCCACAAAGAAGCTAGTAAAGAAGTGTTGCTGTTTCGAACTGCAAGCATGAAGCGGGAACCCTATCAAAGAAAAGGGAAGATGTACCCAGCCTCGGCTTGATTCCTCTCCCTCACTTTCTCCAACTTCCTCTCTGCTTATGTGCGCTCTCTCTCTCTCTCTCTCTCTCTCTCTCTCTTCCTCATGAAAATTCATCAGCATTCTAGTGTGAACATATTATGGTGTTCCGTCATGCACTGGCTGGATGCAGAAGAGAGCTGGGAGGCACCAGCTAGGGAACCCCCAAAGGAAGCAAGCTCAGAGCCAGGGGATTGGTGGTGGGATGGTGATGAATGGAAAGAGGGAGAAGAGGGAGCAGTCTGGAAAGAGGAGGTGTCAGAAGCTGAAGAGGCAACAGGCTTTAGTGAGCAGGAAGAGGCTGTGGCAGAGAGCAGTCCAGAATCAGAGACAGAATCAGAGGCTGGGGGTAGGGGGACAAGAAACAGAGATCAGGCAGGCTGCTGAAGAAGTCAGGGGGTCTCCACCTCCTGCTGCAATCAGCTCCCCTTCCTGCTGGTCTCCCAGAACCAGAAGAGGGCGGTATGAAGAGGGCGGAGCAGGGAAAGGCATGTTGATGCAGTCTCCGATTGCTTGGGAAGGATCAGAGGGAGGAGGAGGCTTAGGCAACTGTGGGAAAACAGAGACCTTCAGTCCTCACAATTGCCTCATTGGGGCATGATCTATGGGGAAGAGTTGCTGTGCTCACTAGGCCTGTGCTCCCAAGCTGCTTGTTTCTTTGAATTAAGAGTTAACTTCCCTGACACTGTGTGAGCTAGTACTGGCCTGCTCCTGGCACCCGCCCCTGACATGTACACATTTTTTGCAAAGTGAGTTTCCCTGCTATGTTTTGCATGCCATTTCCACCAACATGTGCAGTTATACGCAGGCTGCAGAACAGCATTGCAAAATGTCACACTGGAGGATGGACCAAGCTTGTTTTCTGCTGTTCTGGAGGGCAGGACCCGATCCAGTGTCTTCAGGTTACAAGAAGGGAGATTCCGACTAAATATTAGGAAGCACTTTCTGATGCTAAGAACTGTTAGACAGTGGAACAGAGGAGATGGACTCTCTCTCCTTGGAGGTTTTTAAGCAGAGGTTGGATGGCCGTCTGTCATGGATGCTTTAGTTGAGATGCCTGCATTGCAGGGGGTTGGACTAGATGACCCTTGGGGTCCCACTTCTATGATTCTATGGAAAAATGGCTGCATTTCGGCTCATACACTTTTCAGGGTGAGCCAATCTGATAAATTCATCTTCAAATGCAAACTACAGAGTTAAACCACAGAACCTAGGACTTGCTGATCAGAAGGTTGGCGGTTCGAATCCCCGCGATGGGGTGAGCTCCTGTTACTCGGTCCCTGCTCCTGCCAACCTAGCAGTTCGAAAGCACATCAAAGTGCAAGTAGATAAATAGGTACCACTCCAGCGGGAAGGTAAACGGCGTTTCCGTGCACTGCTCTGGTTCGCCAGAAGCGGCTTAGTCATGCTGGCCACATGACTCAGAAGCTGTACGCCGGCTCCCTCAGTCAGTAAAGTGAGACGAGCGCCGCAACCCCAGAGTCGGTCACAACTGGACCTAATGGTCAGGGGTCCCTTTACCTTTAATAAGGTACAGGAGAATGTAAACCCATTTGTTGTACATGGAACTTTTGGTATATTAATTTATTACATGTGAATTTGCAATGGAATTATTTTCCTATATATTTGGCTCCCGATAGCTTCGTTTATTCTACTTCTATTGCATTTCATTTGCCATCTACTATTACATTTTGTTGAATTTTATTTATAAATAAATATATACCGAAAAAGAAATGGGGGGAAAGTTGGAAAATCGATGTCCATATGCTTAGCAAGCCCTATTTATAAAGTTCGAAAGGCTTTCAGCTTCGAAAGGAAAGGATCTCTGTTACAAAGGCACCTGCAGGAACCCCTCTTTTCTCTTACAACGCACCCCACCCCCATCCTTCAAATCCCAGGGCAGGGCCCCAACTTGGAAAATAAACGTCTCCCTTTTCACATGAGAAAAAGAAGCAGAAGAGAGAGACGTCTTTTTGCTCTGGTTTTTCCCACTGCCCTCAGCCCAGGAAGCTAACTGACAGGAGCAGATGGCTCTTCTGGATGGGGGCGGGGGGGGGGGGCGGATGAAGGAAGAAAGGAAAAGTTTACTGGAAAGAAATGCCAGCTTTGTGGGATCCTTTAGGTTAAAAGTTTACGGAGCGAGGGCTGTATGTGATACTGAGCTGTTGGGATCTCAGCAAAGCTTTCTGCAAGAAGGAGGGGAGAGAGGCAGAGAAAAACTGGAGCCTCTGTTTCCAAATGCCTTATGGAAATAGGAAATCCATTTGATGCAAAAATAAAATAAATTACATATAAAAGAAGAGGTTTGCTGGCTCAGGCATCCTGGTGTCACAGTGTAGCCCGGCATCCTGGTGTCACAGTGGCCAGCCAGCTGGCCCAACGGGAAGCAGGTCCCAATCCCAAGAGCCATCTCTGCTCCTGCCCATAGCTGTCAACTTTCAGATTTGAAAAGAAGGGATCAGCAGCCTCACCTGTCCCGGGGACAGTCTACGGGATATCTAACAATCTGGGATAGCAGCGGGAAGCAGTGGGAAACCGCGCTGGAATAAGGGAATTTCCCGCAAAAAAAGGGAAGGTTGACAGCTATGCTCCTGCCGTTTCCAGAAACTGGTTTTCAGAAGCAGCCCTGGCCCCAGCAACGGAACCACGCCTGCTTGCTTGTTTCTCAAAGGCATTTTTGAGAACAGGATGCTGAACCAAATGGGCCTGTGGCCCCGATCCAGTAGGCTCTTCTTTAACCTGGAAACATGGCCTAAGTACAGTGGTACCTCGGGCTACATACGCTTCAGGTTATGGACCCCGCTAACCCAGAAATATTACCTCGGGTTAAGAACTTTGCTTCAGGATGAGAACAGAAAACATGCTCCGGCGATGCAGCGGCAGCAGGAGGCCCCATTAGCTAAAGTGGTGCTTCAGGTTAAGAACAGTTTCAGGTTAAGAATGGACCTCCGGAACGAATTAAGTACTGTATTTTTTGCCCTATAAGACTCACTTTTTTCCTCCTAAAAAGTAAGGGGAAATGTGTGTGCGTCTTATGGAGTGAATGCAGGCTGCGCAGCTATCCCAGAAGCCAGAACAGCAAGAGGGATCGCTGCTTTTGCTGCGCAGTGATCCCTCTTGCTGTTCTGGCTTCTGAGATTCAGAATATTTTTTTTCTTGTTTTCATCCTCCAAAAACTAGGTGTGTCTTATGGCCTGGTGCGTCTTATAGAGCGATAAATACGGTACTTAACCTGAGGTGCCACTGTACACGGGTGTAGCTGTAGCTAGCAAGATGCCCCACGCAGGACCTGATGGCAGCAGCATTCTCACAACCAAGGGTTTGCAAATACTGCCTCTGAAAGTGACAGAACATAGTCATTGTGGTAATAATAATAATAATAATAATAATAATAATAATAATAATAAATAATTTTATTTATACCCCGCCCTCCCCGGCCAGAGCCGGGCTTAGGGTGGCTAACACCAAAAAAACTTCAGTAAAAACATAATAAGAAAAAAGGAGGGGGAAAAAACACCATTTAAAATACAGGTTAAAATGCAATTTAAAATGCAGCCTCATTTTAAAAGTCAAAACCATAAGGGGAGGGAAACATAAGGGTCAGACTGAGTCCAAACCAACGGCCAGGCAGAACAGCTCTGTTTTGCAGGCCCTGCGGAAAGATGTCAAGTCCTGCAGGGCCCTAGTCTCTTGTGACAGAGCGTTCCACCACGTCGGGGCCAGTACTGTAAAGGCCCTGGCCCTAGTTGAGACCAACCTAATCTCCTTATGACTTGGGACCTCCAAAATGTTGTCATTTGTGGACCTTAAGGTCTGGCAGCCACGGACAGCATTTGGGTTTAGTGGTTCTGTCTAATCCTCTACTGAAGCCATCCACATTGGTGGCCCCCACTGCCACCTGTTTGAGGGAGAATCCATTGCGGGCTTCGCAAATGGAGCATTTGGTAACAGGATGCTGGGCTCAATGGACCTTTGGAGTGGGGTCTTCTTGTGGTCTTGGCAGAGAGTTAAAGGAAGGCAGGGGGAGCCAGGAGGCAAGAGGGGGTGGCTGCTTTGGAGGCTCAGGTTCCAGGAGAGACTCCCCTAGGAAGACAAGTTGTAGCATTTGGGACTTTTTAGTTTCTTCTGTGATGGAACTCCTATTTGGGGACTTCCCTGGCTTTTTTCCGGCCCATGTAAGACCAGTCTGGATAGTTAGCCTTGGTGAAGACTTGACGCTTTCATCCCCCCAAAAGTTTTTTATTTGAGTTTCCACTGAAATGAGGCTGCATTTTAATGTTTTTATGTTGTATTTTAATCTTGTTTTTTAAGCTGTATTTCAATCAATTGCTTTTATATTTGGTGTTAGCCACCTTGAGCCCGGTCATGGCTGGGCAGGGCAGGGTATAAATAAAATTTATTATTATTATTATTATTATTATTATTATTATTATTATTATTATTATTACTACTACTAAAAGGCAAGGTGACAGAAGTTTACGAAATGATAAATGGCACGGAGGAAACAGATGGAGAAAAGTTTTTCTCCGTCTTTCGTAAAACTGGAAATTGTGGGAATCCAGTGCAGCTGTATGTTGGAAGATTCAGGGCAGATCAAAGAAAGCCCTTCGTGCGGAACATGGTTAAACTATGGAACTCACTGCCACAGGAGTGGCTTTAAAGAGGATCAGATGACTTCGTGGAGGAAGGGAGGGCTATCAATGGCTCCTAAACATGACAACCATGTTCTCCCTTCACAAGAGGAGGCACTGATGCTTCCGAATACCAGCTGCTGGCAACCGCAGAGAAAGTTCTTATGCTCAGATTCTGCCCATTGGGACATCTGGTTGCCACTTTGAGAACAGGATGATGGGCTAGATGGGCCAAGGGTCTGATCCAGCAGGCTCTTATGTTCCCAGATAACATCCGAAAGGAATGTGCCTCCTCAATGGGAGTGTAAAAATAACTGTGCCAATTTGATCATTTGGGGGGTGAGAAATGCTCCTTGATGTTATCCCTCCATCGCATGTTGATGTTACCAACCTAACTCACAGCTGTCCATGGAGGTGCAGGTCAATTCTGTGTCCAGGGCAGCTGTCTACCAGCTCCATCTGGTACGCAGGATGAGACCCTCCCTGCCCGCGGACTGTCTTGCCAGAGTGGTGCATGCTCTAGTTATCTCCCGCTTGGACTACTGCAATGCACTCTATGTGGGGCTACCTTTGAAGGTGACCCGGAAACTACAACTAATCCAGAATGCGGCCGCTAAACTGGGGGCGGCCGCCGAGACCACATAACACCGGTCTTGAAAGACCTACATTGGCTCCCAGTACGTTTCCGAGCACAATTCAAAGTGTTGGTGTTGACCTTTAAAACCCTAAACGGCCTCGGCCCAGTATACCTGAAGGAGCGTCTCCACCCCCATCATTCTGCCCGGACACGGAGGTCCAGCGCCAAGGGCCTTCTGGCAGTTCCCTCATTGCGAGAAGCAAAGCTACAGGGAACCAGGCCGAGGGCCTTCTCGGTAGTGGCACCCGCCCTGTGGAACGCCCTCCCATCAGATGTCAAAGAGATAAATAACTACCTGACATTTAGAAAACATCTGAAGGCAGCCTTGGTCAGGGAAGTTTTTAATGTGTGACATTTTGATGTATTTTTAATTTTTGTGGGAAGCTGCCCAGAGTGGTTGGGGAAACCACTTATATTATTATTATTATTATTATTATTATTATTGGCTACTCCACACACCCACGTGCCCTTCCACAATACAGCGGTACCTTGGTTCTCTAACTTAATCTTGGTTCTCTAACTTAATCTTGGTTCTCTAACTTAATCTTGGTTCTCTAACTTAATCCATTCTGGGAGTCCGTCTGACTCCCAAAACCGTTCGAAAATTATTATTATTATTATTATTATTATTATTATTATTATTATTACTCTCTGCCTCCAAATTCTCCCATGAGAAGGTGATGCTGGACTAGGTGGGTCATTGGCCTGATCCAGCAGGCTTTTCTTATGATGTTCAGCCCCCAGTGGCATCTCCAAGTAGGGGTGGGGTGGGGAGATCCGCTCTGGAATCCTTCAGAGCCACTGCCAGTCAGTGCAGGCACCAATAGGCTAGGTGGACAAATGCCCTGTCTCTGCCTAAGGCAGCTTCCTGCGTTCCCGCCTACAGAGGGAAAAAGAGACGCATTGCAGGGCGTCTCGCCACGCAATTGAAGGTCGGGCATTTCCCCCCGGAAAAGAACTTGTTCCTACACGGCGATAAGCCGAAGCAATGAATTCTGATCCCCGCCAGCCCGGCCTTTGCAAATTTGAGAGCGGGCAGAGTCTCTTCCAGGGGGGCAGAAGGGAAAGAAAAAGGGAAATCCGTAATGCCTCTCCCTCTGCAACCATAATGCCAGGATGTTCCCAATCTGCTTTGAGGGATGGAAAGATTAAGAATAATAATAAAAAAATTGCAATAAAATATGTGTGAACGAGGGGGTAATTGTGGACAAATGCAGCATTCAAATTCATTTTTCCACCTCTTTTACACACCATTTCAATCTTATTTTCTGCTTATTAATGAGATCTTGTTGGCAGGGGTGGGCAGAGGCTGCCCAGTTTTGCTGGGTAATTGCACATAATTTCCTTTCTACTAGTGATTTGCATCTGATCTTCTCCCTCCCCCCCACCCTAATTCTTTGCTATTTAACACCCCCTTCTACTTCTCTCCCCTCCTTCCCAAATCTCTCCCTCCTCCTCCTCCTCTTCTTTCCATCCCTGGTCAGGCAATACTTCATTTAAATGCTTATTACACTTAAACAGACACTGAAGAAAAAGGGAGGGGAGGAGAGGAAATGAGACAGAAGCCAACCAAGTCAAAAAAAGGCCTGACGCAATCACCCTCTGCCACTCACGCTCTCCTTTAGTGATGTAACACCCTTAAGGACCGTGGGTTAACTTCGCCAATGACCTATTCTGTACTATTTGTAATGCGGTCACTTGGGGGATACATTTAACACGTGTTAGGAAGCTGTAGTGATGTATGGAAGTGAGAGCTGGACCATAAAGAAGGCTGATCGCCAAAGAATTGATGCTTTTGAATTATGGTGCTGGAGGAGACTCTTGAGAGTCCCATGGACTGCAAGAAGATCAAACCGATCCATTCTTAGGGAAATCAGCCCTGAGTGCTCACTGGAAGGACAGATCCTGAAGCTGAGGCTCCAATACTTTGGCCACCTCAGGAGAAGAGAAGACTCCCTGGAAAAGACCCTGATGTTGGGGAAGATGGAGGGCACAAGGAGAAGGGGACGACAGAGGATGGGATGGTTGGACAGTGTTCTCGAAGCTACAAACATGAGTCTGACCAAACTGCGGGAGGCAGTGGAAGACAGGAGTGCCTGGCGTGCTCTGGTCCAGGGGGTCACGAAGAGTGGGACACGACTAAACGACTAAACAACAGAACAAGGAAACTGCTTATTTGGTCTGTCTTGCTCAGTATTGTCTACACTGACCAGCAGCAACGGCTCTCCAGGGTTTCAGGCCGGGCAAGGATCCAGCATTACTGATAGACCTTGAACTTGTTTGGGCCCAAAGAAAATAGAAGGTGTGTTCTTTCTGTCAATTAATTGGGATGGCTCAGAATTCCCTTCACAGTGCTTTTCAGGGATTCTTCAGCTGTGATTCTTGCACTCGCAGTGGATTGGACCAGATGACGTTTGGTGGTCCTTTCCAACTTTACTGCCCCTGGCTACCTCCATCACAACTTGTGACTTCTAATACAAGAATGGGGCTCCTCCTGTGCCCCTCCAGATATCGCTGGACTACAACTCCCATCATCCCTGACGATTGGCCATGCTGGGTGGAGCTGATGCGAATTGCAGTCCAACAATGTCTGGGAGACAAAAGGTTCCCTGCTGCATCCATAAATAAATATGCAGATTTGTCTAATAACATATTGCAATAGGAAGATGCATGGACAAAGCATGTTGGTATCAATGATTCGTCTTCCACTATTGCAGTTAGCAGAGAATACCCGGAACTATTCATTCATGGTTTTCAAACAGATGCTCTCAAATACAACACCGGGATTCACTGGTTAATTTGTCTGTAAAGTCACATCTCAAAGCAGCTTAAGGAAAAAACCTTCATGACAAATCACAAAAAACAAGGCTGACCGTTACATCTGTAGATCAACAGCAAATCCTAAAACCAACTGTGCTAGCAAACCAAAGTCCTGAAGGCGCAAGAGGGCCTTTACTCATTGTCTGCATTGCAACAGAATCGGGGCTAAGCAGACATTGTGGGATGTCCTCAAATATGTGGTGGCACTTCCTTCCTTGAAGGGCTCTGTTTCCGTCTTTGACTGGGTGACCTGGCAATGCCTCAGTTTAGCCTCAGCTGCAGACCTGTAGAATTGTTTAACTGCCTAAGAACTAGTAACTGGGTTTGCTTCTTTCCTCCACCCTTCCAATCCCCGATTGTAAGCTTGAGGAAAGGGAATCATTTCTGATATTGGTAAGCAACTCTGGGAGTCTTCTGGGGAAGAGTGGGGGGAAATAAGCAATGGGGAACCTGCAGCTTTCGAAGTATTGTTGGACTACAACTTCCATCAGCCAGCGTAGGGTTGATGGGAGCTGTCGTCCAACGCCTTCTGGAGGGCTGCAGGCTGCCTATCCCGGCTTTCAACAATAAGCAAATGAACAAAACGCTGCGGCGCTCAACTAAGGACACGTGGGAACTGGAGCTCTTATTGGGGGGCCATGTGTTCTCCCACTTTCCTCACGCACTGCCTACAGTTTAGGCCGGAGACGATGGCAAAACACAGGTGAGCAGCCTACCTGGGGAGAGAGGCCATTGCTGACAGGGTTCATGTGATTGGCAGGAGCTGCGGGGTTCATGAAGCTGTCGGAGTAGGTGGAGAAGCCGTGTCGGGTCCCGTAGGCGGAGCTGGAGTCTGCGGCAGCGGCAGCCAACCCTCCCTGGTGCATGGTGGATGGTGGGAGAGGCTGGGGTCTGTGCACAGTGCTGCCCCCATCTGTGGGGAAACGAAGCATCGGGTTAGAAGCAGTGGCTGTCATCACCTAACAATCACTGTGTTCCTTTGGGGAAAGGCTGGCAGGATGGAGGCGCCATCTTGACCTGAGGCCCAAATCATGTTCCCACCATCTGTTTCAGCGGAGGTCTGGTCCATTGGGGTGAATGGGGCATTGCCCTAAATTCTTTCTTACAACTCATCCAGCGGGTGGCCCTGCCTGTCACCTTCCCCCTCCTCCTCTTCCACTTGAATCATGGATTCATCGAGTTGGAAGGGACCCTGAGGATCATCCAGTCTGACCCCCCTCCAGTGCAGGAATATGACCTGTCCCTTATGGGAATCAAACCTGCAACCTCGGCATTATTAGCAGCACACTCTAATCAACTGAGCTATCCAGTTTTCTGCTTGACCCATGCTTTCTAGGGATGAGTCTACGCGCTTTCTCCCTTGCCCCACTCCTTTCTCAGGGAAAACCAATTTAGCACTAAACCGAAGCAAACTATCTTGCTTTGATGTACTGATCTGAACGCTGTTAGTAACCTCCTGTTATTTTCTCATGCCCAGCTGTGGAAAGCTGTCCCTGTTGCTAAAGTGAAGGGGGGGCATGTTATAGATTTGGGTGGGACCCCCTCTAAAGCCTAGAAATTAATAAATGGTAGGATTTTGATTGTTTGGGCTGTGAAGCAAGAAATACAAGCTGCAGAGGAATTCACTAGGGCTGTTAAGAAACAGAGCCACCGAGAGCCTTTGGCAATGCAAGAAGAACTCCTTCCTCCTTGCCCCGTGGAGGTGTGAACAGAAACTGAGGATTTGCCAGGGTAAAGGCTGGAAGAGATTTTTACCAGGAGATGGCGGGGATCGAACCTGCAGCTGCCAGTCTACAGAGCAGGAGACAACCCAAATTGCTGGTTGCTCCGAGTGGTTTTCCCCAGGGAAAAGCAGTGGGAATAGAGGAATTGTGGGTAAGCCCTGAGTCTCAGTGTTGCCCCTAGAAGATCTCAGCTATCATTCGCTCTGGCTCAGCCAATCCCTGGCTCTGCCCACTCTGTGCCAGTCAGACTAGGAACTGGGAGAACCAGAGTTCAAATCCCCATGTTCTGTCGTGAATCTCACTGGGTGATTCTGGGCCAGTCCCTGCCTCTCGGCCGAAGCCCCCTCAGAGGATTGCTAAGAGGATTAAACAAGGAGGGATGGGTGGGACCACGCCTGCCACCTTGAGGTTTGATATAAACGCCATCCATCAACCTGTTGGTTTCTGTGTGTTGCCACTGTGCAGTGCTTTGGGGTCAAAAGACTCTGTTTTGCATTCCAGACATCCCAGGCTGTTGGAAGTCTCACAGAAGACAGGAGACGGATGTGATGTTTACTGGTTTCCTGTTCCTTTGTGGTTCAGTTTCTCTCTGCTTTCACAGAGAGAGGATGTTTCTTTTCTGTCTGCGTAGCTTAGTAATAAAACTCTTAGCATGTAGCTCATATTTCTCGTCCTTCCCTGTGCTGGATACTCTGCATAATGGGAACGTGCTTGGAGCCTTATCAGAGACTCAGGTCATTAATTATCGTGGGAGGAGAGAACGGAGGCGATTCTGGAGGAGTCGCTCGGTTGAAGGCAGGTTCCGACACAACCCACCCATCAAAACAACCCACTTTCCCACCCAAGCCCTCAGCACCCACCTTGGGAAAGGGTGGTGGTTGGGTAAGTTGAATCTGGCAGCTGGTACGGAGGCAAAGTAGGCATCCCAGTCGGAGGGAAGCCCCCCGGCAACAGGTGATTGAATGCTGCCAGCTGATTGGCCCCGGCCTGCTTGCGCCACCGTGCCCGCCGGTTGCTGAACCACACCTGGGAGAAGGGAGAGAGGAAGGCAGGAAGTTATGGGGGAAGACACATGCCAAGGGGTTGAACCCGAGACCTTCTGCATGCAAAGAAGGGTCTCCGTTCCCTGAGCTATGGACTCTCCGCATTGTCATTGTCTAGGGAGCAAGTGCCACGAATGATCTGACGCCCTGGCACCATCACCACCTGCTGCAACCAGTGCCGGATTTACGTATAAGCTAAACAAGCTATAGCTTAGGGCCCCACTCTCTTGCCCCCCCCCATTATGAGTCTTTGTAAATTGTGTTTCTAAAGGAACTTTTGTTATTGCCAAATTCCAATGTGTTTGCATTATTAAGTTTGTTATGAATAAAAATCATTTTAAGTTAGAGCTTAATAATTATTTCACTATTAATATACTTAATTGTATTTCAGTTCAACAATTACTTCGATAAAATACATATTTTGTTATGCGCAAATGGCTTTAGCTCCATATATTCAACACAAAAACCAGTGACAATTTGTTGTTGACAAAGGACAGCTGGGCATATAAAGGGCCCCATTACCTTCAGTAGCTTAGGGCCTCATCAAACCTAAATCTGGCCCTGATGGCAAACCATCTTCCAACCCTTCAGAACCATCTTTTCTAAAAGCCTATTCTTGCACAGGCTCCATGCAAAACAAAAAATGGCCACTAGGTGTCAGGACAGGGCAGGCCAGCAAACAGGAAGGCCCTCCTTTGGCCCCCGTCTGCCAGTGGCCGACCACTGTCTTACCATCAGCCCCCGGAAATCCTATTGGATTAGCAGAGCCGACTCTGGCCTACCAGGACCATTTCTGCCCTTCTGAATTATTTTCTGGCAATCTGTGCTTCCTTTGTGCACGACACCACTGTTAAAAGCTAGCCAACTTAGAATCATAGAGTTGGAAGGAACCTTACAAAGAACATCTAGTCCAACCCTCTGAAATGCAGGAATCGTGGCTAAAAAACCCCTCCACATTCTCTCCCCATCCATTTCCCCTCCTCATAAATCCTGGTGCGCAATTATCTGAGCCAATCAAATTGTACCATATGTATTCCAGCTGCAATCTGTGTCTGTTTTTTTATTTTTTTTATTTTTTTAAAAACTCATTTTCAATTGAATCCAAAAACTCTCAGGGCTGATTCTGGTTTGAGAAGGGGACGGGGCTAAGCTTTCGAGACAGTTGAGAATGCAGCTGCTGAGTTCTCCAGGGCCTAGAGGTCTGGGAGACCTGATTGAATTTCACAGCAACAGGAGAGGGGGGAGGTGGAATAGAATAACAACACAAAACCCCTAAAAGCTGAAGGGGCGGTGGAGAAGTTGAGTTGGGGAGCCTGATCTGTGTGTTTCTAGTAAAGGTTTGGTTGACGACTCTGGGCATGTTGAGAAGACCAAGCAGGGAAAGTTAGCTCTTCCTTTGGTAGTCTCACATTGATCCACCCCTTTCTAAATGAGATGTTGGGTCTGCTACAACCTAGGACCTCATGGAGGCAAAGAAGATGCTCTTCCACTGGGATATGTCACTTCCTCATCCATAGAACATAGGAACCTGCTTTATACAGTGTCCATCGGGCTCAGCACTGTCTACACTGACCGGCAGCTACTCCCTAGGGTTTCAGACAGGGAATCCCTCCCAGCCCTACCTAGAGATGCTGCAAAAGACTAGGGAATTCGGCATAGAAAGCAGATGCTCTACCACCGAGTTATGGCCCCTTCTTTAAAAACGAAGCAAGATTCTAGTCCCCATAAAAAAGGTAAAGGGACCCCTGACCATTAGGTCCAGTCGTGACCAACTCTGGGGTTGCGGCACTCATCTCACTTTACTGGCCGAGGGAGCCGGTGTACAGCTTCTGGGTCATGTGGCCAGCATGACTAAGCCGCTTCTGGAGAACCAGAGCAGCGCACGGAAACGCCGTTTACCTTCCCGCCGGAGCAATACCTATTTATCTACTTGCACTTGGACGTGCTTTCGAACTGCTAGGTTGGCAGGAGCAGGGACCAAGCAATGGGAGCTCACCCCGTCGTGGCCGACCTTCTGATCGGCAAGTCCTAGGCTCTGTGGTTTAACCCACAGCGCCACCCACGTCCCTTCCCAGCAGGTTAGGGACAAGCAAAAGAGAGAGCTTGCTTACCCCAGGGACCCTAAACCTATGGTGAGAATGGGGAACATGGTGCCTTTCAGCTGTTATGAAGGTATCTAGGGGCAGTAAAGGTAAGTGATGGTCAGAGTTGTGATGGAGGTAGCTTGGGGCAATAAAGGTAAGCTATGGTCTAGTTCAGGTATGGAGAACCAGTGGTCCTCAAGCTGTTGTTGGACTACAAATCCCATCACCCTTGACCACTTGCCATGAAGTCTGATGGGTGTTGGGAGTCCAGCAACAACTGAAGGGCTGCAGGTTCTCCATCCCTGAACTAGATGGTCATTTGGCTTTACTGCCCCTACCGATCTCCCTCAAAACCATGCCTTCTTTTAATGCAGGGATGGGCGACCTGTGGCCATCTGGATGTTGTTGTAGTCTAACTCTCCCATCACCCTGACAGTTGGCCATGCTGGCAGCTGGGACTGATGGGAGCCGAGGTCTGACAACATCTGGAGCCAAAATCCCTGAACTAGACCATCACTTTCCTTTACTGTCCCTAGCAAACTTCAGCATAACTCTAATCCCTTTTAATGCAGCATTTCAGCATTTCAGACAGGGGTTCTCTCCCAGCTCTACCTGAAGATACCAGGAACTGAACCTGGGACCTTCTGCATTCAAAGCAGATGTTCTACCACTGAGCTACAGCCCTTCCTTAGATTCATTACACCCATTGGAAACTTTTCAGGCGATTTTCATATCATTTTGTGCCATTACGATAACTGGATTTAATACTGTTAGGATTTTCACCTTGTTGATTAAGGACAAGGAACCACGAAACCAAGGATTGTTTCTCCAGCAGAAGCTAGCTGGATAACTCCAGGAAACCGAGGCAGATATGCTATGATGCAAGAGTCCTTTGGGACACATCCGGCTCCTTTATTTGTTTGACTGCCACTAATCATGGAGGTTTCATGGGCTTGCCATGGCTAATATCCTTTCAAGGGACCGGTCTTCCTTCCCGCAAGAAGATTCAAAATACATTCCTGACATTTGCGCTGGCAATATTCCCCTCCCTCTCGCCAATTCTTTGAAAGGTGGCTGGAGAGACTTTTTTATTTTTGAAGGAAAAAAGAGATGTGCTTATAAATCAGTTTATTGGCGGTTAAAATATACAGGATTGAGCGTCAAGAGGGAAATGCAAGACCCACTTCAAAGGGAACCTGTTTCCACTCCACCACAGTGAAGGTTTTATCAGCCATTAAAAAGATTCTCTTGCCAGGGGAATCTCTCTCCCAAAAGAGAGAGAGAGAGAGAGAGTTAATCCCAGAGTGACCGTCAATTCCTTCAGATATCAAACTCCCACTGTGAAGATGGGGGAGAGGAGTGAGGAGGCAGCCCAGAGGGATTCTGGCTCCCTTGTTCCTGGCTTGGGGGGGGGCAGTGTTACCCAAAAGACCACTTCCACCAATGATGACATGGGCCAGACTCACACCATAGATTTAAGGCATTCATTAGGACACCCTTTTAAATAGACTTCTCCCAAAGAATTGAGGGAGCTGTGGTTCATTAACGGTGCTGAGACGAGACCCCAATACTCTCCTTACACAGAGCTACAATTCCCAGAGTTCCCTGGGAAGAAGTGTTGGCTATTAAACTGCTCTGGGAGGGGAAGAGGGATCTCATACATCTGAAGAGTTGGAAGGGGCCAAATGTCATCTAGCTCAACTCCCTGCGATACAACAATCTTTCGGAACCTGGCCCCAGTGATTCATGCAATGGTCACCTCCAGGCTTGACTACTGTAATTCGCTCTACGCAGGGCTGCCCTTGAAGCTGTCCCAGAAACTCCAGCGGGTGCAGAATGCTGCAGCGAGGCTCCTCATGGGGTCTCTGCCATTGGAGCATATTCACCCAGTGCTTTTCCAGCTGCACTGGCTCCCGGTGGAGTACAGGGTCAGATTTAAGGTGCTGGTTTTGACCTTTCAAGCCCTTCACGGCCTAGGACCCTCGTACCTACGGGACCGCCTCTCCCGGTATGCCCCCGGAGGACCTTAAGGTCCATAAATAGCAACACCCTAGAGGTCCCTGGCCCTAAGGAAGTCAGATTAGCCTCAAACAGAGCCAGGGCCTTTTCAACACTGGCCCCGGCCTGGTGGAACGCTCTGTCTCATGAGACCAGGGCCCTGCAGGGTCTGATTTCTTTCTGCAGGGCCTGTAAGACAGAGTTGTTCCTCCTGGCCTTTGGCTTGGAATCAATTTGATTCCCTCTCCCTCTTTCTTTTTTCCTTTCTCCTCCTGTGATGGAACTCCTATTTGGGGACTTCCCTGGCTTTTTTCTGGCCCATGTAGGACCAGTCCGGATAGTTAGCCTTGGTGAAGACCTGATGTTTTCATCCCCAAAAAAGTTTTTGATTTGAGTTTCCATTGAAATGAGGCTGCATTTTAATGTTTTAATGTTGTATTTTAATCTTGTTTTTAAGTTGTATTTCAATCAGTTTGTTTTTATATCGGTTGTTAGCTGCCCTGAGCCTGGTCTTGGCTGGGGTGGGCGGGGTATAAATAATAATAATAATAATAATAATAATAATAATAATAATAATAATAATAACAACAACAATAACAATAATAATAAAAACAAACAAACTACAACTCCTAGAATTATTTTTTTTTGGAAGGGGGGAGGGGCATGACTGGTGTAGATATGGACATAGCGAGGCATCTGCCAGGGCTTTACACACCTACAGGGTCCCACTGATAAGAGTCCCCCCCACCAGACCTGCTCGTTCTGCTCACCATTGAAACCCACTGTTTTTTTCTCCACCAGCTTCTGACTCAGATAAACCTTGTGGTGGTGAGGAGGAAGAAGCCATGGAGATGTCGCTTCCTGCCTCACTCATTGGTTGTCTGCCTGGCGAGCCAACAGGTGGCACAGTGATGAAGAGCAGGGGTAGGGGAGTCCTTTGCAACCTGAGGGCCACTTTCAACCTTCTGAAGGGCCAAAAAGATCTCTTAGATCCAGCGACCAGGGCTTTGTGTTTGGGGTGAGGTGCCCAGTGGCATCACTCTGCTGAAGGCCCCTTGAAGTCTGACTTCAGGCTCTGTTCCCTAACACAGGTGGGTCCTCCCCCCACAAATATGATACGTGGAATGAAGACACTGTTTTAAACAAACTCTTGTCCCATCCATGGAGGACAGACTCTCTTCAAAAGATGCCCTCCTTTCCCACTTCTACTCTGCTCTGACTTCTGTTATTGCCATCTGCCAGAAACAGATGGCAAACTCCTCGGGTCAGGAGGTGTAAATCATTAGCTGAAGAAACTTGCCTATAAAAACACAGCCCTGTCACCTCAGTGCAAAACACATTGACTGGGTGTGGGTGACATTGCTCCTTTTCAGAGGTTTCCTCTCCCCAAAGCCATTTCAAAGAGGATCAGGCTGATTCGTGGTGGAAGAGAACGAATATCACTATCTTCTAACCATGACAGCTATGTTTTCCTTTCCCATTTGGCCCAAGAGACCCTTAACATTTAAGGATTAAATCAGAGTGATAGCAGCCTATTAGGAGTCACTAAGCAAGCAGGGTGGTGTCACAGATGGCTATTGTCAGCCAATGAGTTTTGGCAAAAAGACAACCATCACTGAGGGCAAGTGAAGTCATCTGAGAGTCAGGGCAATGGCAATGAAAAGCCCAACAGTTCCACACAGAATTGTAGAGTCGGAAGAGACCCTGAGGATCATCTAGTTCAACTCTCTGCAATGCAGGAATATGCAGTTGTCCCATATGGGGAATTGAACCTGCAACTTTGGTGTTATCAGCGCCACACTCTAACCAACTGAGCTATCCAGGCTGTCATAGAGTGTAGAAAGCTGGGAGGCAAATCTAAACATTGCTGTGGATCTCCCCTGCCCTCAAATTCTCTCCTTGTGAATGGCAGATGAAATTGATGGACTACCAGAGATTCTTAGAAGACTGGAGTAAATATATGAACTATTTGAAAAGAAATAGTAATGAACAGATTACGCTAGTAGGATTGCAAGAAGTTTTGTAAGGAGGACTATTTGAAATATTACAAGAAAGATTATGCGGAGAATTGTTAGTTAATGATCATTAAGAGTAATAGAGAAATTAAGAAATGCAGAATAAGTGATAAAGAACGGAAAATCATCAGAGGTGCTCATGGAACTCAAAAATATTGTATAAGATAAGAAGTTATGTTAAATGACTGTTGATATGTTTTAAAAAAACCAAATTCTCTCCTTGGTAGAAATCATAATGCACTTCAGATTTTTGTACATTAACTTGGAGCCATTGTCAGACACTTCTCGCTTCCTGATCCCCTTTCACAGCACCCTGTGACTTAACTGGAGGGCTTCTAACTCTCATAGCAGTTTAGCAGTGCGATGCTGCAAAGCAAAACGTTACATGTGCTCAGGGTGCACTCAGCCCGATGCAAGGGAGACCTGAGGTGTGGTCGACAGTTGTTTCCGCTCTCTCCCAACCCAGCAGCTGCACAGACCCTTCCCTGCTGGGATGGGGCTGGAATAAATTAGACCGGCTCTGGGTCGCCTCCCACAATTTGTCAGGCAAGGAGGGGAAAAGGGAGGTCAGGTGGAGATCTTCTTGCAAGGGGATGGGGAGAGAAGAGAAGTCCCGTTGGGAGCCTCCTTAGCTTAATGAGGACTTGATGCTGAGGGAAGATCGATGGGAGGGTAAGCAAGCTGGTTAAGTGGAAACAGAGAGAAGAGACTCGTCTTCCCAGAAGTGATCTGTCATCTTGGTTTCTCTACATTTGCAGAAACAGGCAAGGGCTGAAGCCTTGAGCTCACCAGCCAACATGTTGGACTTTCCAGCACCACAAGTTGTGGAGGGTTGAAGACTCGTTGCTGATTTTGCAGCAGAGGTCCTGTCTCCAGTGTCCCAGAGCTGGTCAATCGGCATGAAAGGGGAGCTTTTGAGCCACTGAGAAGGAAGTCAATTTTGGCAGGAGCCAATCAGCGAGAAGGCCATGGAGGACTGATTCCTTGGGTCACTCTGGAGAAGGACAATGAGGAGGAGGAGCTGTTCTGGATGCTCCAAAACTGAGCATTTAGGAATACCAAAAACATGAGTTTCAAGGGAGTGGTGCAAGTTCTGTCAGTATGATGGAACTTCACGGAAAACGCAACTTAAGTCACTCCAATATAAGATCTTGAAGCATCGCCCAGGTATGTGTACAGATGAATAATAGAATCAAAAAACTGTAGAGTTGGAAGGGACCCTAAGGGTTTCCCAAAGTTGGGTCTCCAGCTGTTTTTGGACCACAATTGCCATCTTCATTGGAAGTGTTTAAATAGAAGTTGGACGGCCATCTGCCAGCGATTCTTTAGCTGTTATTCCTGCATCGCTGGGGTTTGGACTAAATGACCCTCGGGGGTGCCTTCTGACTCCACAATTCTATGAGTCTATAATTTATTCTCTTATTATTCTGCTGCACCATCAGGATCTCCATGACTTCTCTCTGGTTTTAAGATTCTATAATGTTAACCCTGAGGGTTATTTTGTAGTAGGATGCCTGATGTGCATACAGAAGGCCACGAGTTCAAATTCCGACAGATGGGAAAGACTCTTTGTCTGAAACTGTGGAAAGCTGCTGCCAGTCTGTGCAGACAGTATTGAGCTAGAAGGGCAAGTGGTCTGATTTGGTGTAAGGCCACTTCTTACGAAGCCTGGACACCTTGCACCCAGCTGGAAAGGGCTGGTGTGAGTTCAGGAGTTCAGGGGACAAGGAGAGAAAGAAAGCACCAGGAACTGGAATGCTGGAAGGATTTGGGGGTGCAAGGTGCGTCTACCTGATTTGATTTGGGGTAGCAGACATGGCTTCCTTGTTTGGCTCTGGTTATCCTCTGTCGGCTTGCATGTTTGGAAATGGACAAAATGTTCCCAACAAACGCTGTTACTACATCTCTTGCAATCTTTCCTTAAGAAACCAAACTTGGGTCCTTCTGCTCTTGAAACCTCTCCTCACTCGGAGCTGAACCTTGGAAGATTCAAGACAGACAAAAGGCGGTACAGTGGTACCTCGGAAGTCGAACACAAGCCGAGGGACTTCCGGGTTAGCGCCATCGATTAATGGCGGATTCCCTCCGAGCTCCGGAGGGAATCGGCTCTGCAGGATCGGGTCTTGCCGCTGCGGCGACGCGGGGACCCTTAAAATCACAGGCGCAGAAGCCTGTGAGTGTAGTGACTCGGCGGGCACCATTTGCGCCCCCCCAATCTGCGAAGAAGCCTTTTTAAAGGCTTTGGAACGGGGACGGGGTGCGGCGTGGTGCTGAGAGTACTGAGAGTGAAGCCGCAAGCCATTGTCGGAGAGCGCTGACTTTTTCCTTTGAACAATTGGACTCTAAAGCAACAACCCGTGAGTAATACGAAAATTTGGACTTTAAAAGAAAAATTTGTTGAATTAGGAACGTGCGGGGAAGGGTTAAAAAGGAAGTCTGCCCCCCCTCTTTATAAACAACTTAAAGCAAAGGACCTGCTAGCTAAGGTCGAGAGAATTTTCTTCTTTTTTTTGTAAAAGACCTTAACTTCACGGTTTGACATTACAAGAATTCTTACTGGAGGATAAAAGACTAATTTTGGGAGCTAAGTTTCACCCCCCCGGACCCGGGAGCGTCCCGTGAGAGAGCCTGCTGATGAAATACTGAAGAGTTTGACAGCTGTCAAGTAAGCTGTCAAGACGGAAAAAGAGAACCTTGCCTTTGTTACTTCTGCTGGTTACATTTGCTACAATTTGTTGAAAATAAGGAAGGGCTGATACAAAATAATGTGATTTTTGGACTTGAGCTGAAAGGAATATTAAGGAACTAAAATCCCCCTAGAGGGGTTTAGTGACATTACAGGAATGGCTGGAGGAAGGAAAATCCAGGCTGAATTGGACAGAGCATTCGTTCTCTTGGGAAAGTTACAAGGCCAAACTGATGTTTTGGCTACAAATGTTATGACTCTGGACTTAGCAGTAAAGAACATTGTTGAATCTGATAAGGATGCGAAACAGGAAGCCTATTCAACTGGACAAATAGAGAAACTTGAGAGTTTTGAGAATATGGAGAAGGAGACATACGTTGCCCCTGAAGAAAAGGAAGGAGGAGCTGAAATCTTGCAGATGTTAAAGGAGAGTTGTACCTTGAGGCCTGACATGATGGCAACAAAGGAAAATAAAAGTCTGATGTGGAAAATCTGGCCTGAATTGGAGAGTGGAGAACTGAGAGATCCCCTTATGTGGAGATCTGAAGACCGAAGGATTATAAATTTGATTAAGGTGGAAGTTGGAGCTTTGGGGAAATTTGGATTTGAAAGGTGTATGAAACAAGATTTGGAGTACCCCATAGGCCTTTTTCTTAAATATGGAGGTCTGGCTGGAAGAAACGCGGATCCTGTTGGGCCGGAGCCTCTCCGAGATTTGGGATTTAACATTAAGGACAATCAAAAAGACCGGCAGAGAGGAATTGAGAGAGAATTAAGAGCCTCGGACGTGAGATCTCCAGGCTAAACAGAATATTGAGACTGATGGATATTTGTTGGGGACTGAAACCGGGGAAAGGGTGGGTGGAGTCTGGGAATCCAAAGGGTATATAATTATAATTTGTTTTGTTTTTATTTGGTTTTGCTATCTGTATGGAAATTGGGAAAGTCGTGGAAGGGAAATTTTGGTCGACTTTAGGAAAAATATTTAAGAATGAATAATGAGGTATAAGTATTGATGTTGAAGTTTGGATAAGTTAAAACTGGTTTTTAAAATGGGCTAAATTAAATGAAAATAAGGCTTGTAAAATAAATGGAGGAAATGGAAGAAAGAAGAAAAGTAAAATAACAATATGTTAGAATAAATTATTAAGTCAAAGTGGAGAAATAAGTTAAGGATTTGCTGAATCGACAATTTAAATTGGAATACAAGAAGGGGAGGTGTGAGGAGGTCTGAGAAACAAGTTATAAGAAAATAAGTAATTGAAATTTTATGTGTTTTTAATTGTTTTTAAGTTTTGGATTTTTGTATTTTTGTTATTTTTTGTCTATTTTTGTTTTGTGTGGTTTATGAAAATGTCAATAAATATTCATTGGGGGGAAAAAGGAAGTCGAACACAATCCGTTCCGGAAGTCTGTTCGACTTCCAAAATGTTCGGAAACCAAGGCACGGCTTCCAATTGGCTGCAGGAAGCTCCTGCAGCCAATCGGAAGCCACGGAAGATGCATTGGGCGTTCCAGTTCCAAAGAACGTTTGCAAACCGGAACACTTCCTTCTGAGTTTGTGGCGCTCAGGAGCCAAAACGTTTGACTCGCCAGGCGTTCAGGATCCGAGGTATGACTGCACTTGACAAAGAGCAGCATTCAACGCCCACAAGAAGCAGGCACAATGACCAGCTTGGACGGCTTTAAAAGAGGATTTGACAAATTCATGGAGGACAGTGAGCCCATGCGTAGCTTCTAGCCAGAAATTGCTATACTCTACTTCCAGTGTCATGAGGCAGCGACGCTTCTGAATCCTAGTTGCTGGAAACTACAGGAAGGGAGAGGGCTCTTGCCTACAGGCTTCCCATTGGGGCATTTGGTTGCCCATTGTGAGAACAGAATACTGGGCTCAATGGGGCCCCTTTGGCCTAACCCAGCAGAGCTCTTCTGGTGTCCTTACATAATTTTTTTGGGAATGCATAAGAATAAAGACTTTTGCACCCTTCACGGCACTCCTGATGGGAACCTCTGCCTGTCTCTCCGTGGGATGCAATTGAAAACCTCATCAATTTTGGGGAGAGGAGAAAAAGAATTAAATTCAATGTCTCCCACGGGAGGTGGTGGACTCTCCTTCCTTGGAGGTTTTTAAGCAGAGGTTGGGTGGCCATCTGTCATGGATGCTTAAATTGAGATTTCCTGCATTGCAGGGGGTTGGACTAGATGAACCCATGGGGTCCCTTCCAACTCTGCAATTCTCTGATTCTATGATCTGCAAATCTCTGCTCAGCCATGAAACTCTCACTGGGTGACCTTGAGCCAGCCGCTGCCTCTCAGTAAAACCCACCTCACAGGGTCGTTGGAAGGATAAAATGGGAAAGGAAAGGAGAAGAATCATGTACGCCACCTTGAGCTCCTTCGAGGAAAAGTGGGATATAAATGTAACCAACAGACAATAAATGAATAAATAATCTTGCCAGACTTTTTCAGAAATGGAAAGACGAAGAACTTCCTGCTAAGAAAAGAACGGATAAGGAAAGCAATGGATTATGTTGAATCGGCAAAGCTAACAGCTAAAATAAGAGAATCTCCATTTTTGAAGAATGGAAACCTTTTTCGGATGATTTGAAGAAATACTATGACATGAGCAGGTCTTGAACTATGAGCAACAGAACAGTTAAAGATGATTGTGTTACGACTATGTTAAAAAAAGGGAAGGCAGGATGTAGCAAAGGGGGAGATAAGAAAAACATCACGGAAAATGGGATGAGAAGTCAATGAAGTCAAATATGAATTTTACGTGGAACTTTTGGAAATTTGATAAAAATATTTTTTTAAAAAAGGTTGCCAGACTTAGTTTTTCTTCTTCCTCAAAGTTCTAAATTGCTTTTGTGGTGCTTCCCCCCCCCCCCCATCCGGCTTTCTCCCTCCCGTCTTCATCAAGAACTTGACGGGCTCAAAATTTGTAGCTCTCGAGAGCCAGTAAAAAGATCTGCTCAGATACGCAGAAAATTTTACAAGTGGGGGTGGTGGGGAGGGAGGGAGAGGGGCGGCTGGCTTAGAAGTGGTGGGAAGAAACCAGTCGTGCCAGCCTGACGGAATGAGAAACCCATCAAGAATGCAAGTGGAGGAGCAGCTGCTGAGAGCCTTCTGGCAAAACAGAAGTGGTCAAAGGGCCTTGGAGGATTGGCTTGGATGGTGGTAGCCAGGGTGGGGTGGGGGTTTGCAAACTCCGCTGTCAGATAAAGAAAGGGGGTGCCATCTCGGTATGGAGAAATTCAAGATAAAATCCGTAGTTTGGGTATTGCTCTCGAGAGCCTTGAGGCATGTGACGAAAGTTACCGTATTTTTTGCTCTATAAGACTCACTTTTCCCCTCCTAAAAAGTAAGGGGAAATGTGTGTGCGTCTTATGGGGCGACTGCAGGCTGCGCAGCTATCACAGAAGCCAGAACAGCAAGAGGGAACCTTAGGAAGAACTTTCTGATGGGGAAAGCTGCTTGACCGTGGAATGGACTCCTGTGGAAGGATATGGACTCTCCTTCCTTGCAGGCTTTTAAAACAGAGGTTGGGTGGTCATTTGCATGGGATTCTTCAGCTGTGCTTCCTGCATTGCAGGGGGTCGGACTGCCCAGATGACCCTTTGTGTCCTTTCCAACTTTGCAGTTCTATTATTTTATCATCACAGTTTTCCATTCTCGTTTTACCAGTCTGGCCCAACTATTTCATTCAACACCTTTAGAACCACACTGTGCAAATTGCAATTACCGTATTTTTTGCCCTATAAGACTCACTTTTTCCCTCCTAAAAAGTAAGGGGAAATGTGTGTGCGTCTTATGGAGCGAATGCAGGCTGCGCAGCTATCCCAGAAGCCAGAACAGCAAGAGGGATTGCTGCTTTCACTGCGCAGTGATCCCTCTTGCTGTTCTGGCTTCTGAGATTCAGAATTTTTTCCCCCTTGTTTTCCTCCTACAAAAACTAGGTGCGTCTTGTGGTCTGGTGCGTCTTATAGAGCGAAAAATACAGTGCATACAGTGGTACCTCGGTTTATGAACTTAATCCATTCCAGAAGTACGTTCTTAAACTGAGGTGCACTTTCCCTAATGAGGCCTCCCGCTGCCTGTGCCTTTCCACCGTTCGGATTTCATTCCTAAACCAAGGTAAAGTTTGCTAACTGAAACACTACTTCTGGTTTTGCAGAGTTCTTATACCAAATAGTTCGTAAACAGGGCTGTTCTTTAACTGAGGTACCACTGTATTCCAAATAATCAAGCAGCGGCTCTGTGGCCACGAAAGACAGCGCTTGTTAGCTCATACTCCGAGATCCTGTTCTCCAGAGGCCTTAGGTATCACAAGACCCTACGGAACCTGTGCCAAATATCTAAAGGATCTACAACTCCCCTCCCATCGGAGAGCCTTTATGCTCGCGAGATCAAATGCTTTCCCTTCTGCGGTGACCAAAGGCAGATTCTCACATACAGTGGTACATCAGGTTAAGAACTTAATTCATTCTGCAGGTCTGTTCTTAACCTGAAACTGTTCATAACCTTAGATACCACTTTAGCTAATGGGGCCTCCTGCTGCCGCCGGGCGATTTCTGTTCTCATCCTGAAGCAAAGTTCTTCACCTGAGGTACTATTTCTGGGTTAGCGGAGTCTGTAACCTGAAGCGTCTGTAACCCAAGGTACCACTCTGCAGTGGTACATTGGTTTAAGAACAGTCCTGTTTACAAACGATTTGGTTTACGAACTCCGCAAAACCGGAAGTAGTGTCCCAATTTGTGAACTTTACCTCAGTCTAAGAATGGAATCTGAATGGCGGAAGGGCACCGGCAGTGGGAGGCCACATTAGAGAAAGCGCGCCTTGGTTTAAGAACGGTTTCAGTTTAAGAACGGACTTCCAGAACAGATTAAGTTCGTAAACCGAGGTACGACTTAACTCCACATCAAGCCTGATTGTGTGCCTGCAACCAAGAAGTACCTGATTCAATGGACCACATTCCCTTAGATTGCTTTTTACACAGTGGACCTCGCCAACTGATGCTGAGCAAAATGTTGGACCTCCAGCCTATCAGCCCGAGAAGTTGTCAAATGAAGTTTCTCCTGGCAGATCGGGACAAAGGTATCACTGCCTTAGTAGCTTCTTTTCAGCCACAATTTTACCAGAAAAGGTTCCCAATGAACTATCCTTTTGGGGAACAGACAGGGCGTAGCAGAATATCTAAGTGCACACGATTGCCTTATTATCAACAGCTTCACCCTTGTCCTTTTAATTATCCCGGTGACTTGAAATGTTTTATACTGTGATGCCAATAAAGGTATTTGATTTGGATGCCATCTTTTCCTTCTCGCTCTCTTTCAAGAGAGGAGATTCCAACTAAACTTTAGGAAGAGCATCCTGGTGTTAAGAGTTGTTCCACTGTGGGACATCCACTTCTTTTTCTCAGGACACCCCTGTGAGGTAGGCTGTGTCTGAGAGAAATTGACTTCCCAAAGGTTCACAGGTGAGTGAGAAATTGGGCCTGGGGATGGGGTGGGGTGCCCCCCTTTCTAAACCCTACAGCAGGCACCCCAAACTCATCCCTCCAGATGATTTGGGACTACAACTCCCATCATCCCTAGCCAACAGGACCAGTGGTCACGGATAATGGGAACTGTAGTTCCAAAACATCTGGAGGGACGAGTTTGGGGATGCCTGCCCTACAGGCTTGCCAGGATGATAGACTTGACCAGTTAAACGTGCATTCACAAAATGAGTTCGAAATAAAAATGGGAAGCAAGGCGTACAATCTGGAGCCATAAAAATACAGAACGGTAGCAAAGATCCCCCCCCCCCCAAAAAAAATTCAGCAGTCCAGCTTGGCACTGGCTGTAAAGGTAAAGGTAAAGGGACCCCTGGCTATTAGGTCCAGTCCTGGCCGACTCTGGGGTTGCGGCGCTCATCTCGCTTTATTGGCTGAGAGAGCTGGTCATGTGGCCAGCAGGACTAAGCCGCTTCTGGCGAACCAGAGCAGCACACGGAAACGCCATTTACCTTCCCGCCGGAGCGGTACCTATTTATCTACTTGCACTTCATGCTTTCGAACTGCTAGGTTGGCAGGAGCAGGGACCGAGCAACGGATTTGAACTGCTGACCTTCTGATCGGCAAGTCCTAGGCTCTGTGGTTTAACCCACAGCGCCACCCGTGTCCCTGGCACTGGCTGTAGAGCCTAGCAAAGCCTATTCAGTTCCAGCAGACACTTTGTTTCTTTAAAAAAGAATCCAGAACTTTTAATCAGATCTGGCTTATGTTTTTTTTTAAAGACCCAAACCAATGGATTCCTATCACAAGAAAGGCGGTTCCAACTAAGCATTAAGTAGAACTTTCTGTCAGTAAGAGCTGTTTGGCAGCTGAGCAGATTTTCCTCGGAAATTGGTGCACTCCCCTTCAATGGAAGTTTTTAAGCACAGCTTGGAAGACCATTTGCCAGAGATTCTTTAGCCAGGAGGTTAGACTAGATCAGGCATGTCCAACAAGTGGATCATGATCTACCGGTAGATCACTGGACATCTGTGGTAGATCACAAAGCTCAACAACTTTGGCTGTCAATAGCAATGGGTAGATCACAGCCTGTATTTTTATACTGCGAGTAGATCACAGTCTCTTGGAGGTTGGGCGTGCCTGGACTCGATAATCCTTGGGGATCCTTTGCAAATCCACAATCCTACAATTCTATGATTCTGTCTAGCCCTGTCACCCTGACAGCCCAAACTCTTTGGGTAGGAGGAAACAGATGACCCCCTTACCTCAAAAAAATATGTTGTCGAGCTGGGAATGTTTCAGAAAAGGGCGTTCAAATGATCAAGGGGGATAGAGCGACTTCTCTTAGAGGAAGCAGCGTTGCAGTGTTTGGGACTTTTTAGTTTACAGAGGAGGTGGGGAGGAGACCACAGGATGGACATTTATATCACGCATGGCATGGAGAAAGAGGTCAGAGAGAATTCCTTTCTCTAGCATCCAATGAAGCTAAGCGTTGGAAGATTCAGGACAGATAAAAGACAGTCCTTCTTCATGTCGTGCGAAGCTAACCTGTGGAACTCACTCCCACTGGAGGCAGTGATGGAGAAGGCTTTAAAGGAGGATTAGGCAAATTCATGAACCAGAAGGCTATCGCTGGCTACTAGCAGGATGGCTATGCTCTGGAGGCAGCAATGCTTCTGAATACCAGTTGCTGGAAACAGCAGGAAGGGAGCATGCTCTTGTGTTCGAATCATGCTCCTGGCTTTCCCACAGGCACCTGTGAGATCAGGATGCTGGACTAGATCGGCCATTGCCTGATCCAGCTGAAGGCTCTGCATGTTCACAACTGAAACATCAGTTGCGCTTGCCTTCAGTCAGTAGCACTTAGCCAGCAACAGCCAAGGTATGCATGGAAATATATTTTAAAAAAATCTTTATTAAGAAACCAAAAATAGAGGAGTCTGCCTGATGCATCTCTGCATGATTTACTGATTGGGCCTGGCCTTTTGTCCAATCAGCTCATGTAGGAGGTGAGTAATCTTGTTGTCTCTCTGCGGAAGGTCTGAATGGATGCTCCAATCAGTTCCCGGTACACAGATGCGGCAGATTTACCAGGCATCAGAGGAGTGTGCCCGTCACCTCTCTGCAACAATGTCTGCTGGAGTGCTCTCATTCCAATCAGCCTCGACTGGGGGTGGGTAATTTTGCAGTTTCTCTGCAATGCGAGTGACTGCAGCAGAAGGACTCTCCAGAGAGCCTGCCCAATGTGTCTCTGTACAAGTTGCCGCTCAGATTTGCCTCCTTCCAGTCACCTGCACCAGGTGGCTGATGAGGACATCTTCTTCCACATCTTTGCCTACCATGTGATGAGGTTGCTCACACAGAATTGTCTCTTTGTACAAGTTACTGCTCTGGGATTGCCTTGTTCCGATAGCCTTCTAAATCGGGCCTGCAGACCGTCCGGGAATCAGCGTGTTTTCACACGAGTAGAATGTGCTCTTTTATTTAAAATGCATCTCTGGGTTATTTGTGGGGCCTGCCTGGTGTTTTTACATGAGTAGAATGTGTGCTTTAATTTAAAATGCATCTCTGGGTTGTTTGTGGGGCATAGGAAATCATTCTTTTTTCCTCTCCAAAATATAGTCCGGCCCCTCACAAGGCCTGAGGGACAGTGGACTGGCCCCCTGCTGACCCCTGGTCTAAACGGAATTAAAATCAGGACACCCTCTCAGTTCTAAGGTCCCCTGGACTTTTAACTGTGTCCTCAAGGAGGGAGGCAGAGTTTGAATTTTCCCAAGGAAAAGTCTAGCAACTCCATTCCATTGTAGACTTTGCCCCACACCTCTTTCCAGAAGACTTTATTATATTCCCTGCTCTGTTCACACTTCTTAGCCTTTCTGCTGATGTGTGTTTGCACACAATGTGGAGCGGGGGATTTATCCGCAATACATCAGGGAATCCCCTGCGGGGTTATCAAATTGCAATGGGATCACGGTGCTGCTTCAAACCCCACAGTTTGTTTTGGCTCTCGGAAAGGTTCTCCGTAAATTAGCCAAAGTCTGTGCGTTGAGAGGTGGAGAAATAATGCCGGCCTGCATCCGACAGGTGCAGTCCCGGAAAGGCCAGGAAATTTCTCTCCCTCGACTTGGGGGACTTTGGTCAGCTCCATCTGATCAAGCAACTTGCCGTGAATCCCAAATATTCACTTTGACATTCCTCCCCTTCCCACACAGTGCAATGGAGACCCACATGACCTAAAGGCCATCCTCTTCTGCAGTGATGGATTGATTTTCGCTCTATAAGACGCACCATACCATAAGACGCACCTAGTTTTTGGAGGAGGAAAACAAGAAAAAAAAAATATTCTGAATCCCAGAAGCCAGAACATCAAGAGGGATCGCTGTGCAGTGAAAGCAGCGATCCCTCTTGCTGTTCTGGCTTCTGGGAAAGCTACGCAGCCTGCATTCGCTCCATAAGACGCACACACATTTCCCCTTACTTTTTAGGAGGGAAAAAGTGAGTCTTATAGAGCAAAAAATACGGTAGTTTTTCGTTTCTGGACTTAATGGTCTTATGGCAGGCCACGGTGGAAGGAGTTCCCCACATGTTGGTATAGCTGTGTTACTTGCATTGCGGGGGTTGGGCTAGATGGGGGTCCCTTTTGACTCTACAATTCTATGATTTTAGAATTGCTCATGTTCCAAAGCACACATTTAACACTTCGCTTCTTGTACTGCCCCCCCAACCCAGCTAGGACAGCGATTCACAACTTCCCAATAGTCTTATTTGCTGCAAATAAAAGCCACTTTGTACAAAAACGAGCACATGGGACTTTCCCCATGTTTGCCCTACCCAGGGTAGATCCACTGAATTGAATTGCCATTGTATTGCCAATGTATTACGGTATTTTAATATTTTGTTGGAAGCTGCCCAGATGGGCGGAGTATAAATAATAAATCATCATCATCATCATCATCATCATCATCATCATCATCATGACTAACTGAGGGTCATTTATTTCCAGGGGGTTTCCTCTGAGTGAAGCTTCATTGGCTACAACCCTAACTGAAAACAACAAACCACTTTGAGGATCATTTTGTAAACTGCTTTGAGGTGTTCTTGATGATGATGGTGTTGATGATGGTGGTTGTGATAATAATAATAATAATAATAATAATAATAATAATAATAATAATAATAATAATAATTCTATTGTTTATACCCTGCCCATCTGGCTGAGTTTCCCCAGCCACCCTGGGTGGCTTCCAGAAAAACATGAAAAATAATAAAAGGTCAGACATTAAAAACTTCCCTGAACAGGGCTGCTTTCAGATGTTTTCTAAAAGTTCTGTAATTCTTTATCTCCCTGACATCTGGTGGGATGGAATTCCACAGGGAGGGTGCCATTACCGAGAAGGGCCTTTTCAGTGGTGGCTCCCTTGGTTGTGGAATGCCCACCCTAGTGAAGGGCTCCCGTCCCCATCATTTATTAAATTCCAGGAAGAATGCAAAAACGTTCCTGTTTCTCCAGGGGTTTGGCGGATGAAGAAGACTATTTCTGGCTGCCCTGTGATCATTCGATGGAAGGATATTTCTAAGCATCAATGCTTTTAGAATCGATTTTAGAACGTTTTGACTTTGTTTTTTAGAAGTGCGTATCTGCATCTGTTTGCCACCCTTGGCTTGTTGGAGAGGGAGGGAGGGATATATATTTAGTAAAGACAATATCCCTTACCTGGACTCTTGCCTCAGTGAGTTTGGTCCTCTGAGCAAGCTCCTCTCGGGTGTAGATGTCTGGGTAATGGGTCCTTTCAAAGGCTTTCTCCAGCTCCTCCAGTTGCTCCGCTGTGAAAGTGGTCCGGCTGCGACGTTGCTTGCGCTTGAGAGGCAGGTCGGGCTCCGACTCAACATCAGATCCTTCATCCAGCCGGTTGCCTGGCGGGGGACGAAAACGAGAGATGGAGGCGGATGAAAACACAGGCCAAGCTGGACCAAAAATTAAGAAGTGATAGTGGAAACATGGTGGGAACATGGCCAACCCTTCTGTAAGACAAGGTGTAGAAGGTGCCTCGCGTGGCATGTCCTGGTGTGTGGCAACATACAAACAGAATAAGAGCCTTCAGCTGGATCCGGCCAATGGCCCATCTAGTCCAGCATCCTGTTCTCACAGTGGCCAACCAAATGCCCCAATGGGAAGTCCACAAGCAGGATTCAAGCACAAGAGCAGTTTCCCCAACAGCAGTTTCCAGCACCTTGTATACAAAAGCATTCTTGCCTCTGACCACTACTAGCTATAATGGCTAGTAAGAATTGATAGTCTTTTCCTTCTCCATGAATTTGTCCGATCCTCTCTGAAAGCCATCCAAGCTGTTGGCCATCACTGCCTCCTGTAGCAGTGAATTCCATAGTTTGAAGAATGACTTTTTAAAATCTGTCCCAAATCAACCCTCCCAGTTCCCCCTGAATGGCCAATGTTAGGGTTGCATCCAACCAAGTTGTACTCTGAGTAGAGCCATTGAAATTAATGGATCTACGTTCGTCGTGCCCAGTTGGTCTACTCTGATCTAAAATAGCACTGGATACAACCCTGATTCTGCTCTGCGCAGGTGTGGCGGAGAACCAAGTCCCATCACCAATGTCGAAATAAGGGCATGAGGAACCAGTGGCCACATGACCGAGGTGTATCGTATTTGGTGGGGAATGTGGGTTGTGTGCATTTCTTCTCCCTCCCTCATACCACTAGAACGTGTGGATATCCAATGGAGCTGAATGATAGAAGATTCAAGGCAGACCAAAGGATGGACCTCTTCACACAACACATATTTAAACTATGGAACTCAGTTCTGCAGTAGGCAGTGATTGTCACCAAGCTAAAGCTAAAGGTAAAGGGACCCCTGACCATTAGGTCCAGTCTTGGACGACTCTGGGGTTGCGGTGCTCATCTTGCTTTATTGGCCGAGGGAGCCGGCGTACAGCGTCCGGGTCGTGTGGCCAGCATGACTAAGCCGCTTCTGGAGAACCAGAGCAGCGCACGGAAACGCTGTTTACCTTCCTGCCAGAGCGGTACCTATTTATCTACTTGCACTTTGATGTGCTTTCGAACTGCGAGGTTGGCAGGATCTGGGACCGAGCAATGGGAGCTCACCCCGTCGTGGGGATTCGAACTGCTGACCTTCTGATCGGCAAGTCCTAGGCTCTGTGGTTTAACCCACAGCGCCACTCGCGTCCCTGGTCACCAAGCTAGATGGCTTTAAAAGAGGATTGGACAAGGGGGAGAAGGCTTCCAATGGCTACTAGCCATGGAGGCTATGTCCTGTCCCCCCACCTCACTTTCAGAGGCAGTTATGCCTCGGAATACCTGTTAGGGAAACACAGGAAGGGAGAGGGCTCTTGTGCTGGGGTCTCACTTTTGGATTTCCCATAATGGACATCTGGTTGGCCACTGTGGGAACAAGATGCTGGAACGGCTCGGCATGCCTTGCTGTTAACCAGAAGGTTGGTGGTCCAAGCCCACCCAGAGCAGGACTCTTGCATTGTGTGGGTGGGGGTGGACTAGATGATCCTTGGGAATCCCTTCCAGCTATGATTCTATGACATGCTTAGACAGGATATTGGCCTGATCCAACCCAGCTTCCTGCAGAGCCTCCCTTCCTCTGCTCCCTGCGCACTAATCACACACACATTTTTTAAAACTACCATTTCGTAGCTGAACACACAAAAAGAGGAGAGATTTTCTTCCATCCTCCCCTCCCTCCGCTGGACTTCCAACACCTCCCCCCTCCAGCACTCCTGGGAGGCCCTTAAAGTTAAATTAATCAACAGGATTAGGTAGAAATTGGTCACACCAAGACCCTCCAGGCTCTGATGGAACTCTTGAGGCGCACCAAGGACCTGCTGTCTTGTCTCCAAGCACCCTGGTGCCGTCTGGAAGGATTCGCCGTCCAGCCCAGACATGGAGGCGCATTTATTAACCTGGAGATCGGATTGCCAGTTGATTCGGAGGTGGGGGGGAAGGGGTTAGCGGCAGACAGAGAGTGTGGGTTAGGCACATCTTAAGATAATGTGGCTCTCCCCCCTCACTCTCCCTTTCTTCTGCTTTCCCCCCTCATGGTCCCATCTGGACTGCCTTAATCCCTGCACCCCTAAAGGTCTCCTCCATAGCCCACCAAATCTTTCGTGCTGTGGAACGGCAGACCTAACCAGGAAGGGATGCTCGCCAACTCTGAAGATGCGAGCCTTGCCAGTTTGCTTATTTTGCACCAGGCTGAATTCCCTTCCCCAGCTTGGTTGCATGCATGCCATGGGCAAATTCTGCACGTACCCTCCCCTCCGAAGAATCCCGGGAACTGTGGTTTGCTAAGGGTGCTGGGATTTGTAGTTCGGTGAGGCATAAACTCCAGTTCCCGGGATTTATTTTTAATTTTAATTTTTGCAAGGGATGTGTGCTTTAATTTGACGGCGTGTACACAGCTATGCTTTTGAATTACGGTGCTGGAGGAGACTCTTGAGAGTCCCATGGACTGCAAGAAGATCAAACCTATCCATTCTGAAGGAAATCAGCCCTGAGTGCTCACTGGAAGGACAGATCCTGAAGCTGAGGCTCCAATACTTTGGCCACCTCATGAGAAGAGAAGACTCCCTGGAAAAGATCCTGATGTTGGGAAAGATGGAGGGCACAAGGAGAAGGGGGCGACAGAGGACGAGATGGTTGGACAGTGTTCTCGAAGCTACCAGCATGAGTTTGACCAAACTGCAGGAGGCAGTGGAAGACAGAAGTGCCTGGCGTGCTCTGGTCCATGGGCTCACAAAGAGTCGGACACAACTAAACGACTAAACAACAACAACAACACACAGCTCGAAACAACACAGCATGATGGATAACTCGCTCCTATCTGCGTCTGCTGAGCAAGCCCCGCGGAGCTCAGTTTGGCTTTCTCCAGAGTAGACACACATATAGCACTGGGCTGAGAATTTCAGAAATCGTGATGGCAAGCTTCTTCTCAGAGGTGTGCTATTCTGGCATCATGTGGGGGCAGAACAGCAATAGCGGCACAAAATTTAATGGCTTAATCAGGGATAGCCGAAATCCTGCTTGCTGGCTTCCCATAAGCCACAGGTTGGCCAGTGTTGTAAGAAGATGCTAGACCAGATGGGCCACTGGATTGCTATGAGGCAAGTTGCCATGTCTCTTTTTAAATCTGCCCTTTATTCAGAACCATGAAGACCAGAATCTTACTTTATTTTTAGGGGGAAAGCCATAGCTCAGTGGCAGAGCACCTGCCACACACACAAATGGTCCCAAGCTCAATCCCTGAGATATCTAGGGAGGACTGTGGTTGTCAGATCTGAAACCCCGGAGTCAGCCTAGACACTACTGAGCTAAATGGATCAAGAATTGACTTGGTATAAAACATTTCCCTGTGTCTTGATGAAGACTAGATCCTTGCATTATTTTAAGGGGAAGGTCCATAGCTCAGTGGTGGAGCAACCACTTTGCCTGCAGAGGGTCCCAGATTCATTCCTTGGCATTTCCAGGGAGGGCTGGGAGATCCCTCTGCCTGAAACCCTGGAAAGCCACTGCTGCCAGTCAGTGTAGGCAATACTGAGCTCTATGGCCTAATGGGTCTGGCTCAGTATAAGGCAGCTCCCCATGTTGCAACGATTGCTTTCTATCATTGCTCACCAGCTGGACCAGAACAGAACTTGTTCTCGAAGAGAGTAAATAAAGTCATCTTGCTTTGCTGGTTAAAAAAATTAATTAGTGGGCACCCCTAGCTTACCTCCCCCCCTTCTTCCAGGGAGGTGGCACAACTGTCTAGTGGTTCTCACCCCCTTTGACTGCCATTCTGCTCGGACTCAGATGACAGGACACAGAAATGGCCAAACCCATCAAAACGCAAATGAGACCTTAAACCAGAGGAAAGAAGGTGGCAGAGCAACTAGGATGATCGAAAATAATAATTATTTTTGAAATGGAGTAAAAGAGCAAAACACAAAATACAACCTAGCTGTTCTTCTCATCCCCAGATACTGTTTCTCTCCAAGACTGTCTGGACAGATCACTGAACCCAAATGAAAAAGAAGAGAGCGACTGTAAGAATTTACAGATTTCGGCTTTTGCAGAAAAACTGCACACCATCTGTGAGTTCCTAGGGTGCTGGACAATCCAGAATGCTTTTGTGTCATCTGGTGGGATTTTATTTCCTGCGCTTCAGACTTAGATGCTTAACATTCACCTTTTGCGAGGACCAGAGCCCTACCTGAATTGGGAAAGGAAAGCTTGACAGAGTTTCAGGAGGAGACAGGACTAACATCGGTTGAGAAAGAGAGGTATTTGGGGGTCAGTATGACCGCCAAAAATGTGAATCTATTTAAGGGTAACTGTGAAGGACGTTGGATTGAAGAGAAGGGGGATTGGGAAATATGGACAAATCTGAAGTTGTTATTGTTGGGCCAAGTTGTTGTGGTGGGGATGAGGGTTGCTGTGTTGCCGGGGATGTTGCTTTTGTTTCAAACAGTGCAAGTTTTGGATGGGATGGATTGTTTCAGGAGGTGGCAGAGGGATGTTTCTAGATTTGTTTGGCAGGGCAGGAAGCCTCGAGTAAAAGTTAAGATATTGACGGATGCCAAAGAAGGAGGTGGACCTGCCCTGCCAGACCCCTAAACTTTGTTGTGAATCATCTGCTTTTTGCTGGCTGGGAGAATGGCTGCTTCTTGAAAGCACTGAAGTGTTGGATAATGGCAGACGAAGTTGATGGACTATATGGAATTGGCGGAAAAGACTGGCAAGATCCGAGACCAGGGAGAAGAGTCGGTGGAAGAAGACTGGGAAAAGTTTAAAGACTATTTATAGAAATATTGTAAAATTAATGAATGTTAGAAGAATGTTGGAATGAAGTTATATGGCTTTAGTAGAAATGTTATAAGGAATTAAGTATAAATAGATTAGTAGAGTATTAAAGGAAAAATAAGGTTAAAATGTGTTAAGATAATTATAGGATAGAAAACAGGGGAAGATGGAAAGGAATTGCTGCAATTAATTAATAGAAGTGGTATACAAAAAGGGAGGTGTGAGGAGGCCGTGGAAATATGTGAAAGAAAGATAAGATATTGAAATTTCTTTTTTTTTATGTGTTTTTAAATTGTTTTTGTTTTATCTTGTTAGTTTCTAAGTAGTGTTTTTGTATTGTAATGTACTGTTTTTTCTTTGCGTTTTTTTGTAAGTGTTTAAATTCTTGTAAAAGTAATAAATATTATTAACAAAAAAACAAAAAACAACAACATTCACCTTTCGCGCCAGCCCGGAAAACAGGGATGCATTGATATATAACGATGAGGCATATTTTCTAAATAAGGGGGGGGGGGGAATGTTTGCTTTGTACATGGTATGATGTAATAATAATAATAATAATAATAATAATAATAATAATAATAATAATAATAATTTATTATTTATACCCCGCCCATCTGGCTGGGCTTCCCCAGCCACTCTGGGCGGCTTCCAAAAGAATATTAAAATACTGTAATACATCAAACATTAAAAGCTTCCCGAAATGCCCTGCTACCACACTTTTGGGTTGTTAGTAAGGTTAATAAAAAGCTGTCACATGAAAGATGGAGCAAGCTTGTTTTCTGCTTTTCCGAAGGGCAGGACTCGAACCAACGGCTTCAAACAACAAGAAAGGAGATTCCAAGTGAACATTAGGAAGAACTTCCTGACATTAACGGAGGTGGCAGACTCTCTTTCATTGGCTGTTTCTAAGGAGAGGTTGGGTGGCCGTCTGTCATGGATACTTTAGTTGAGATTCCTGCATTGCAGGGGGTTGGACTAGATGACCTGTGGGGTCCCTTCCAACTCTGCAATTGTATGAAAGCTTTGCAACAGGGCAGGGGGGAGGGGGAGAAGGATGTGGGTGAAAGAAGATTTCTGCAGAATAAAAATGCACCCCTTCTCTCCTGTACTCATACTCATCTGCCAAAATCATGTTTTTAACTCTCAAATCTAGGACCGAAAGCTATTCCTAGGGTGGACACATTGCATTGTCCTCCCTGGCCCTACGAATCCAAAGAGAACCAGTCGCCTATGCCTGCTACTCATCTTGGCTTCCCTTTTCTCCATCTGTCGCTCCTTGCAGCAACACGCACCCTCCAAAAAAACACAAACAAACTGCCCTCCTTCATCCAATTTTGATTACAGTTTAACATAGTTTAAGGTTTGGCGGCGTGAAGCCGCACACAGAAAAACCAATCGCGTAATCGTTGATATGCGTTTTAATCTAGTAATGCAGCCCGGGCGGAATGAGAGGGCTCACGTCGGCGAGGTGGTCCGGGAATTCCAAACAGACAGGGCGGCTGGCCTCGGAAAATGGAAAGGAAAAAAAAGTCATTTACAGCTCAGCTGGGGACCGGTGTGCTCAGCAACGCATTAAAGCATCGGGGGCCTTTTTCCAGAGATATGAGGCTGCTTCTCCTCCTCCTCCCAGGCACTGAACTGGTCAGCTGTAACAGAGTGGCATTGGAAGGCAATGCCCGTGATGGAGTTGGGAGAACTTGGAAATTTGACTAAACAGAGGGACAGTTCTCCGTGAAGAGAGCGGGGCAAGGAGATGTGGGTTTGTATGTGGAATGGAGACAAATCTAGACAGCATCCTAAAAAGCAGAGACATCACCTTGCCAACAAAGGTCCGTATAGTTAAAGCTATGGTTTTCCCAGTAGTGATGTATGAAAGTAAGGGCTGGAAAGTAAGAAGGATGATCGCCGAAGAATTGATGCTTTTGAATTATGGTGCTGGAGGAGACTCTTGAGAGTCCCATGGGCTGCAAGAAGATCAAACCTCTCCATTCTGAAGGAAATCAGCCCTGAGTGCTCCCTGGAAGAACAGATCCTGAAGCTGAGGCTCCAATACTTTGGCCACCTCATGAGAAGAGAAGACTCCCTGGAAACAACCCTGATGTTGGGAAAGATGGAGGGCACAAGGAGAAGGGGACGACAGAGGACAAGATGGTTGGACAGTGTTCTCGAAGCTACCAGCATGAGTTTGACCAAAATGCGGGAGGCAGTGGAAGACAGAAGTGCCTGGCGTGCTCTGGTCCATGGGGTCACGAAGAGTCGGACACAACTAAACGACTAAACAACATGTGGAATGGGCTATAGGGTAGGTGGCTTTGAAAGGGATTAGATATCAAGGATCAGGTTCTCTCAGATCATGGGGAGAGTGTGGAACCTGCCTGATTTTGTTGGCAGTAAGTTTGTTTGTTGAAAGTTTGTTTCTTGGGCTGGTTGGTAAGGACCTAAGAAAAGCCCTGCTGGATCTCGCCAGTGGCCCACATCCAGAATGGTGCTGGACAACAACTCCTATCAGCTCCATCTGCCTGTATGGATAACAGTCAAGGAGGATGAAAGGCCAGCTTTGTCCTTGGCCTAGGTGGACCATGGATGTGATACAGTGGGGTTGCTTTCAGGTTCCTCTCTGCTGTTATAGGAATTAAACCTCCAGGCACATAGGCAGTCGGCCACTGAATCTCAGAAACATGGGGGAGGGCTGCCATGTTCAATCTTGGAAGCATCTGCTTCGATCTTGGAATAGATGGACATGGGGGCACTAGAATCATAGTGTTGGAAGGGGACCCTGAAGATCATCTTGTCCAACCCCCTGCAATGCAGAAATATGCAGCTCTCCTATACAGGAATCGAACCGGCAACCTTGGCATTATCATCAGCACCATGCTGTGAGCAACTGAGCTATCTGACTGGTCCTGCTGCTGCATCCAGCCATTTGCCCATCTAGTCTGGCATTCTGCCCTCACAGTAGCCAACCAGATGGCCCAGTGGGAAGTCATTCCATGGCAACTCTCCTCTCATGTAGTTTCCAGCAACTGGTATTCATTCAGAGGCATACTACCTCCAACAATAGGGATGTGGGTGGCGCTGTGGTCTAAACCACAGAGCCTAGGGCTTGCCAATCAGAAGGTCGGCGGTTCGAATCCCTGCGACAGAGTGAGCTCCCGTTGTTTGGTCCCTGCTCCTGCCAACCGAGCAGTTCAAAAGCACATCAGGTGCAAGTAGATAAATAGGTACCGCTCTGGCAGGAAGGTAAACGGCATTTCTGTGCGCTGCTCTGGTTCGCCAGAAGCGGCTTAGTCATGCTGCCACATGACCCGGAAGCTGTATGCCGGCCCCCTCGGCCAGTAAAGCAAGATGAGCGCCGCAACCCCAGAGTCATCCGTAACTGGACCTAACGATCAGGGGTCCCTTTACCTTTACCTCCAACAATGGAGGCAGAACATAGCCGTCAGGGTTGCCCAGCTTTCATCTGATCCATGGATAGGGAGCCTCAGTCTCAGTCCCTTGAACTCCTGCATATCTGGATGGGGGTTTGTGAGGGGGTGTAGAAACTAGCCTGCTGTACAAAGGTAAAAATTGACATTTGTTGCACCGCCCAGTTTTGCACATGGCCCCGCCCACATGGCCCTCAGAAGGTTGCGAAGAAGGGGATGAGGCCCTCGGGATGAGAAAGGCCCACCCCCATGCCTTCTCTGATCCAGGGGGGGGGGGGCTCTCCTTACTTTCTTCTCTAAAAAAGACCTCATTTGTCAAAACTGGTAATGTTGTGGAGTGCCAACATCTACAGGCAAGAAATCGGTGCAGGAAGAAGAGATAACTTCTACCTGACTTAAATACCTGCGGTATCTACCTTTTCAACCTTCTGAGTTTAGGAAGAAGATGAATAAGGATTAGTCTGGGATTCTGGGAAGCTCATAAGCATGAAGATTGAAGACCACCTACTGTTCTTTTCTCCTAGCAAGTAGGATTCAAAGGAAAGCTGCCTCAAAGGCATAGGTTCCCATCAATCATGGCTGTGAACATAAAGAAACTCATTTCTGCAAGCACTGTCCATCCAGCTTGGCATTCTGTTCTTCCAGGTGTTTATAGGAAGCCAACAAGTGGAACCTAAAGCTGGGGAGGGGAGCCTGAGGCCGTCCGAATGTTGCTGGACTCTCATCATCATCACCTCTTGGCCATGGTGGTTGGGGTGCATGGGAGCTGAAGTCCAACAGCACCCAAAGGGCTACTGTTTTCCCCATCTGCTAACTAGATTGTCACTGGCCTTTACTTCCCCTAGCTACCTCCATTACACCTCTGTTTTCTTTTAATGCAGGGCTGAGTGTGGGGGGTGGGAAACAGGTAGCTTTCCTTATATTGCTAGACTCTAGCTATCATCATCCCTGACTATCGGCTATCCTGCTGGGGCTGATGGGAATAGGTTCTCCATCTCTGAAGCTATAGGTTCTCCATCTCTGAACTAGACCATCACTTGCCTTCGCTTCTCCTCCTTAACTCCACCAAAACTCTGCCCCCTGTGAATGCTGGGGTAGGGAAAACCTGTAGCCTTCTTTACTACTTTTCCAGCTACCATCATCCTTGGACTAGATAAGAGTCCATGTCCTTATGATGTAGTGATGGCCACCAGCTTGGATAAAACAAATTAATGGAGGGTAGGACTGCCAATGGGACGTGGGTGGTGCTGTGGGTTAAACCACAGAGCCTAGGACTTGCTGATCAGAAGGTCGGCGGTTCGAATCCCCACAACAGGGTGAGCTCCCGTTGCTCGGTCCCTGCTCCTGCCAACCTAGCAGTTCAAAAGCATGTCAAAGTGCAAGTAGATAAATAGGTACCACTCCGGTGGAAAGGTAAACAGCGTTTCCGTGTGCTGCTCTGGTTCGCCAGAAGTGGCTTAGTCATTCTGGCCACATGACCCGGAAGCTGTACGGACCTAATGGTCAGGGGTCCCTTTACCTTTACCTAGGGCTGCCAATGGTTGTTCTACTCCCACTATCAGAGGCAGTAAATGTCTCTGATTGCCAGTTGACTCCCTGGTCCCTGGGGCCTTCCCAGTGAGCCAACCATGAATGAACAAAGATTCAGATCAGCCTATTACTCTCATTCTCTCCCTCTCAAATTATAATCTTCCCTCGTTTTTCCTGTGACTTGGCCCCATTCTCTTACACATAAGAAGAGTTTGCTGGATCAGGCCAATAGCCCATCTAATCCAACATCCTGTTCTCACATTGGCCAACCAGAAGCCCACAGGCAGGATAACAAGGTGAACATGAGTCAACAGTGTGATGCAGTACCAAACAAGTGAATGCTATTCTAGGCTGCATCAACAGAATTATTGGGTCCTGATCAAGGGAAGTCATAGTACCGCTCTATTCTGCCTTGGTCAGATCACATCTGGAGTCCTCTGTCCATTTCTAGGCTGGGGAGGATATTAACAAGCTGGAAGGTGTGCAGAGGAGGGCAACCAAATGATGAAGAGTGTGGAAACCAAGCCTGATGAAGAACGGTTGAGGGAGTTGGGGATGTTTAGCCTGGGAAAGAGGAGACTGAGAGGAGATACGATAACCATCTGCAAATATCTCAAGGGCTGTCCCCTGGAAAATGGAGGATGCTTGTTTCCTCCTTCATGAATTTGTCCGATCCTCTTTTAAAGCCATCTAGGTTGATGGTCATCTGTCTCTCCTGTAGCAGTGAGCTTAACTATGCACTGCGTGGAGAAGGTCTTCATCTGCCTGTATCTTCCATCAGCAACTCACTCCCCATTCTCTGGCCTGCTGGTGGGACAACCTGTTCGCCAACATCCAAGGTTCATAGGACCACAAGGAACCAATCAGAAAGAGGGTGTGTGAGAAGCAGGGCGCCCTCCCATCGCCTCCCATCAGCCAACAGCGAGGCATTGGGATGCCGTCAAGAACGGTTATAAGAAATCAGGCTGCCTTAAAAAAAACACAAAATCAAGTTATGCCTGGGATTGAACCTCCTCAGACTTGTCTCCTCTTTCCACACTGGAGAAGAAAGTGAAGGGAGAGCAGGAGAAGATAATGGAAGTGACAGAAAGAAGAATTGGGGAAAGGAATGAAAAGAGAGATATTATTGCATCGCCGGGCTCTTTATCAGCCCTGTCATCTGTTGGGAACTGAGATCTCCCTCCTCCGCATTGTCTCACCTTGGACAAAAAATAACAAAAAACAGGGGGCATTCCTCCCCCCACTCTTTCTCTCTCTCCTTGGTGCAGATCTCTTTAGAGCTGCCTGGACGGGCACCTTAGGGGGCCATTAGTTGCTGAATGTGCGGCTGACAGGCCAAAGTGATATCAATAAACTGGGGCACGTCAACCTCCCCGGCGCAGCTTCGTAGAGAAGGTAACGGCTTGAATATTAAAACCCGCAGCCTGGAAAAGAGATTCTGGATGGGGGGGTGGGAGGGGGAAGGAGAGAAAGGGTGGCAGGGAAGAAGAAAGAGAAGAAGGAGAAGGGGTCCTCAGCAACAAAGGGTCAAGGAGATTGTTATCATCTCAAAAAGTGGGGGGGGGGGGGAGGGAAGCGAAGATGCAAAGCTAACTCCCCCTACCAACTTTAAGGGAAGATCCAGGATCAGAGAAGCAGCGGTGCTTTGTAAACCTTTTCGGGTGCAAAGAGATTTGGGGTGCGGTGATAAGACTACTGTATTTGAGTTGGAGCAAAAGGAAGTTCAATGGCAGAATTCATAGCTCAAGAAGGGAGGTTTGGGGGTGTAGAATTGGCTCTGATTTGCCTCTTTGGTGAGAGGCAGGAATGCTTCTGAATACCAGTTGCTGGAAGCCACAAGAGGGGAGAATGTTCTTGTGCTCAGTTCCTGCTTGCGGGCTTCCCATATAGCTCCCATATAGTTGGCTACTGTAAGGAAAGGATGCTGTAGCTGGGTCTTGTCTTAAGTTCTTCTGCTAATTTGTTCAAGGCAAAGGGATGAGGATAAACCATCCCAGACCCTCCAAGTGTCCATATTTTCCAGGAAAAGAATCTTGGATTTACAGAAGCTGTTCTGGTTTCTGATTTGATCCCAGAATGTCCCGCTTTTCCTTAAAGGTAAAGGGACCCCTGACCAGTAGCTCCAGTCATGACCGACTCTAGGGTTGCGGCGCTCATCTCGCTTTATTGGCCGAGGGAGCCGGCATACAGCTTCCGGGTCATAATAGTAATAATAATAATAATAATAATAATAATAATAATAATAATAATTTATTTATTATTTATACCCTGCCCATCTGGCTGAGTTTCCCCAGCCACTCTGGGCAGCTTCCAATCGAGTGTTAAAAACAATACAACATTCATGTGGCCAGCATGACTAAGCCGCTTCTGGCGAACCAGAGCAGCGCACGAAAACACTGTTTACCTTCCCACCAGAGTGGTACCTATTTATCTACTTGCACTTTGACATACTTTTGAACTGCTAAGTTGGCAGGAGCAGGGACCTAGTAACGGGAGCTCACCCCATCGCGGGGATTCGAGCTGCCAACCTTCTGATCCTAGGCTCTGTGGTTTAACTCACAGCGCCACCCAATTTTCCTTAGGACATCCCTATTTTCATCGGAGAAATGTTGGAGGATATGTAGTTATGCGACCCCGCAGCCAAGGAGATAAGTAGCGACACAGGCTTTAGAAGCCATTTGAAGGCAACCCTCTATAGGGAAGTGTCAGAGCATTTTAAATGTTTAATGTTTTATTAGGTTTTATATATGTTGGAAGTCACACAGAGTGGCTGGGGCAACCCAATCAGAATGGATGGGGTTTAATAATAAATTATTATTACTACTATGGACATCCCTATTTTCATGAGGGGAATATTGGAGAGTATGTCATCTACTGGGTCCATCTGGATGAGTTCGTGAGAGCAGATGTGAGATGGTGGATGGATCCAGGTACTCAGACGAAACTGGTACCTCCCCCCTGCTACCCACCTCTCATTCCATGCTCCTCCACAGTAAGTTGTTCAGACTCTAAGAGTTTGCCATCTTTTGTGAAGTCTTTAGGAGTTAGAAGGCATATCCGAAAAGCTTAATAAAGTACATGTTCCACCGTGCATTCCCACAGTCTCATAGCAGCCCCATAGTCTTCAGCCTGTTGCGTAGTTAAATCAGACTCTTCCATTATGCAGTTAGATCAGACTCTTCCATTATACAAAGAGGAGAATTTCCTCGTGGCATTGGCTGTGCTAAGATTTCAAAAACTCCCAGAATGGGAAGACTCTAAATTAGGGAAATTTGTTACCCCCCAATGGAGGAGGTCATGAACTTCATGTTGCTTCAGCAATGAAGCAGCTTAGACTGGGAGATCATTATGAAATGGAGGTTTCCTCCAACTTGTGCCACTTCCGAGAAGGCCCTCTGCCTAGTTCTCTGCAACTTCACTTCTTGCAGTGAGGGAACCACCAGAAGGCCCTTGGAGATGCCCCAATGGGAAGCCTGCAAGCAGGACCCAAAGCAGTTTTGAACCTACATTTTTGGGGCCCCTAAGTTTGAACTGGTATGGGGAGGGCGCCTTCACAACCAGCAATGAGCTCTGGGTAAACACTGTCACCTTCTTCCATGATGGATCACCATCGTGTTTGCGTTTGTGGTATCCACTTAAGTACTTTCATGAACTCACTGTTATTCCTTGAGGGTCTTGTCCTCTGTGAACAAGCAGGAGGGGATTCAGAACAGCCAATTTACCGCAACACTCTACTTTTGCAACATCTCTGCTACTGGCCCTCAAACTTTAGGATTGTTGCGATATATACAACAACAAAAGCATCAAATTGAGTCGTGTGACTCAAATTGGGTCTACTAGACCCATAATTTTTAAGCAATGTAGACCAAAGTAGCTTCTGGGGCCCCTCTGGGATTAGGAGTCCTGAAGCCTAAACTTCATTAGTTTCGTAGTAGATCCGCCCCTGACGGAAAGTGCTCTCCCTTCCTGCAGTTTCCAGCAACTGGTATTCAGGAGCATTGTGGCCTCTGACTGTGGAGGAAGAGCACATTGGTGCTGTTGATAGCCTTGTTCTCCATGAGTTTGTTCACTTAAAGCCATCCAGTTTGGTGGCCATCACTGCTTCCCATGGGAGTAAACCCCATAGTTTAATGATGTGCTGTGTGAAGAAGTGGTTCCTTTTATCTGTCCTGAAGCTTCCAACAGTCCACTCCATTCATTGGAAGTGAGGAGGATAAGAACATCAGGAGAACTTGCTGGATCAGGGAACCAGCCATTACAGGGAACCAGGCAGAGGGCCTTCTTGGTAGTGGCACCTGCCCTGTGGAACGCCCTCCCACCAGATGTCAAAGAGAACAACAACTACCAGAATTTTAGATGACAACTGAAGGCAGCATGTTTAGAGAAGCTTTTAATGTTTGATGCACTACTTTATTTTAATATTGTGCTGGAAGCCGCCCAGAGTGGCTGGGGAAACCCAGCCAGATGGGCGGGGTATAAATAATAAATTATTATTATATTATTATCAGGCCAGTGGACTATCTAGACCAGCATCCTGTTCTCACAGTGGCCAAGCAGATGCCCAATGAGAAGACCAAGGAGCTGAGCACAAGAGCCTTCTCCCCTCTTGCATTTTCCAGAAATAGTATTCAGAATAGATAGTATTCAGAAACATCAATGTTTCTGATCATGAATGCAGAGCATCACGGCAAGTAGCCATCAATAGCCTTCCCCTCCAGTGCCGCTTTAATGGGACTACTCTGTGTAGGACAAACCCTGAACACAACCACCTAGGGAAGAAGAGAACACTCCCTTGGTGTTCTCTCTAAGCCTTTGGGCTCTCCCTGAAATGAGCTCAACCACCACAGCAGTTCATATTATACTATTATTTTTATTGGATTCATTCCCCGGCACCCCGCACACCCGCCCCGTATCCTGCTACTACAATCCCGCTACCGTCTTTAACCTTTGCTGGCTGACATCTCCTTGTAAGTTTGCTGTGCCTCTGCCAGGACAGCAAACAGAAGCAGGCTGGCAAGTGATGTGTTTATACTGGAAGAGAGACTATAGTCGTAGGGGAGGAGGGAGAGGAGGAAAGTGGAGCTCAGAAGCAAAGGGGTCAAAATGCAGAAGTGAGATGTGCCTACAGAGAACTGTTTCAGAGAGGACAAAGGGTGTGCAAGGGGAATGGCTATAGCTTAGTGGTACAACATCTGTCTCACAAGCAGAAGGTCCCAGGTTCAATCCCTAATGGCATCTTCAGTCTGGACTGGGAATCCTGGAGATCTGCCACAGTCACTGTGGACAACACTGAGCAAGATGGACCAATGTCCTCTCTCAGTCAGGAGGACTAGAATGTTTAGTGAGGGGCCACAATTCAGGGGCAGAGCACTTGCTTGGCTTGCAGAAGGTCCCAGATCCAGACCCTACCATCTCCAGGTAAGGCTGGGGAAGACCTCTGCCTGAAACCCTGGAGAGCTGCTGCCAGCCAGTGTAGACAATACAGAGCTAGGCGGTCCAATGGTCTGATTCAATCCTATCTCAATCAGCCTTTCAATTCAGAACCATGGGGACTAGAATCTTACTTGAATTTTAGGGGGAGATCCTTAGCTCTGGGGTAGATTATCTGCCCTGCATGCATCTCCAGGTAGGTCTGAGAATATCTGCTGGACAGCTGCTGCTTTTCAGTGCAGACAATACAGAGCTAGGTGGAGCAACTGTCCTCAGTATTAGATGCCTTCCTAATTTACCATTTAAGCCAGCCATTTATTTAGAGGGTGAGGAGTTGACTGGGGCTGTTGGGCTCTGTAATCCCAAAGATCTGGGCTACACAGCCAATTCTATCTCACTGCAGATTTTCTGGTGCTCAGACATAACAGAAAAAGCTTCCTTCCACAGAGTCAGACCATTGGTTCATGTAGCTTAGTATTAGCAACACGAACTGGCAGTGCTAACCCTATATCCCCACATACTTAGGGGCTAGAAACCTGCACAGTCATTTTTGAGTTTTTTCTTTCTTTTTAAACATTGCTTGCTCCGAATTAGGAATGGCTGACTGTGTCAATTTCAGTTTCTCTCTGTTTTTCATTCTTCCGAGCTTAAACCCAGTACCCCACATTTCCGCATCAGATTGCATTTTTTTAAGCTCATGAAAATTCATTGGCACTTTAAGTGTGGATTTCTCCTAATATACATGCTTTTTTGCAAAGCCATTTCCCCTAGCCTAATGCATCTTTGAGTGTCATTTTCACTACAATTCGCATTTATTTATTTATTTTTGCACACATTACTAGGCCAGTGAACCACATTAAAAAAAATTAAGAGACCTGCAAATCTCAAAGGATGGCTATGTTTCGGTCTGGGTGAAGTTTCGGGGAAGGCAAATTCGGGAGGGTCTGCATTAAATACAAACTGAATCGAAATTTCTCACATAAATCCCTTCTTTATGCAGAGCTTAACTATGGAACGTGTTTCCACTGGAGCCAGTGATGGCCATAAACTTGGACGGAGGAGAGGTCTATTGATGGCTACACTAGTCATGATGGCTATGTGTTGCCTTTATGGTTGGAGGCAAGAATGCTTTTACACACCCGTTGCTGGGAACAACAGGAGGGGAGAGTTTGGTCTTGTGCTCGAATCCTGTTTGTGGGTTTCCCACGATGGGCATCTGGTTGGCCACTGTGAGAACAGGATGCTGGACTTGTTGGGCCATTGGCCTGATCCAGCAAGCCTCTCCTTATCTTCTTACCCCCAAGTAAGTGGTGGTCCGATTTGTCATCGTGGCCCCTTTCTAACTATTCAGGGGCTGAGAACAAACCTTGCTTAGTGGGCAAAGGAAGCACCTACAGTGGTACCTTGGGTTACATACGCTTCAGGTTACATACACTTCAGGTTACAGACTCCGCTAACCCAGAAATAGTACCTCGGGTTAAGAACTTTGCTTCAGGATCAGAACAGAAATCATGCTCCGGTGGCACGGCGGCGGCAGGAGGCCCCATTAGCTGAAGTGGTGCTTCAGGTTAAGAACAGTTTCAGGTTAAGAACGGACCTCCGGAAGGAATTACGTACTTAACCCGAGGTACCACTGTATTGAGGAAAAACTGAAGAGGTTTAACACACCGCAGACCCAGTGAAATAAATGAACCAAAGTTAGTCATTGCATTCAACTTAATGGGGTCTACAGTGAGTAGGTCTAGCACTGGATGCAACCCATATATAACTGCCCTGAGACCTGCGGGTATAGGGCAGCACAGTGATACCTCGGGTTACAGACGCTTCAGGTTACAGACTCCGCTCACCCAGAAATAGTACCTCGGGTTAAGAACTTCAGGATGAGAACAGAAATCGTGCAGTGGCGACGTGGCAGCAGCAGGAGGCCCCATCAGCTAAAGTGGTGCTTCAGGTTAAGAACAGTTTCAGGTTAAGAACGGACCTCCGGAAGGAATTACGTACTTAACCCGAGGTACCACTATATTGCAGCCTAACTGCAGTTTCAGGCAGAATTGAGAGTGATGCAAAAGGATAGCAGACAGATCCGCAACTCTGTGGTTTTGCTTATTCCTGGAGTTGCAGAGAATGGCTTGGCCCATATGCCTCTTCCTTCCCTGCCCGTCCTTGCCCCCAATGTCCAGTTGAGTCCCTCTGTACAAAAGCAGCCCCCAGTCACCACAGACTGTCTTTTCATGCCTGCAGTGTCTTCTCTCTCTCTCTCTCTCTCTCTCTCTCTCTCTCTCTCTCTCTCAACGCTCGCCAACCTCCACCCCAATCAATCTCCAGCACAACCCCACCCCCAAGCTCCCCCCCTTTCTCCCCCCCCCCAGCTGGCGATGGACACTGCCGTTCCCAAAGCAGAAAGGGAGCCTCACCCTGGAAGGTGGGGAGGGGGGGAACGCGGACAAATTTCTGATTTGTAACACTCTGGGAATGGGTTTATGGCCATTGTTTGAGTGCAAATTTATAAATAAAGCAAAACCAAGATTCCAGGGCGAGGCCGATGAAAAGCAGAAAACGAGAAATTTTATGCCCGTAAGTAGCGTGGGCTAATGACGATTTTTGAAGCAGCCGAGCGTGGTTAGTAAACTCGGCTAAATGATTGCCGTGGAACCGGCCAGGAGACTTTATTTCTTAATTAGTGCTACATATTAAGTCGTGCTGACACATTCGTGCGGCGAGCTTTCGTGCCGTGCTCAAACTTTGCCAAACAGAAGAGGAGGGCGAGGAAAGGAGAGGGCCGGAGAGGGCCGGGGGTTTGCGGGAGGGTGGTGGATTAAGAAGGAACTTCCTCTGGGAGGACGACCCAGGACAGTCGTCCAATATCAGATCAGAGGCCCAGACAGCAACAAACAGCCTTCTGCTGAGTTAAAACAATAGACCATCTAGTTCAATACTGCTTATGCCAGGGGTAGCCAGTGCGTTGCACTCTGGGTGTCGTTGGACTCGAACTCCCAGCAATCCTAGCTAATGGTCAGGGATGAAGGGAGATGGAGTCCAGCAACATCTGTCAGGCCACAGGTTCTGCAGTCCTGCATTAAAGGAAGCCAGGATTTGTGACTGAGGTAGCTTGGGGCAGTAAAGGAAAGTGATGGTCAGAGTTGTGGTGGAGATAGCAGACTCGTGCTTTGTTTTGGATTGCAAGCTGATATGGAAGATTGGAAGGAAAGAGAAAATGAAATGGGTTGGTTCCTTATCTCTACTGCCCATCTTTAAATGGGGCATTAGGGTTAGAAGCAAGTTAGTTTTCTGCTCCTCCAGAAGGAAGGACCTGCATTCAAATTACAAAAAAGGAGATTCTGGCTAAACCTTAGGAAGAACTTTCTGATGGGGAAAGCTGCTTGACCGTGGAATGGAGTCCTGCGGAAGGAGATGGACTCTCCTTCCTTGCAGGCTTTTAAAACAGAGGTTGGGTGGTCATTTGCATGGGATTCTTCAGCTGTGCTTCCTGCATTGCAGGGGGTCGGACTGCCAAGATGACCCTTTGTGTCCTTTCCAACTTTGCAGTTCTATTATTTTATCATCACAGTTTTCCATTCTCGTTTTACCAGTCTGGCCCAACTATTTCATTCAACACTTTTAGAACCACACTGTGCAAATTGCAATTACCGTATTTTTTGCCCTATAAGACTCACTTTTTCCCTCCTAAAAAGTAAGGGGAAATGTGTGTGCGTCCTATGGAGCGAATGCAGGCTGCACAGCTATCCCAGAAGCCAGAACAGCAAGAGGGATTGCTGCTTTCACTGCGCAGCGATCCCTCTTGCTGTTCTGGCTTCTGAGATTCAGAATATTTTTTTTCTTGTTTTCCTCCTACAAAAACTAGATGCGTCTTGTGGTCGGGTGCATCTTATAGAGCGAAAAATACGGTATCTGTACATTTGCCGAGTGGGTTGGCTGATCTCCAGAAAATAAATATATATATACAGACTACTGTGTGGTGTCCGAAAATAGAATCAGTGTTAAACTAGTTAAACTGTGGAGCTTGCTCCTACAGAAGACATTGATGTCCACCAACCCAGATAGATATTAAAGCTGATTATACTTATACAGGGATGAGAGGGCTACTAGCCTTGATGACTGTGTTCTACATCCACAGTCGAGGCAGCAATGCTTCTGAATATCAGCTGCTGTGGGGGAAAAGCAGGAGGGGAAATTGCTCTTGTGTTCGGGATCTGCTTGAGGGTTTCTAATAATGGGCATCTAGTTGGCCACCGTGAGAACAGGGTGAAGGATGGCCTGATCCAGCCATAGACATACTATTTCCAAACTGGAAGACTTAAGAGAGGGGAAAGAATGGCCTGCTTATTTTTTTATTTTTTAAAAACCCTTCTATTCCTTTCAGCTCCCCTTTCTTAAAGAACAAAACCGCTTGCTTACAAGCGTTCTGGACCTGCTCCAAAATTTCCAAAGGTAGGGAACAAGCAGATCCTCAGAACCTTTGTTTGCTCCATCAGGTTCACGTTACAGGGAGGGTAGAAAATTATAAACAACTGGCTGACATTTCCATATCTAAAGGGTTCGGAGGGGGCCCCCCACCCCCTAGATTATCCCCCCACCACCACATTTAAAAGGTACATCAGCTTAAGTGGAGCCTGATGGGGAAAAGAGAGGGCCAGGTGGCTTAAGCAATAAAGAGGAGATCCTTTAAAAAAGGAAGAAAGCTCAGCTCTCTCTCCCACCTCCCCCAGCCTCTATTCTACTCCCTATTAAGTAAGCTCCAGACTAAAGTTTTTTGGTCTTAGCAAAGCCCTCAGGGCAATAAACATGCCTAGTACCTTCTGTAGGGTTAGGATCAGTCCTGACTCACATTTTGCCTGGCTTGACGTAGGGCTCTCCCCGTTCTGCCTTGCAAACCAGCCTTGGTTCATTTGGAATTATAGGCTTCCCAGGGCAGTTCACACACTAAAATCGACAATATACAGTGGTACCTCGGGTTACATATGCTTCAGGTTACATACGCTTCAGGTTATAGACTCCGCTAACCTAGAAATAGTACCTCGGGTTAAGAACTTTGCTTCAGGATGAGAACAGAAATTGTGCTCCGGCGGCACAGCGGCAGTGGGAGGCCCCATTAGCTAAAGTGGTGCTTCAGGTTAAGAACAGTTTCAGGTTAAGAATGGACCTCCGGAACGAATTAAGTACTTAACCCGAGGTACCACTGTAATTTTAAACAAGCAGAAATGTCAACTTAGAAGTGTAGAGTTTGAAGGGATCACAGGAGTCATCTGCAATGCAGGGGTCACATCTGAAGACTCCCTGGCAGATGGACATCCAGTCTCTGTTTAAAAACTGGCAACAGGGAGGGCCCATCACCTTTCAGTGTAACCTGTTCTGCTCAGGGATTGCTGTCAGGTGTACTTTCCTAGCAACCCCGCTAGATAGATGGAGAGAAACTAAAGGGTTAAAGGAAGGGACACCTGAGTGTTCCCAAAGATGGCATGTGCCACCTGATTTTTGGCTGCTTAGCTATGCTAGCTTCATGGACCACGCAGGTGCAGTCAATAAATTAACTCAGAGTAAATCTTGCACGGCACAAATTTGGCAACTCCGCAGAGTGCTGCACTCAGGAATTACGAACAAGCCACATTCCTGCTATAGACTAAACAGCCATGTGATTCCACAACTCATTATGATTCTGTGGTCTATATTCCCTATGCCTGTACCCAAGGTTTTGCTCAGAATAGACTCATCAAAATTAATAAATGTAAGTGAGTAGTATCTGGGATAGGATTAACATTGGATGCAACTATTTGAAGCAAATCTGGCATGAAGACATCCGTCAATATCCCATGCTGCCTCTGGGCCTCTGGGGTGTTCCCCCAGCTCTGGAGATCATGCCTAACATTTCCTTCTGACTTTTCCTCGCAATTGCATTGCACCAGGGGTTTTGTAGTCCCACGCCTGCAGAAACTGTAATCTTATTTCCACGTGGTTCAGTAGAGCCACTGGCATGAACGGACCTAAGTTAGCCATTTCTATTAATTTCAGCAAGTCTCCTCTGAGAGGGACTAACATTGGACACAGCCTGTTGTATTGTTGGAGGAGCATTTTAGGAATTCTGTATTGCACACACTGCTCATTCTGCCCACTGAATGGGTGATCCCATCTTGTGGCAGAAAGCTTGATCAGATGGCCTTCCATGATTTTGTTTCTTCCTGATTAAGTGCTCTGTGGTTTTTGAATCCCTTGATTCCTGTAGTCCCAGAGAAGCAGCCTTCATTCCATTTAGCATCTTCTCTTTGTTTGCCCGGGCAGAGTAGTCTCTCCTCTTTTTCTTGATTCCTGATAAATGTGGTCGAAGCAAACCTTTGACAAAGAGGACAAGAATGGCGATGGCAGCCTGAGCATCAGCAAAGTGCTTCAGCTGATGCATAAAATGAACTTCAACCTACCCCAGCAGAAAGTCAAGCAGATGTTCAAGGTAAGGGACGCCATTCACGACTGCATCTCTACAATGCGGCAGCTAGACTGGTGACTGGAAGCGGCTGCCGAGACCATATAACACCGGTCTTGAAAGACCCACACTGGCTCCCAGTACATTTCCGAGCACAATTCAAAGTGTTGGTGTTGACCTTTAAAGCCCTAAATGGCCTCAGTCCAGTATACCTGAAGGAGCGTCTCCATCCCATCATTCTGAGGTCCAGTGCTGAGGGCCTTCTGGCAGTTTCCTCACTGCAAGAAGCAAAGCTACAGGGAATCAGGCAGAGGGCCTTCTCGGTAGTGGCGCCCGCCCTGTGGAACGCCCTCCCACCAGATGTCAAAGAGAAAAACAACTACCAGACTTTTAGAAGACATCTGAAGGCAGCCCTGTTTAGGGAAGTGTTTAATGTTTAACAGGTATTTTGGTGTTCTGTTGGAAGCCGCCCAGAGTGGCTGGGGAAACCCAGATGGGTGGGGTATAAATAATAAGTTGTTGTTGTTGTTGTTGTTGTTGTTGTTGTTGTTGTTGTTGTTACTACAAGGCATCTCTACAAGGGGTGGAGCATTTGTTCTGCATGCAGAAGGTCCCAGGTTCCATCCCCAGCAGCATCTCCAGGTAGGGCACGAGAAACTCCCCTCCTGAAACACTGGAGAGCTGCTCCCAGTCAGTGTAGGCAATACTGAGCTAGACAGGCCAACAGCCTGACTTGGTTATATGACCAGCTGCCTACCTTTCTGTATTTCACAATGCAGGGATGTGTCTAAGAGTCATCGAAGCAAGTGGAAAAGGAAGAAACCAAAGAAACTCTGTTGCATCCAAAGAGCAACACAATTCAAAAGCCTCTTTTGTTCGGCAAAAGTCTCCCAAACTTTTCATTTGGTTGACTGATTTAGCCTGTAGCTCTTTGCAGCAGTCTGAAAAACACACACACACACAAAAACAACCCTCCCCTCCTCATCAAAGCCAAGATGGGTTATATTTAACCTGAAAAGCTTCAAAAAACACTGCACGACATGAAAAAAAAAGTTATGAAGCAAAGTCTGCCCCCCCTTTGAGATGGGGATTTGCTTTGATTTCAGCTGTGAAGACTGAGAGAGAAGCTGCCCCCCCTGTTTCGTCATAATGTCCCCAGCTGAGTTTCAAAGTTGGAACTAGAAACACAAAGATATAAATAGCTCCAGAAACCAAGTATCGAAAATGCCACTTAACTTTCCCCCTGAGGATCTTTTGCTGGCCTCCCCACCCCCACCGCCCCGCCATTCAGTGAGTGTAGGGTACAAAGACCCCCTTCCCGGCTAAGAGAGAGGAGGCCTCAAAAGCCCTTTGTCTTTGCAGTTAATTAATTGAGGTAATATTGGGTTGATCTCTGCCTTGAAGTCAGGAGGACCCAGCTGCGGGGTGCCTCTGGTCTGAAGAAAGGGGAGAAATGTATTCCAGGCCAGAATGTATTATATATGGGGGGTTTAAAAAATGAGACTTTGGGGTTGTTAGGTTGGCAAAAATCAATGTATGAGGTTGTTGTTGTATTTAATAAAAAAACCTTTTAAGGACCAAAACTTTTTCAAATGATAGGATCGCTAGGGTCATTCTTATCATTCCAGAATTGTAGAGTTGTAAGGGACCCAGAGGATCATCTAGTCCAGCAGTTCTCAACCTGTGGGTCCCCAGATGTTGTTGGACTACAACTCCCATCATCCCTGAGCTCTGGAATTGCTAGCCAGAGGTGACGGGAGTTGTAGTCCAACAACATCTGGGGACCCACAGGTTGAGAAAGGCTGATCTAGTCTAAGGTTCCCAAACTGGGATCTCCAGCTGTTTTTGGACCACAACTTCCACCATCCCTAGCTTGCACGACCAGTGGTCAGCGATGATGGGAACTGTAGTCCAAAAACAGCTGGAGACCCACGTTTGGGAAATGCCAATCTAATCCAACCACCCGACAATGCAGGAATATGCAGCTGTCCCATCTGGTGTTATCAGCACCATGCTCTAACACCAACGGAGCTATGCTGTTGAGTGTTAGCGTTATCTAAGAACATGAAAAGAGCATGCTAGGCCAACAGCCCACCTACTCCAGCATCCTATTTTTCCAGCAGCCAACCAGATGCCCCAATGCAAGTGGTATTTGTTAGTGGAAGATCGCAGAGGCTATCGCTGCCTTTTGTGAGAGCAAGTCCCATAGTTTAACTAGGTGCTGTGCAAAGGGCTTTCTTTTCTCTGTTCTGATTCTTCCAACATTCAGCTTCTCTGGATGTCCCTGAATTCTATTGTTATGAGAGAAGGAGGGGGAAAAAACCCCACCTCTGCTTTCCCCATGCCATACATCATTTTATTCACTGCCAACAAAGGTCTGTATAGTTAAAGCTATGGTTTTCCCAGTAGTGATGTATGGAAGTAAGAGCTGGACCATAAAGAAGGCTGATCGCCGAAGAATTTATGCTTTTGAATTCTGGTGCTGGAGGAGACTCTTGAGAGTCCCAAGGACTGCAAGAAGATCAAACCTATCCATTCTGGAGGAAATCAGCCCTGAGTGCTCACTGGAAGGACAGATCCTGAAGCTGAGGCTCCAAGACTTTGGCCACCTCATGAGAAGAGAAGACTCCCTGGAAAAGACCCTGATGTTGGGAAAGATGGAGGGCAGAAGGAGAAGGGGACAACAGAGGACGAGATGGTGGGACAGTGTTCTCGAAGCTACGAACATGAGCCTGACCAAACTGCGGGAGGCAGTGGAAGACAGGAGTGCCTGGCGTGCTCTGGTCCATGGGGTCACGAAGAGTCGGGCATGACTAAATGACTAAACAACAACAACAAATCATGTCCTCTTCCTCACCCTTTTCCCCAAACTAAAACGTTCCAAATGCTGCAACTTTTCCTCATGGTTGCTTCACCCCCTTGATCACTTTGCTTGCCTCCCCCCCCCCCCCCGAAGCTGTTCCAATTCTACAATATCCTATCTGAGGTGAGGCGGACAGAGCAGATTCGTCAGAGTCACATACTGCCCTTCATCCGGGGATCGCAGGGCGGTTCCCAACATAAGCAAGCAAAATGAGAACACAAAAGACAGAATAAAACAAGGACCAAAACAAACCAAGAACCCTCTCCCACAAACACATTTAAAAAGCCCTAGAGCAGGCATAGGCAAACTCCAGCCCTCCAGATGTTTGGGACTACAATTCCCATCATCCCTAGCTAACAAGAGCAGTTGCCTATGCCTGCCCTAGAGCGTTAATCAGCCAAATGCTGAGTTATAGAGAAACATTTTCACTTGGATCCTAAAGGTGTGAAATGAAAGTGCCAGGCCAGCACAAATGGGGTGCCATTGCAGAATCATAGAATTGTAGAGTTGGAAGGGACCCCAAGAGTCATCTAGTCTAGCCCCCTGCAATGCAGGTCCACCGAAGCCACCTGAGCCTTAGAAGAACTCCTGAGCTACATACCCACTTCCTCAGAGGGAGTGCAATACCAGTATCTTGCTGAAAATGTACGCTGTGTGTCGTCAGCATCTTGCTGATCCCAAAGTCTGGATAACCCCACTCTGTGGTTTCAGCCTTTCTCAACCTGTGGGTCCCCAGATGTTGTTGAACTACAACTCCCATCACCCCTAGCTAGCAAGGCCAGAGCTCAGGGATGATGGGAGTTGTAGTCCAACAACATCTGGGGACCCACAAGTTGAGAACCGCTGATGTAGATGTTAAACAACATTGAACCCCGAGGAACCCCATGGTGAAGGCTCCACGGGGCTGAAGAGCACTCTCCAAGCCTCAGCCTCTGGAAATAACCATCCAAGTAGGACCACTGCTAAGTGGTGCTACCACCTCCAACTCAGACCACTGCTCCAGAATAGTCAATGGTATCAAAAGTCACCAAGAGGTCAAGAAGAATAAACAGGAACACCTTTCCCTTTCATCATATAGGACGACCAAAGCAGTTTCTATGCCAGAACTGGTATACAGTATTCCAAACATGGTCACACCATCTATTTGTATAATGGCAATATGATATTGGCAGTTATATTTTCAGTTCCTTTCCTAATGAGCCCTAGCATGGAATTTGCCTTTTTCACAGTTGCCGCACACTAGCCTGACATTTTCATTGAGCCAGCTACTACGACCCCAAGGTCTCGTTCCTGGTCAGATGCTGCCAGTTCAGACCCCATGAGTATATATGTGAAATTCAGATTTGTTGCCCCAACATGCATCACTTTACACTTCTCTACACTGAATTACACTTGCAATTTTATCACATATTCACTCCCTTCGAAGACGTCCTTTTGGAGCTCTTCACAATCTTGTTTTGTTTTAATGAACCTAGACAATTTAGCGTCATCAGCAAAGTTGGCCACCTCCCTGTTCACCCCTAACTCTAGATGTTTTATGAGGAAGTTAAAAAGAACAGCTCCCCCCACCGATGCTTGGGGAAATCCACTTTATACATGCATATCTTCATTTGGAGAATGGTACATTTATTCCTGCTCTCTGCTTCCTGCTCTTTAACAAATTCCTGACCTGACCTCTTGTTCCATGTCTACTCAACTTTCTCAGGAGTCTTCAGTGAAGTACATTTTCAAAAGCTTTTTGAAAGTCCAGGTACACTATATCAGCTGGACCTTCCCTATCCATGGTACGCAGGCTGAGACCCTATCTGCCTTTAGACTGTCTTGCCAGAGTGGTGCATGCTCTGGTTATCTCCCGCTTGGACTACTGCAATGTGCTCTACGTGGAGCTACCTTTGAAGGGGACCTGGAAACTACAACTAATCCAGAATGCGGCAGCTAGACTGGTGACTGGGAGCAGCCGCCGAGACCACATAACACCGGTCTAGAAAGACCTACATTGGCTCCCAGTACTACTACTACTATCTATATGCTTGTTGGCACTCTCAAAGGACTCTAATAGGTTTGTGAGACAGGACCTTCCCTCACAGAAGCCATGCTAGCTTTGCTTGAGCAAGGCTTGTTCTTCTATATGCTTGGATATTTTATCTTTAACAATACTTTCCACCAGTTTTCCCAGGAGACATTAAGCTATCAGGCCTGAAATTTCCAGCATCCCCCCAAATCCCTTTTAAAAAATTGGTGTTACATTGGCTACTTTCCGGCCCTCAGGTGTGGAGGCTCATCTGAGGGACAAGTGGCATGCTCTGGTCCATGGGGTCACGAAGAGTTGGACACGACTAAATGACTAAACAAGAACAAACAAACAAGCAAGCAAGCACACACACACACACACACACACACACACACACAAATACATGCATGGACAAAATGACTTGAAAACCTTTGTAGCGTTTCTTCACCATCATTCTAAATTGGGGGCTTGCAAACAGCCTCAAGGGCTTTGGGGGAACATAGGAAGCTGTCCTCTACTGACCACTGGTCCATTTAGCTCAGTATTGTTTACACTGACTGTCAGAAGCTCTCTAGAGTTTTCAAGCAGGGTTTCAGACCCTCCAAGGGCCCCTATTTCCTCCAAGGGACAGTCCTGGATTTACAGAAGCCACCCAGTTCTCCAATTTGATCCCAGAATGTCCTGCTTTTCCTTAGGATGTCCCTATTTTCTTTGGAGAAATGTTGGAGGATATAGTTATCCAACTCCCAAGCCATCTGAAAGCAGCCCTGTATAGGGAATATATATGTGCATATGATCATAAGAGATCACCCAGATTGGCAAGAGTTCCACAAAGAAAGAAAAATCATTTATCACTCTCAACTGGAGCTACTGAAAAAACAGGGGGGGAAAACACACATCTGTATAGGGAAGTTTTAAAAAAATGTACCGGTATAACGTTTTATTATGTTTTTATACATGTTGGAAGCCACCCAGAGTGGTTGGGGACAGTGGCGTAGCGTGGGTTGTCAGCACCTGGGGCAAGGCAAGTAATTTGCGCCCCCTAACCTGTGGATTTGCCCTAACCCCAGATGTTGCGCCCAGTGCGGCCGGCCCCCCTGCACCCCCCACGCTACGCCACTGGTTGGGGAAACCCAGTCAGATGGGTGGCGTATAAATAGTAAAGTCCAGTCGCGTACGACTCTGGGGTTGCAGCTCACATCTCGCTTTACTGGCCGAGGGAGCCGGCGTACAGCTTCCGGGTCATGTGGCAGCATGACTAAGCCGCTTCTGGTGAACCAGAGCAGCGCACGGAAACTCCATTTACCTTCCTGCCGGAGCGGTACCTATTTATCTACTTGCATTTAATGCTTTCAAACTGCTAGGTTGGCAGGAGCAGGGACCGAGCATTGGGAGCTCACGGGGATTTGAACCACCGACCTTCTGATCGGCAAGCCCTAGGCTCTGTGGTTTAACCCACAGCACCACCCGCATCCTGTTGTTATCAAATAGGATGTCCCTATTTTCATCAGGGAAATGTTGGCGTGTGTGGGGTTTTCTCCCAGCCATTCCTGAAGAGTCTGGGGATGAACTTGGGGCCTTCTGCACGCAAGGCCGACAATCTACCACTGAGCTGCCCCAAACATTGAACCAAAACACGCTAAACAATATAAAGAAAAGCACACTGGTGTGACTTGCGTTGGTTGTTGGCAGTTGATAGGTCTGAGAGGAAGAGGACGATTGGAGGAAACCAGATTCATCTGTGGCTGCAGTTCTGATGGTGGACAGGTTCAACCCCCCCCCACCAGAAACACAGCCAGGTACCCAGACTCTGCTTTTGGCAGGGTGCCGCCCCTCCCTGCAAGATTATTCATTGCTCCAGGCAGTTTGGCGCCGCCATAAGCCTGTGCTCCCTTTGACCCTTCCTGACGCACACAGGAGGCATGTTAAATGCTATTCGGGGATACCACTGGGCGAGTTAATTTGAGCTGTTGTGCCCCAAGCTGGGAATGCTTCTGGTTTTACATTCAATCTCCTTCCTTCCCTCCCCCCTTCCCTTCACCAGCACCGCTTTAAAATATATATAGTCTCTTTTTGCCCCTGCAATTTAGCCCATGCTAAGGTCATCTCTCTGGGGGTACTTGTCGCTTTTTAAAGTGCTAAGTACAGGTTACGAGGGTCATATGTCAAAGATCTCCCCTGAGGAACGTTCAACTTTAGTCAGCCATGAAATAGCTACTGTTCCACGGAGAAGGTTACGGAGGAGGAAGGGATGTGTGAATTGTCTTCCTCTTCCTCTTCCTCCTCCCCCCTCCCCCTGCCCACCTGATTGTTCTGGACTTTGGGAGAGGAGAAAGTCTCTCGGTCTGAAGTATGGCCTTCCAACTCATGAGAAAGCTACTCCTCATTGTGGAAACAAGTCCCCTCCCAAAAACGTCCTCTTGCAGACATCCCCCACACCCGAGTACACTTGTAAGAGTCCATTGCATAGGTGCCTTACAACGTCTCCTCGAAAGAGCTCCAGGCTGCATAAATATTCCAAGTTTTTCGGGGGGGGGGGCAGAAGGCCAAGGATTAAACACAAGGTGGGTTAGGCTTAAAGGGTTCAACGTGCACAAAAAACACCCCAAGGAAACTCATGGCTGAGCCAAGATCCACGTCCTGGTTGCCTCAATCTCAAATCCAATGGCTTGCTTTATTTATTTATTTATAAACAAACAAACAAACAAACAAACAAACAAAAATATTTTTATGCTGCTGAGTTGTGTGTGTGCGTCTAGGCCAGGCACCCCCAACCTTCGGCCCTCCAGATGTTTTGGACTACAATTCCCACCACCCCTGACCACTGGTCCTGTCAGCTAGGGATGATGGGAGTTGTAAGCCAAAACATCTGGAGGTCCGCAAGTTGGGGGGTGCCTGGTCTGGGCATTTTACAGCAGTAGAAACCTAAACACCACACAATTAAACCATAAAAAAGGTTTAAATAAGACGTCAGTTAACCACTGTGAAAGCGTGGTCTGCATAAGCCTGGCAAGAATAGAAAAGTTTCCAGCAGGCATTTAAGTGTTAGCCCAGAAGACACCTGCTGAATCTCTGTTGGCAGAGAGAGTCCCACAAGACTGGGCCGATGACACAAAATCTCAGTTTCTTGTTGCTGTCAAAGGCGCCGACTCAGGGAGCAGCCAGGGACGCTCATGCAGGCGATCTCAGTGGTGGTGCGGCAAGCCAGGAGAAAACCGGAGGGCGAGTCAAGAGGCAGGGTCAAGAATCAAGACAGAAGTCACCCTGGAAGGAGGAGGCCAGGAGGGGCCGGGCATCAGCGCCACAATCCAGTGCCCGCTTTGCTTGGCTCACCAAAACATACCCTCCCTCCCACCTACCTACAAAAAGAGAACAGATAAGAAGAGCTTGCTGGCTCAGGTCAATGACCTCTCTAAGGCCAGTGTCCTGCTCTCACTGTGGCCAGCTTGGGAAGCCTGCAAGCTGGACGTGGGCACACCTGTAATGTCCAGCAAGTGTCTTCAGAGGCACACCACCTCTGACATTGGAGGCATAGCATCGCCATCACCAACAAAGATGTCTTCAGAAGCGCATTAGACAAATGGTTGGCGAATGAGGCTTCCCCATGACTATTATTTCTCGCTTGGACTACTGCAATGCGCTCTATGTGGGGCTACCTTTGAAGGTGACCTGGAAACTACAACTAATCCAGAATGCAGCAGCTAGACCATAGCTAGACTGGGGGTGGCTGCCGAGACCATATAACACCAGTCTTGAAAGAACTGCACTGGCTCCCAGTATGTTTCCGAGCACAATTCAAAGTGTTGGTGCTGTCCTTTAAAGCCCTAAACGGCCTCGGTCCAGTATACCTGAAGGAGCGTCTCCACCCCCATCATTCTGCCCGGACACTGAGGTCCAGCTTCAAGGGCCTTCTGGCGGTTTCCTCACTGCGAGAAGTGAGGTTACAGGGAACCAGGCAGAGGGCCTTCTCGGTAGTGGCACCCACCCTGTGGAACGCCCTCCCATCAGATGTCAAGGAAATAAGCAACTATCTGACTTTTAGAAGACATCTGAAGGCAGCCCTGTTTAGGGAAGCTTTTAATGTTTAATAGGTTATTGTATTTTAGTGTTCTGTTGGAAGCCACCCAGAGTGGCTGGGGAAACCCAGCCAGATGGGCGGGGTATAAATAATAAATTATTATTATTATTATTAGCCACAATGGCTAATGTTCTACCTCCCCCGTCAGAGGCAGTATACTGGGTACTGAGAATCACAACCAGGGAGAGGGCTGTTGCATTATTATTTATTATTATTATCTGTTAATTTCTACACTGCACTTCATCCGAGGGTCGCAGGGTGGTTTACAATAGGAAAACACAAAAATACGTAGCATTATTGCGATTGCCAGGTGATGCCTAACAACCAGTTATCTTGACTACAAAAGCCTGTGCAGTTAAGAATGTTGACTGAACTTGAAAAAACAGGCTCACTCCACCTGCAGCCCATGTTTAACCATCAAGTACCGGTAAATTGGCCCAGGTGGCAGCAAGAACCCTGAGCACATTTCCTTGGAAGCGGAATCAATGGACGTTTCTTCTGAGGAGGGATGGAACATACAGGGAGCTGCCTTCATCCATCTAGTTCAGTAGTGTCAACACTGCAACAACTCTCCAGGATTTCAGAATAGGTTCCTTCCCTGCCCTATTCAAAAACCTGAAGGTTTTGGTTCATCTCCATTTATCACTTTTTCCAATTTCAACTATTTGCTACACCTGTTTACTTTAAAAAAAAAATTAAAAAGAAGATGTACTCACAAAAAATTCGCTTGCATTTCCATGTCCATTTGCACATTTCCTGCAAGCCATTTCCCCTAATATTCCTTGCATCTTATTTTCACCAATATATGCATTTTCATTTCTCCCCTAACAGAAATTGTCCTCCTCCTTTTCGGCCAGGAGAACTGTAGCACAAAATTCGAAAAAGTGAAAAATTCAATAGGAACAGCTGCTTTTCAGTATGTCTATTGTTCCGGGAAGTGTGTGGAGATCCACATCCAGATCCTTACCTGACCAAATTCCTTCCCTCTTTCCTACTTCTGAGTAAGCACACCTAGGACTAGCGACTGTACAGCGAGAGAAAAGCAACACTTTAGAGTCTTAGGCTGCACTGACATGACAGTTGACTCCATTTTTGTGATGTCCCCTTAACTGTTGAGCTTTCATACGATGCAACAGCCAGTTCCAGAACCATAGTGGAACATAGCTCAAGTTTAGCACACATTTCCATATAATTTGCAAGTGGATTTTTGCCTGGAAGCATAACACAAAAGTTTTTTCTGCAAGCATAACACAGAAATGAGCAATAAACTCAGGTTGCCTCGGCAGAGCTGTTTAGTCTGTTTCCCCGACTTTCCCCTTACTATTAATTTCTGCATTTGAGCTTCCACACAACAGAACATCATCGCCCAAGTTCGGTGCTAATTTCTATGTGTGGTTTGTTTCAGGGCGGAGGCAAAAACGAGTGCGGTACTCAACTTCTGCTGTACAGTAGTACCTCAGGTTAAGTACTTAATTCGTTCTGGAGGTCCGTACTTAACCTGAAACTGTTCTTAACCTGAAGCACCACTTTAGCTAATGGGGCCTCCCGCTGCTGCAGTGCCAACGCTGCAAGATTTCTGTTCTTATCCTGAAGCAAAGTTCTTAACCTGAGGTAATATTTCTGGGTTAGCGGAGTCTGTAACCTGAAGCGTATGTAACCTGAAGTGTATGTAACCTGAGGTACCACTGTATTCCACTCTAGTTCCAGAAGCAACATTTCCACCATGCGGGAGCTCAAACCTCGTGCGGAACAGCTGGGGAAAGTTGTGAAAATGGAACAAACCGCTGCGTGAATGCAGCCCCAAACTCCTTCAAATATCCACAAAGACACCAAATCGCCGATCGGCAAGCCTCGTCCCCACCGATCTTTGGTTTCTTTTTACAAACACACACATTGAAGAAGGGTGGAATCTGTTCTGTTGGTTGGATTTTCAGGGCCTGATGGAGACCATATGGTAGAAGCTACTTTGCCTTGGGGGGGCGGGAGAGCACGTTGAAGAGGGTGGAGCCGGGGGGGTGGAAAACACGGTGAAGGAAAACGCCGTTTATTCTCTCTTCCCTTGCAGATGTACATTAATGCAAAAGGGGCAGGGGGGGCGGACGAAAGAGAGAACAGAGCCTTTGGGGTCTGGAGAGGAGCGAGGGAGAGAAAGAGGGAAAATGACACTCCCCGCTTTTAACACACTGTTGTCTGAAGCCCGCAGTCGTCACTCCAAAGAAACCCCCCATTGAAAACTAGTCAGGCATCCCCCTTTAAGCGAGACAATGGGAGCCTAGTCTATAAAACCGACAGGCCCATTGCAGCCCAGCCTTTACAGCCTTTGTCTTCGCCCCTCTTAATAAACTTTTTCGGAGAGTTAATCAATCCAGTTGAATAGCTGATGCTCTCATTGTCAGGGACGAACAGAAGGGCTGGGGCTTTTTTTTTTTGGTGGGTTTTTTTTTTAGTTCCCCCCTTTTTTGAAGTGGGGGGGGAGAAGAGGAGGAGGACAGAGGAAGGATTTCTATAAGAAGAGATTCAGGACTTGAAAAGCCACCGAAACCCCTTAAAAAAAATGAAAAGACGAAAGGAAGAGGTCTACTCCTAACTGAAGCGCAAACTTTTCACCGTCAAAGGATGGAACCAGTGGAATCAACCTCTCTTTTTTTCCAAATCCAAAAGGAGCTTTTAACTAAAAATAAATAAATCCAATATGATTCAAAAGCAGGGGTGGGAATTGTAGCTCAAAACAGATTCAGGAAGGTGTTTTTGTTTTACAAAGGTAGGCAAAATTACTCAAGCTATCAACTTTTTCTCAACTGTCTTTCCTCAAGCTCAGGCTACTCCTCTATTTTTCTTCAGTGCATTCGGGGGGGGGGGGGAAATAACTAAACATTTATCATTCATATCTAGCCGGGGGGGGGGGGGGAGTCACCAACATGACTCTTATAAAAATATATATTTCTCTACTTTGCATTCTGGGGCTGTTTTCGTACGCAACGTTTCAACCTTGCAAGGTATTTTCTTCTCTGTAATTTGAACAAATTATATGAACAAAGTAAAACAACAGCAATGCCTTCGTAGGTCCGGTCCACTGGCATTCTCTCCCCTGGTAACGCAAGTGGAAAATTCCAGACCGATCCTCCCTCGGTGCTAAAAATAATGACTGCGACGAAGTAAATCCTACAGATTTTGGCTAAACTCCCCAAAGAACTACTCTTAGGTTCAAAGCCTTTCACGTCACTTGTGAAAACTAACAGAATGGGCAACAAAACAGCACGGATCCAATAGCCTTTGTTACATATATTTAGGCGCCAGGCAAAAACATTCCTCTTTTCTCAGGCCTCTGACTAATTAAACAATCTATTACAGCCTTTTAAACTGTATTGCCATTGTTTGTTACTATGTTGTGTATTTTTGCGTTTTTATATGGTGAACTGCCCTGATGAAGGTCAGTACAGAAATTTAATAAATAATAAAAGCAATAAAAAATAATAGCATCCCTGGAATGCACACAATTCAACTCAGTGGGGTGAAGCGTGTCCTGGGCTCAGATTCTGTCCGTTTCAAAGGAGGGGAGGTTCTGCAAGCTTCTTGCAAAACTGCTGCTGCAAGGGTGGCGACGAAGTCCCTTTGCACCCTGGCTGCCAGCATGCGTGGAAGTTTAAAAGAAGGAGAGAGTCGCTTTCAAAACCGAGTGTGTGTTTGAGCCAACAATGGCCTCTGCGCTCCAACTTAGCAAGCGGGAAAGGATTTGTGCGGGGAAACAGTCCAAGCTTTTTGAGATTTGGAGGGGTCTCACAGAAAGTCTGCCCCCAACCCCTGTTGCCATATCAACAACAGGAAAACTGGTCGAAATGTTCTCTGTCACATCGCTGACCCCAGAGATGGCACCTATGCCCCTGTTAAGTTTTTCTCAGAAAGCCAGGTGACGGTTTCTGCCTTCATTTGCCTGCCCATCTGAAGAAGGTGACCCCCACGTTGCTCCAGGATTTCTATAAGTCAGTGCTGAGATGGTGGATGTGGCAAACTGATCATAAATAGAAACATCTCTCTCTTGTAAAAACCCAAAACCAAACATTGCTGTTCTGTTGACTTAAGAGAGGTGTCCAGAGATATATATAAACACAAAGTGTTGCCTCCAACTAAGGTTAAAGGAAGCTCTGAACGTCCCAGGATCCGTCCCCAGCTGAATCTCCAGGTCAAGCTGGGAGAAACTGTGTATCCAAAACCCTGGAGAGCCTCTGCCAGTCAGTACAGACAGCACTGAGTTAGATGGACCAGTGGTCTCACTATAAACCAGCCTCTTCTGCTCCTAAGCTTTATTCAGAATAGATTCAAGGTTGAGAGGCTGCAGTGGTGTCAGAAGTTATTTAAGTACCCTGGATTTAGAGTTGGGCAAATCTGTACAATTTGCTTGTTTTCAGTTTCTCAATTTTCCAAGCCTAGGTCCTTCACCGTTTATCAGTTTGTTTGTTTGTTTGTTTGCTTGCTTTTAATTAAACAAAGCCCCCCCTGAAAATTCATCAGTATTTTGCTGCAAACTTTCTAACATGCACATTTTGGATTGAAATTTTGCCCTAATATGCTTTTTCCTTTTTTCACTAAGCAAATTCCCCAAATCTAATGCACTTTTAAAAATGCAATCCTTTCACACATCGCCAAGCTAGAGAGCAGGAAAGTTCCCTGAATCTGGGAAAGTACAAATTTCAAAGGACAGCTGTGTTTCAGTTTGGGGGAGTTGTTTCAGGAAAATTAGTTAGGTTCACCTTAAAATCTGAGCTGAGCTGAATTTCTCTCCCATCCATACTTGAAATGAATTTGCAACCTGGGGTACTCTATTTAATCAACCTTCCTCGTATCTATCACGGTCCCTTCCAACTCTACAATTCTATGATCTACTTTTAAAAACTTCCCCTTTTATCCACTGCCCTATCAAACCCACATTTTTCTCTCTCTCTTTCTCATCTATAACCCCCCCCTTTTAATTCACCGCCCCACCAAATCCACAGCAATTATTATTTTTGCACTTTTTTAAAAAAAACAACAACCCCAGATCTTCAACATTGGCTTTCCCACTTCCTGAGCTGGCCGAGCGATTCCCCCAGTGACTCTGGTTCAGTGCTTGAAGGCCCTAATGAGTGTTGACAAGTTTAATGAGTTTGTTTTAAAAGAGGAAAAAACTGAGCTGGTTGAGATTTCCGAGTCAAATCCATTAGGGCGACCCGTCCAAAATACACTGACAGCTTTGCCGAAACACAGACTTAATTGAGCATTCTGTCTTGGGGTTTTGGCTGCTCGAATCCAGGCTCATCTTGGCCATGCCAGGGCGAGGGGGGAATGGGATCTGATCGTTGCTAGCCTCAAAACCTCAGCTCCCCCATATTTCAGCTGCAGACAGAGCAAAAAGAGATGTCCCCCTCTGTGCTTTGAAGGAGGTAATGGATCTAAGCATGGATAGTATGTGCATCCACACAGGCACACACAGCTACCTTTCTCCCTTTTCATTCATTTATTGCATCCATTTCCCACCTCTTCATCCAAGCAGCTCAAGACAGCATGCGTGGGTCTCCCACTCCTGGTTTAATACCCACAACAACCCTGTGAGGTAGGTGAGGCTCTGGCCCACAAGGTCACCTTATGTGCCAAGTGGGGACTTGGACCTGGGTGTCTCCCAGGTCCTAGCCTGACACACTAACCGCTACACCATGCTGCCCTAAATGGTCTCGGCCCAGTATATCTGAAGGAGCATCTCCACTCCATCATTCTGCCCGGATGCTGAGGTCCAGCGCCGAGGGCCTTCTGGCAGTTCCCTCGCGGCAAGAAGCCAAGTTACAGGGAACCAGGCTGTGGCGCCCGCCCTGTGGAACGCCCTCCCATCAGATGTCAAGGAAATAAACAACTATCTGACTTTTAGAAGACATCTGAAGGCAGCCCTGTTCAGGGAAGTTTTTAATGTGCGGCATTTTAATGTATTTTTCATCTTTGTTGGAAGCCGCCCAGAGTGGCTGGGGAAACCCAGCCAGACGGGCGGGGTACAAATAATAAGTTATTATTATAATATTATTATTATTATTGGGGGCTATTCCACACACCCATGTGCTCTTCCACAATACAGCAGTACCTTGGTTCTCTAACTTAATCCATTCTGGGAGTCTGTTTGACTCCCGAAACCGTTCAAAAACCAAGGCACGGCAGCTTCCGATTGGCTGCAGGAGCTTCCTGCACTCAAGCGAAAGCCGCAATGGACGTTCAGCTTCCGAAAAACATCTGCAAACTGGAACACTTACTTCTGGGTTTGCGGTGTTCAGGAGCCGATTTGTTCAGCAACCAAGCTGTTCGGGAACCAATGCACCACTGTACAGAGAAAGTCTCCTCCCACCAGTGACACACTCACCCCCTAATATGAACTCTGAAAGTTCGTATTAAAATGGCACTTGGGGTCAGATAATTAAAGCGATTGGAGGGGAGAATCATTACCCAGCTAAGGCATTGGGGGTGGCGGCAATTGGCCCCTATGCAGTGAAAACTCTCATTTAACAATGGATGTTGATGGAGCAGTTGGGTCCAACTCTACAATTCTATGACCTTTTGGCATTTATTTGTTTAAGTTAAATCATGTAAGGTGGTCAGTTAAAGGGGAAGGCACATGAGTAAGGTGTAAGGAACAACACTGAAGCATGGGCATCGTTAGTTTATTTTATTTAGCCCTTTGCCATCTGGATTCCAGGACTTTAACATGGACAAATCCCTAAAACACAACACACTTTGGTAGAGACACACCATGTATTTGAAGCACATCCAGCATACATCTAAAGCACACAGCTCCCCCCCCCCCCCACAGCCAAGAAACCTGGGAAGTATAGGACTTCAGGGAAATGATTTATAATGAGTTTTTAAAAATGTTGAAATATACATATGTTAAAAAACCAGAAGCCCTTCTATTGGGTATTGTGGGTACAGAAATTCGTAAGAATGATAAAAAAAACTGGTTTTATATGCAATAACAGCAGCAAGCATACTATTAGCCCAAAGATGGAAACAAGAAGAAATACCAGCTAAAGAAGAGTGGCAAGAGAAATTGATGAACTATGCTGAGATGGCGAGACTAATGCAAAATTCGGAAGCAGCAGAACCAGACTTTCCTAAAGGAATGGAAGCAGTTTTTGACATATCTGGAAAGCAATTGTAATCCATTGACATCACTTGTAGGGTTAAAAGAAGTTTTGTAAGGAGTAATTTATAAATTATTGTGAAGAGAATTAAGAATAGGTGTATTGGAAATTTGAGTTTATAGCAATAACTACAGTAACAAAACGCATAATTAGAAAGACTTTAGAAAACCATCAGTCGAGATTGAAGGAAGTCTCAGGCGGTGATAGCCAAAAAAAATCGAAATGATGCTTAAAAGGATGTTATTCTGGAAAATATGTGTAAAAACTAATTAAAAAAAATTATTAAAAAGAAAAAAGAAACCTGTAGTTTCCTCCTCATAGAGGTGCAGTTCCCATTACCCTTAAAAACTGCAGTTCCCCAGATTCTTGGTGCAGCGGGGGGTGATGGGGTGGGGTGGGGGAATGTATGGTGTACATAGCCTATTTCTCAGCCAGTCACCCAGGCGATACCCTGAGAGCACAATCCCATGCAGGAATGCTCAATCCGAAGTAAGCTTCCTGAGGGGCTCACTCCCAAGCAGGTGTGTACAGGACTGCAGCCAACACCTGCACTTTGGAACTCCCTGCCTATTGACAGTGACACGCCCCTTCACTGTGGCCAAGATCAGGGATAAGGAACCTGTGGCCTTCCAGTGTCAATGGAGCCAATGGTCAGCAATGATTAATGGCATTGCAGCACATCTGGAGGGCCACTCCAGTTATCCTCCTAGAACAGGGGTCCCCAAACTAAGGCCCGCGGGCCGGATAACGCCCGCGGGACTTGTTTATCCAGCCCACAGTGACCCCCGCCACCCGCTGCCACCGGTGCTGCGCTGCGCGGCTGCCCACTTCTGGGTCGGAGGAGCACCGGAAATAGCTTCTGCACATGCGCAAGCGTTATCTGCGCATGCGCAAATGTTATTTTCCGGTGCACATCCGAGTCGGAGGAGGCCTGTGCACATGCACACACGCTATTTCCAGTGCTCCTCCGACCCGGAAGTGCGCCAGAAATAGCGTGTGCGCATGCGTATGGGCATGCGCTGCCCCGCCCTTCGGCCCGCCGCGAAATCGGCGCTGGAGACACCGGTTCGAGGTGTGGTAAGTTTGCTGACCCTGTCCTAGAAGCTTGGGTGAGCTCAGCAAACCAAGAAACTGATGGATTGGAGAAATCCGCTGTGGAGGCGCCTATGAATGGCTACTGGCTGCAAGGTGTTTAGCTCTGCCTCCACAATCTTTCTGCCAACGAATACCAGTTGCTGGAAACTGCAAGAGGAGAGAATTGCGGTACGAACGCCATGTTCGGTGTATCAATCGCTCAGTTTGTGGGGCACTGCAAAACGCAAGGTTTTCGCTGCAAAACAACTGCAACAGTCTGGCACTGCTGTGGAAGGGATCTCAAATTTGGGGGTTCGTAGCTAATGTTACAAACAAACCCTATCAATTGCTCATTTCCTAGGGCGCTGCAAAATGCAGGGTTAATGCTGCAACAAAACTGCAAGACTTTGGCACAGGTTTGGATAGGATCCCAAATTTTGGGGTTCATAGTTAATTTTCCTGAAATTTGCTGTTGCATTCATGTCCCACTTGTGGGCTTCACATTGGGGCATCGTGGTGGTTCCCCCACTTACCTCTCTGAACCCCCTTTCCTTTCTCTTCAGTAAAAGTCAATGAGAGCCAACAGAGGCAACATCAAGGTCTTTTAAAGCCCCTTTGGTGGACTTTATGAACTTTGAGCTGTGCTGATTAGAAAGTGTGTTCGGTGTTGGCATTGGTTAGCGACTTTTGGGGGGGGCGTCCCCCCATTTCCAATTTTGCTCCACTTCCTAAGGTTCCCTTATTGTTCCAGCTACAAAAATAGCAGCTGGGGGGCTAGAAGGAGTAATCTTTTTTTTTGGGGGGGGGACTTATTTGCAATCCAGAAAAGAGAGTGAAATAAGGGGCACCCTAGGTCTACCGTAACGACAACAAAACATTAGGGACACAGGGGTAGAACAGCACATTTTTAATATAGGTTATTACTATTGAATTCTGCTTGATGTGCAGCCTGCCAAATAAATCTCAGCCCCGAAGCCTCAAACTCCATAGGGAGCCCACTGGAAATAAACCCCTGGATTTTGAGGTATTTCACCCCCCCTCCCCACAGTGGTTTCCTACAAGCAACATGGAGGGAAGTGCAGATTCTCGCCCCCCCCCTCCCTAAAGGTTAAACTCTCTGATCTCGGGGGATTAAGGCCAAAAGTGAAGACTGGTGCTGGGAAGGAGAAGAAAAGAGACTCTGGACTGTGTGAAAAATGGAAATTATAAATACCTGTTTTTGAAAATATATATGTAGAGAGAGAAAGAGAGTACAAAAAAGAGGGTAGTGGGCAACAGATTAGGGAAGTTTGTGACTTTTGAAGAGTCTTTTCCCCATTCTTAAATATTTCTTTTAATGTTTTAAAGGACAGTGATGTTCAAGAGACCAGTGATTGATGGGGGCCAGTTAGCACAGAACTACAGAATCATAGAATTGCAGAGTTGGAAGAGATGCAAGGGGTCATCGAGTCCAACCCCCTGCAATGCAGGAACCACAGGTGTATATGCTGCTTCTGAGCACAAGCAAAAACCTAGAGATATGAAGCAGGCCTCATATACACCGTGGATTTAAAGCAGTACAGTCATGGTTTCCCACTAAAGGAGGTGCAGAGAGCTGTTATGCAACTCCTGTTCTGCTACCATTCCTAGAGTTCCCTGGAAGAAGGATCGCTTGCTTGCTAAACCCTTCTGGGAATTGTACCTCTGTGAGGGGGAACAGAGGTTCTCCTAACAACTACAGTGGTACCTCAGGTTACATACGCTTCAGGTTACATATGCTTCAGGTCACAGACTCTGCTAACCCAGAAATAGTACCTCGGGTTAAGAACTTTGCTTGAGGATGAGAACAGAAATCATGCTCCGGCGGCACGGCGCCAGCAAGAGGCCCCATTAGCTAAAGTGGTGCTTCAGGTTAAGAACAGTTTCAGATTAAGAACAAACCTCCGAAACGAATTAAGTACTTAACCTGAGGTGCCACTTTATTGGCACCCTGAACCAACTACCGTTCCCAGAATGGGTTTAAAGTGGTGTGGGACTCCTTTAAAAGCAGGTCTGAGCCACGCATGCACATAGCTTGCCCATGAGAGCTCTTCTCTAGCAGCGGCTGATTAATCACCAGATCTGATTGGGCAGCCAAGGCAAGGCACAGCCAATTTGTTTTGGAGGCTCCTCCTTCTCTCAGAGTTCCAATTGCTCCACCCTCCTGGACATCATGGGGAAGTCCATGGTGATGACTGGCTATGCTGTTGATAGCTGTGATTGGCCAGGGGAGGAGATGGGCGGAAATGGCCCCAGGGAGTCTGTGAGTGACAGGAAACAGGGGAGCCAACTTGGACCCCGGGTTACGGGTGCCCAGTTTGCGTGATGTCGTGACGTCACACACATGCCTTGGAACCTGACTTCTGTTGCCACTGGAAGTCAGGTTCTGAGATCTTGCAAGGCCTCAAACATCATCTCTGAGGCCTCAGAGGTCCTGTCTGAAACCTCATGAGACCTAGGAAGTTGCATTGGGGGGCTGCTATAGTTGGTGCCCCTGTCAGGAAATGTATGAATATGACTGTGTGGGTAGATGCAGAGCTGCTGCTTTGCGTTTTTGGTGAGCAGAGGGGTGGAGGGAACTAATACTGGCAATTCCAGCATTGCAGGGCTTTGGACTAGACAACCCTTTGGGTCCCTTCCAACTCTACAGTTCTATGACTCAATGGTAGGGCTCTACTCAGGAACAACCTCTCCTGCTTTTTCCATGTCTTGGTGGTTACAAAATGGCAAAGAAATCAAAGTGACAGGGACAAATGTCTCCTGCCAAGGCCAGTACAGTGGTACCTCGGGTTAAGAACTTAATTCGTTCTGGAGGTCCGTTCTTAACCTGAAACTGTTCTTAACCTGAGGTACCACTTTAGCTATTGGGGCCTCCCGCTGTCGCCAGGCGATTTCTGTTCTCATCCTGAAGCAAAGTTCTTAACCTGAGGTACTATTTCTGGGTTAGTGGAGTCTGCAACCTGAAGTGTCTGTAACCTGAAGTGTCTGTAACCCAAGGTACCACTGTACCTGGAAGGATGTCAGGCAGAAGATGGACCCAGTCCAGAAGGCACAAGTGTAAATGGAAAGGAAGCAGATTTTGGTTGATCGCTAGAAGGAATCTCCTAAGGGATGAGCTGTTGAGACAATGGGACAACGCATCTCACAAGGTAGCTCGATGGTGGAACACCTTCCTTGCATGCAGAAGGTCCCAAGTTCAATCCATAGCTTCACCACCTAAGACTCATGAAGAGGCCTTAAACCAAGTTGGACTATTGGTCCACAAAGCTCAGTGTTGTCCACACTCACTGTGTCAGCATCTTTCCAAGGATTCAGGTGGGGAGCATTCCCAGCCTTACCACCGAGATACAGTGGTACCTTGGGTTACATACGCTTCAGGTTACAGACTCCGCAAACCCAGAAATAGTACCGCGGGTTAAGAACTTTGCTTCAGAATGAGAACAGAAATCACATGGCGGTGGTGCAGCAGCAGCGGGAGGCCCGATTAGCTAAAGTGGTGCTTCATGTTAAGAACAGTTTCAGGTTAAGAACGGACCTCCAGAACGAATTAAGTACTTAACCCGAGGTACCACTGTACTAAGGATTGAAACTGGATACATATGAAAGCAGTGCAGGTGTGCTATCACTGAGCTATGGCCTTTCTGCTAAAATGGAATTAAGATTCAAGCCCTTGTGAAGACTTAAAATTTACAGTGTGTTGTGAGTTGAAAGAAAATTGCATGAAAATGATGTATCGATGGTATTTAACACCTGTAAATGTATAGATCTGCTTCCAATGTTTGCTGGAAATGTAAGGAGAAAGAAGGTACATTCTGCCACATGTGGTGGATGTGCAAGATAACTAAAGCATTCTGGGAAATGATTTACAATGAGTTAAAAAAATGTTTAAAATAACATTTGTGAAAAAACCAGAGGCTTTTTCATTAGGCATTTTAGGTACAGAAATTCTGAGGTAGCAGAAACGACTATTCATGTGCGCGACAACAGCAGTGCAAATACTACTGGCCCAGAGACGGAAGGACAACAAAGTTCCAACCAGAGAGTAATGGCTGTTGAAGATGATGGACCATGCCGAAATGGCAAAACTGACTGGGAAAATCAGAAACCAGGAAGAGAAGAATTTTAAGAAGGAATGGGGGAAATTTATAATATACCTAAGAGAACACTGTAAATGACTAAAAACTCTGGCAGGATTTGAGTAATGCTTGTAATGCATGAAAAACTATGGGAAAAATGGATTACTATTCTTAAAACAAATTAGAGAAAATAAGATAAGCAGATGGAAAGAAAGATCGACAACGGTAACCATGGAAGGGCAGAGGGAAGTCAAGTGATTCAGAGAATCCTAGAGGAGGTGAGTGATATGTTTGAATTTCAATTTGTTATGTAAAACTTAATAGAAATATATTCTAAAAAAGAAAAATATTCCAGCCCTCCTGACTGTGAAGGGCTGATAGGATCATGGGAAGGTACCTGATCTTGCTCCCTCTACATCGACACTGACTGGCATGGGCTCTCCAAGATGTCAGCAAGAGCCAGAGCCAGCCCCTAGAACCTCCTTAGTGCAAAGCACCTGGTCCAAGCTATGGCCCTTCCTGGTGGGGAGTGGGAGGGCAGCTGCCGGCCCGTGCAGGGAACACTGAGCTCGGTGGCCCAAAGCAGGTTCCCTCAGCGTTCCACATTCAACTCAGCCTCCAGATTCCAAACAATCCCAGCTGAGTTGAATTCCTCTACCTTTCCGCTGCCTTTGCCGGGCTTGGGCCTCTGCAGGCTTTGATATTCTTGCAGCCTTTTGTGTCCTGCCCGCAACCCCAGGGCCCTTTATTAGTTTATTTAGGAGTTAATCCCTTCACAATCGAGCGCCTGGACCATGGCGCTCCCCCTCTCGCCTCTTGTTTACATCTAATTATGGCTCTGGAAAAATGCCATTTCCCTTCTGACCTCTCTCTCCCTCGCTCTTCCAGCTTCCATTGAACAGGTAACCTCTACCCACGCAACCCCGCCATCTCCCCCCCCACCTCCCTCCAGCCAGCCCCTCAAGTTCCTTCTCCATTTCCTCCGTGCCAAGGGAAACCATGAAAAATAATTACAGCAACGGAATGACTTCAGAAGGAATCTGGGGGTCATTCCGGCTGGCCCAGGTGGCTGGATAGGAAAGACCGGAGGTAGAGAGGTGTGAAAGAATGGGGGGGCGGGAAGATGAGACAGGTATAATTAACAACAAATAACAAAATTAATAATAAAATAAGGTCCACAGCAGTAAGGGACCCTTGGATGCTTGCTACAAAATCACCATCACTTTTTGTGGCTCAAAATCATCACTCTTTGCTTTGATTTGCCAAAGGTTTTTAAAATGACTCCCCACCAACACATACCACAACAAAACTATATATTTAAGAGTTGTGTCCACATGAAATAGTGATATTAACTCAAGCATTTGCAAGAGACACTTCGGAAGTTATTGGCATTCAGCAATGAAATGGCTGACTCGAGGATGTAGTTGAGCTCTGAGGTCTTTGGAAAGAATAAACCATAGTAAATGAATGAATGGATACTACTAATAATAATGGGCTGTAGCCAATGCTAGTCCAACCCAGAAATTAATGGGTGTGATTCGCTTAGGTCCATTAATTTCAGTGGGTCTACTCTGAGCAGCTGGATACAACCCATTTTTAATAATCATCACCTATATGTATTTTTGCCCTGCAGATACTGTTTCAACAGAAATGTGGCACCTTTCCCCCAAACAATATCCCTTAAACATTAAAAAACACACACAAATGAACACCTTTTATGGTTCAGAAATAGCAAACAAAAAAACACAAAACAACCCAACATTAAAGATTATTAGTCTTATGTAGAGTAAACCTGTTGGAATGAAGAGACGGCTAACTGAAGTCTATTCATTTCAATGAGTCCCAGAAGGCAGTTGGAATGTGTGGGTTTTTATCTACGGTAGGTTTGGCTACGTGCGGCCATGATTTTGAATCAAGGTGGCGGATGGAATTTTCCAAAATTATGCTGATGTCAGCAACTGGTGACATTCAAATGCCAATCCTTAACTTGACAACATTTTATCTGCAATATATATTTCAAGGGGCCAGAAAAGACCAAAACAACTGAGCCAGAGGACTGAATGGAATACCAACTGTCTGGCGGAAGAAAGAAGGAATGGGAAAAAAGAATAATGGAATAGAGTCTTCTGGATTGGGCATGGCTACTGATATCTGGAAGAAGAGAAACATTTTTTATGTGCCTTGTGCTTCTATAAATTAAATTTATTTCAGGGGGGGGGGGAATCATAAGTTTTAGAACTGTTCACCTCTATCCATGGCAACAGAGAAAGGCAAAACACTTTTAAATGTTTGGAAGCTCTTCCCTCCTTCAATTCCTGCGACACTAGATTTTGAGGAGAGGCAGAAATATCTCCAAGGATCCTAGTAATCTCCAGACTGGACAACTTATAAAGCATCCTTTTGATCAGAAACGGAGGAGCCGCATCGCTTAGATGCCCTCTTTTCAAAACGTGACTTTAATTCAATTTATGCCCATAAAACATCAGGAAACAAACTCAGATCAAATTTGCAGCTGAGACTTGACAATGGCACCTTTCTTCTACAGAGGATGTGACTGGCCTGGGGTTTCAACTCAACCATCCTATCCCCTTATGTCATCCTACTGAGGCAAGGGGCTGACAACCTCTGCCCGCCCCCCCATATGGTGTTGGACGCCCAACTCCCATCAACCCAATAGTCAAGGGTGGTAATTTTGGGAAGGGGGGCTCAGAGTCCAACAATATCTGGTTGGTCACAGATGGCCCATCCCTGCATTCAGAGAAGGCAAAATGTGATTGAAGTAGCCTGGGGCAGTAAAGGTAAGTGACGGTTTCATTCAGGAATGGGAAACATTCAAGACACTACTGGTATCTGGCTATAATCAGGCTCAACAGGAAGCATGACCAGTGGTCAAGGGTGATGGGAGGTGGTGTCCAGCAACATCTGGAGGGCACCACAGGACCCATCCCTGCATGAAAAGGCTGCAGATTTATTAAGGAGGTAGCTAGGGGCAGTAATGGCAAGTGATGGCACATTTCAAGGCTGGGGCACCTATGTTCCTCCAGATGTCACAGGACTCCAACTCTAATCAACATCACTGACCACTGGCATGCTGGCCAGGACTCTACGTGGAGAAGGAAGAGACGTCGTCATAGTTCAGGGACACTTTCTAGCCAAATGTAAACACTCCAGGAGGATGGGAAATGGGGCCAGTGAGAGAGGTGATCTAGAGAGAGTCCTTATATAGAGGTCTGGAGTGTCATATTCATCCTCCAGGTGTTGAGGTTCCCCACCCCTGGACAAGAAAGTTCCATCATCCTTCCTGGAGGGTGACTATTCTCATGTCAAATACAAATGAAGGGGAACAGTACCCTTCTTCCCTATCTCCACGCTGTGTGTCAAGAAATCAGTCCACAAATGGCATTCCAATCATCACCATCACCATCACCATCACCATCACCATCATCATCTGCTGGCTTCTTGTCCTCACAGCAGCCCACCAGATGCCCATCACGCATACCAAAAGCAGGAGCACAACTTCCCCCACTTGCGATTCCCAGCACTTAGTCTTCAGAAGGATCTACTACAGGCATAGGCAAACTCCAGCCCTCCAGATGTTTGGGACTACAATCCCCATCATCCCTGACCACTGGTCCTGTTAGCTAGGGATGGTGGGAATTGTAGTCCCAAACATCTGGAGGGCTGGAGTTTGCCTATGCCTGATCTACTTCCTCCAACAGTGGAGGTAAGAACATAGCCACCAATAGCCCTGTCAAATCCAAGTTGGCAGTCACTATTGCACCTTGCGGCATGAGCTTTGCTGGATCAGGCCAGTGGTCCATCTATTCCAGCATCCCGTTCTCACAGTGGCCACCCAGATGCTCATTATGGGATGCTTTCAAGCCAGAGGCAGTGGATGCTTCTGAATTCCAGTTTCTGGAAGCCGCAAGAGGGGAGAAGGCCGCTGTTGCGCTCAGGACCTGCGTTCAGGCTTCTCAAAATTGACATCTGGTTGACCACTGTGAGAACAGTGATGTTGGACGTAGAAGCATTGGATAGCTCAGTTGGTTTGAGCGTGGTGATGACAACGCCAAGGTTGCAGGTTCGAACCCCCGCAAGGGACAGCTGCATATTCTTGCAATTTAGGGGGTTGATCCCCAGGGTCTCTTCCAACTCTACGATCCTATGAGATGGGACATTGGGATCCAGCAAGCTCCTCTTAAACAGAAGGGAAAAATGGAAGACTAAGAGTATCACCAGTAGGAAGAGTGGGCTCTTCTTAGCCAAGCCTGGCTTTCTTCCATTCTCATTCTTTCCATAACCTCCCCATCCTCCCACTCCCCCCCTCCAACTTAAAGAGCCCAGAGTGTTTGCTTTTGACTTCATCCACTAAGTCAATAGTTTAAAGATGCCCTCACCCCCCACAAGAGCAGAGACCCCCCTCTTTCCCTGCCACCCCTCCCCCCCTGTTCTCTTCAGCGGATAATGGTGCCCCTTTTGTTGACTAATCAGCGCTCCCAAGGGAGTGGAGACAGATACAGATTCTTGACATTTGTCGGTGAAAATGAAAGGTGGATTAAGGAACGGCCACTGAACACACCATGGCAAAGCCCGACAACTATTCCCCCATTGAACAGAGCCATTCTGGTGTGGTTACTTTGGTTTTCTTTCTTAAAAGTTGTTTGTATTTCTAAAGTGGGGGCCTTTCCAGGCGCGCCTGGAGAATGGAGCAGCCGTGGCTTCAAAACTCTTGCAAGGCCAGGGGGAAGGAAGAGGTTAGGGGGCAGAGAATAGGTGAAGTGGGGGGGGGGGATACTCTAATGGAGGGAAATGGTCCAAAAATGTCCCCCGAATGGCGTTTTCTTAAAAATCTATACACATGCGATATATTTGTAGTTAAGAGCTATTGTCTGCAGTTTGGGGGGAAGTTGCAGATTTCCATGTTATTCCAAGTCTGTACTATCTGCTGTTGTGAATGTGACCAGTTCCTTAGGTTCTAAATCCTTTTTGGGGGGATCATCCTGGAAAATAGTCAAGAAAACCGTATTTGTCGTATACAATTGGACTGCTTCTTTTGTGGCGAGACTTACATAAGAACATAAAAAGAGCCTGCTGGATCAGGCCAATAATAATAATAATAATAATAATAATAATAATAATAATAATAATTACTATTATTATTATTATTTTATTATTTATACCCGGCCCACCTGGCTGGGTTTCCCCAGCTGCTCTGACCCATCTACTCCAACATCCTGTCCTCACAGTGGCCAACAAGGTCCACCTGCCCCAAACCCACAATCAGGATCTGAGGCTTCCAGCAAGAGGAATTCAGAAGCATCCATGGCCCCAAAGTTTGAAGCATGTCACTGACTCATCCTATGCTGGGAAGGAAGAGCTGATGGTGACATTTGGCTTCCTTAGAGTAAAAGCATTGTAACTCATGGGACATGATGCCTAGTTTACTTTCCTTGGGGCCCCAATTAAATATAACCCCATCTCACTGTACTCAGACCGAGCTCACCTGAAATGCAAAATTAATTTTAAATACAAAGAGGCAGGGTCATTAATAGGGAGAGGATTCCCCCAACCCCCCTGAAAAAACAACTCCCTAATCATCAATTCACAAGATAGATTTATGGTCTTGTAGAGAGTTCTCAGTTTAGCAAGGGTTCAGTTGACTCTCAGTGCTGATCCTTCAGAAGTAAATGCCACTAAGTTCAATGGGGCTGACTTCCTAGCAAGTGAGTTTAGGATTGCTACTTTCCTAAAAAAAAATACTATTAGCTCAACTGCAGGCTTATAGACAGTTTGAACCATCGGTCAGTTGCAAAACCCTTGCTACAGCTCACAAATTTCTGTTATTTGTTTTTAGAAGCCCTTTAAAATTATTTCAGCAGGGAAAGGTTCGTCTAGGAGGTTTGGTGTGGGTTTTGTTTTTTTTTTAATTAAGAATAAAACAATTCCTTCACCCTCTTGGGAAGAGATAGTCGGGTGTGTTTACATCTTTTTTTTTAAAAAAATCCCAAAACCAAAGTAACAGACACTTTAAAGAAAAGGCGTTTCTGGCTTCCTGTGTTGAGAGTTTGAGAGATGGAAATTGAAGCCTTCCTGCTGTGCATTTATTCAAGTGCAGGCAGAAGTGAAGCCTGGTGTTTGGGATGAGATTAAAAGGAAGGGGAGGGGGGAAGGATGAAGGAAACTCTGGGGAGAAAAGGGGAAATAAAAATCGAAGGCAGTAAGGCACCCTTACGAAATGTCCGCAACTTTAAAACACACACTCCAAAATGAGGGTGCAAGATTTGCCACTGGGGAGGAAACCTTTGCAAACCAAAGGCTGTGAAGAACCCATCGAAATTTTGACGGGGAACATAAAATAAAATAAAATAAAAATGATTCTGCAAGAGGATGTATCCATTGCATAAGAAATGGTGAAACAGGCCCTGCTGCTGTTAACAATCCTCCCTGAAAGGGCAAGATCCGATGGATAGGGTGGTTCCACCCCACAAATAGTGCTGCCTTCCCCTTGGAGAGCAACTCTGGGCACTGGAGGAGAGTTTCGAAAGCTCCAGACTCCCAACATCATGCTTGACTCGTTGGCCACCAGTGGTTGGCTGCTGGTCATTGGGGCTGGCAGGGAGCCTCACAGTAGGTAGCGCTAGAGCCAATGCAAGGTGGAGTGAATTAATTGCTGCTTCTCTCCATTCTCCTCCCTGATGAATTCTACAAGGGGCAACACTGAGTTTAATTAAGGAGAAGGAAGCGGACAGAGCCAGGGTGGCCTTCTAGACTGGTTGCAAGTATGAAAAGCAGAGAGGTGGGGACTGGCTGAAAGTGGACTATGGGTGGTGGGTGGGTGGCCATGGGGGGCCTTGGAGGCACACTCTGCAGCCACACTTCCCTCCCTTCTCAACACACACCCAACAATGGACACGCCACAGCCTTTCAGAGAGTCCAGAAGCTCTTTAACATGGGAGATGGAACTTTTGTAGAAGATCGGTAAGGAATCCACCACAGTCCACCCCATGCAGAGATCATCTCCCTTCCCCACTGAACAAAAGGCAAACCTCATCTCCTCACTATACTGTTCTACCTTTTAAGGGCCAGTGTGGTGTCGTGGTGAGAGTATAAGACTAAGATCTGGGGGTGACCAAGGTTCGAATCCCACTCAGCCATGAAGTCCACAGGAAGTCACGCTCTCACCTAACCAACCTTGCAGTGTTCTTGTGAGGATTAAAATGGGGGAGGAGAACTATGCATCCCACTTTGAGCATCTTGGAGGAAAAGGTGGGATATAAATGTAACAAACAAACAAACAAACAAACAAACAAACAAACAACATAAGAAGAACCAGCTGCATCAGTTCAGTGGCCAACTGGAGCCTTAATGGGAAGCCTTCAAGTTGGATTCAAGCACCAGGAACTACCGTATCTTTCAGAATTGCTTCCACTCGTGGCAGCCATTGTGACTAACAGCCTACTCCAACAGCCTCCTCCATGAATTTTGTCTCATCTTCTTTCTTCAAAATAAAACAAAATCAGCCCCTGCCATTTCGAACGCCCTCCATCAAACGAAGAGACCAAGAGTTTCACAGCCTGAGTTCCTAGCCATATATTCCTCCTCCAGCCCTTCCCCTTCCTCCCTTAAAAAGGGGGGCATTCCAGGTCACTTTGATCTGCGAACTTTAAGGCCTCCAGACAAAGGCAGCAGTAAGGGCTGAGAGGCTTGACCAGCCCAGAGAAGAAGCTCTTGAAACAGGCCCCCTGTCTCCCATCCTCTGTTTCAAAGGGTCAAGCCGAGTGCTCCTTTCCAATTTTAGAAACAGGCGAGAGCGAAGCGGGGGAAGCACAGGGTGGCGAATTGAGAAACATTCCCTCCCCCTCCTTGCCCTCGTCTCTCTCTTCTTTAAAAAGGATGCCCAGCCTAAGGGCAAGAGGACCAAGGAACTTAAAAGCAGCAGCTACATCTGAAAATGGTTTGCTTTCCTCCCTCCTATAACCTGCTGCTCTCCCGTAACCTCCTCTGGACACCTAATTGGGAAAGGTTAGGGGGAAAGCTGGGCCAAGAGCCTTTCGTCACGGTTTTCCCCGCCTTCCTTCCTTTGCAAAAACAGGGTAGCAAAATTCGAGGAAGAGAAGGCTACCCATGATGACTATATGCTCTGCCTCCATGGCCACAGGCAGCGATGCTCCTGAATACCACTTGCTGGAAAACACAAGAGGAGAGAGGTGTTCTTGAGTGTGAATCCTGCTTGCAGGTTTCCTACAGGCATCCGGCTGGCCACTGTGAGAACAGGATGCTGGACTTGATGAGCCCCATTTGGCCTGATCTAACCCAGATTCCCCAGACCCTTCTTCTTATGCATCCACTGGGAGAGGTCCAGAGGGTGGCAACATGAGAACGGGGCCTTTTCTGCGGTGGCTCCCCACTTGCGGAATGCTCTCGCCAGGGAGGCTCGCCTGACGCCTTCATTAGGCACCAGGCTAAAACATTCCTCTTCTCCCAAGCTGATTAAACCATCTATGGCCTTTTAAAGTGGGGCAGGGATTACTGTTTTCGTTTGTTACTATGGTATGTATTTTTTGTGTTTTTATATCGTAAACCACCCTGCGATCCTTGAATGAAGGACGGTGTGGAAATTAAGTCCCTCTCTGCTTGCACACAGCACAGAGTTAAACTGTGGAACTCACTCCCACAGGAGGCAGTGATGACAAGCAACATGCATGGCTTTAAAAGAGTAATACACAAATTCATGGAAGAGGAGGCTATTGATTGCTACCAGCCACGATTGCTAACTTCTGCCTCCATAGTCAGAGTCAGCATTGCTTCTGAATACCAGCTCCTGGAAACCACAGAAAAGAGTGGGTTTTGTTTTTTTGCTCAGATCCTGCTCGATGGCTTCCCACAAGATGCATCTGAATGGCCACTGTGAGAGCAGGTTGCTGGACTAGGTTGCTGGACTAGGTGATTCAAGGCCTGATCCAGCAAGCTCTTCTTATGTTCTCAGACCAAAGGCCCAGCCAGGGCACTGTTAAGGGGCAAGCCTCAAATCCTTTGGAAGGGGCAGCCAAGACCTACATGGACTCCCAGTACGTTTCTGAGCACAATTCAAAGTGTTGGTGCTGACCTTTAAGGCCCTAAACGGCCTCGGTCCAGTATACCTGAAGGAGCGTCTCCACCCCCATCATTCAGCCCAGACACTGAGGTCCAGCTTCAAGGGCCTTCTGGCGGTTCCCTCCCTGCGAGAAGTAAGGTTACAGGGAACCAGGCAGGGGCCTTCTCGGTAGTGGTGCCCGCCCTGTAGAACACCCTCCCATCAGATGTCAAAGAGATGAACAACTATCTGATGTTTAGAAGACATCTGAAGGCAGCCCTGTTCAGGGAAGTTTTTAATGACTGATGTTTTAATGTATTTTTAATCTTTTGTTGGAAGCCACCCAGAGTGGCTGGGGAAGCCCAGCCAGATGGGCGGGGTATATATAATATATCATCATCATCATCACCATCATCATCATCATCATCATCTCCTTCCCTTTATCAGAGGCATGTTGGATGTGGGATGTCACTCCAAATAGGAAGATCCCATGCCCATGGGAAACCTGGGAACTTTAGTTTGCTAAGAGTTCTGGGAACTGCCATTCTGAGAGGGGGTAAACTACAGTTCCCACGATTCTTTGGGGGAACCCGTGTGCTTTAAATGCATAAGAACACAAGATGAGCCTGCAGATAAAATATATTTGCAGTTGGAACAGCTCTGCTGTCACCAAGATGCTGTGGTTTCCAGCAACTGGTGCTCAAGTATTTCTGACCGTGGTAGCAGATCATAGCCAACCTTGCTAGTAGCCATTGGTAAGCCTTCTCCTCAATAAAGTTGTCCAATCCTTTTTTAAAGCCATCTAGGGTGGTGCTCATCACTGCCTCCTGGGACAGTGAGTTCCATAGTTTAACTACGTGCTGCTGGAGAGGGAATGCTGGATTCCCAATGGCTACACCTGCACTGTGGAACCCGGCCTCTGAACATGCTCAGAGGCATCCTTCTGTCCAGCCAAACTTCAGCCGGAGAGAAATACATAGGCCTATCCCACAGCTAGTCAGAGGACAGAAGGGACCTCTGAATATCAGAATAAGCTCCAAAAACAAAACAAAACAAAACCCAAGCCCGTCATCTCTCTGCCCATCCCCTTCACACAAGTCTACACACAGTTGCTCTCAGAGCTGGTCCTGAGCCACTCTGCTTCAAATTATCAGAGATTTGCACTGGTTGCCAACTGATACCAGGTGATTCAAGGTGTTGTTGTTGTTTAGTCGTTTAGTTGTGTCCGACTCTTCGTGACCCCATGGACCAGAGCACGCCAGGCACTCCTGTCTTCCACTGCCACCCGCAGTTTGGTCAGACTCATGTTTGTAGCTTCGAGAACACTGTCCAACCATCTCGTCCTCTGTCCTCCCCTTCTCCTTGTGCCCTCAATCTTTCCCAACATCAGGGTCTTTTCCAGTGAGTCTTCTCTTCTCATGAGGGGGCCAAAGTATTGGAGCCTCAGCTTCAGGATCTGTCCTTCCAGTGAGCACTCAGGGCTGATTTCCCTAAGAATGGATAGGTTTGATCTTCTTGCAGTCCATGGGACTCTCAAAAGTCTCTTTCAGACCATAATTCATAAGCATCAATTCTTCGGTGATCAGCCTTCTTTATGGTCCAGCTCTCACTTCCACACATCACTACTGGGAAAACCATGGCTTTAACTATATGGACCTTTGTTGACAAGGTGATGTCTCATAAAGCCCTTAACAGCTTGGGACCACTTGACCCGTGAGATCACCTTACCTCACATGTGCCCATTTGACTACTTCAGTTGGCAGAACTGGCACCACTAACCAGTGCCGCACAATTCCTGCTCCACAGTTGCAAGAACTTGACAGTTTAGTGTGGCAGCACTTACACTTGGGAACTCCCTGCCTGTTGATATAAAGCCTTTGTTGTATTCTTTCTGGCACCTGCTAAAAACATTCTTCTTCAGACAAGCCTGTCCAGGCAGATTCTTAGAGAGCTGGTGTGAATTTTAATCTATTTTAACTTTTTGTATGTCTTAAGGTATTGTGGTCATTGCCCCCTCAATTTTCTTGTTTTATCTTTTTGTAAACTGCTTGGGGCAGTAAAGGTAAGCGATGGTCTAGTTCAGGGATGGGGAACCTACAGCCCCCTGGATAATGGGGGTAGTTATCTCTACCTATTTCAATTAAAGTCTAGTGTTTCGTGACACACAGTGTCCTGATGATAATAATAATGTTATGGGTTGCTGGGAAATTACATTTTTTAGTTTGTTCCCTTTATCTTATTTTAGTTTTTGCAACACAGCTGGGTGTATGTGTCTAACTGCATTTATCTTCAAAGAGGCGTAAGACTGAGCAGCAGGACAAAATGAGAACAAGGACCTAAAGACATGCGAGAAGAAAAGGTTGGGTGAAATTTGGCATACATGAGTAAGCCGTGACCTTCCTGATGCTCCCACCACCCCCAGCCAGCCGGGCTATTGTTAGGTATGATGAGAGGGAACAACATCTGGAGGGCCAAAGGCTCTCCATCCCCGAACTCGCCCACCACTTGCCTTTGCTGCCACTACCTGCCTCCACCAGAACTCTACATCCTTTTAATGCAGGGATGAGCAATCTGCAGCCCTCCAGATGTTTCTGGACTCCAACTCGCTTCAACCTTGACCATTCTGGCTAAGGCTGATGGGAGTCCAACAAGATCTGTGAAGGAGGTAGCAAGGGGCAGTGAAGGCAAGCGATGGTCTAATTCAGGAATGGGGAACCTGTGGCAACTCTAAACCTTTATCATCTTTTAAGGAAAGCTTTTTTCACAGAACCCGCCTTTTCCTGCAACGACAACATGGCCAGCTTCTATACATCTCCCATGCAGGAAAACGACGAGAGCAAGTTCTTCCCCAGCTTCTTCTTCTTCTTCTTCTTCTTCTTCTTCTTCTTCTTCTTCGGCAATCATTCATAGCTGAGTATGATTGTCTTCCATAAACACGGTTTTAACAATGAGTCCGTAAGTGACTGTGGAGGCCAATTCTGGATCCACACGTCCTTCCACAGTGGGGACATTGGTTTCCGGGCGGGAGTTGATCACGGTGTGGATTTGTCAAGCGTGCCTTCCTCTTAGCACGTTTCTCCCTTGCTTCCTGAGTTCGAGTGTCTTCAAAGCCCATGACACCTTTGGTCAAGGCTGTTCTCCAACTGGAGCGCTCGCAGGCCAGTGTTTCCCAGTTGTCAGTGTTTATACTACATTTTTAAAGATTTGCCTTGAAACAGTCTTTAAATCTCTTTAGCTGACCACCAGCATTACACTTTCCATTTTTAAGTTCGGAATAAAGTAGTTGCTTTGGAAGACGATCATCAGGCATCCACACAACATGACCAGTCCAACGAAGCTGATGTTGAAGAATCATTGCTTCAACACTGCTGATCTTTGCTTCTTCCTGGACACTTGCATTAGTTTGTCTGTCTTCCCAAGTGATGTGTAAAATCTTTTTTCCCCAGCACCACCACTAAAATAATTAAATGCCCAGGCCTTTTTCAGATATTCTTTGCATAGAAGTTCAGACCAGCTTTGCAAAACTCAATTTTTTATATATAGAAAAAATCCACCAGCCTGGAATTCCCACAAGACATCGAGACCAGCTGCTAATTAATAGATGCTGATTCCTGTGAGCAGGCCTGGGCCGCTGGTAATATGACGAACTTCCTTTGTAGCAGTGTCGCCAGAAATGTTTCAGATAAGGGAAAACACCCAAGGATCAAAGGACTCTAAGCTTCTCAATTTCCCCTTAGAAGCCTTCACTTTCCCTTACCTTCCTTTCTCCCCCTCTGCTCACGCTCTGTGATATCACACACAAACATACACTTCAGCACATGCTTCCCCCCTCTCCCCACGTTATTAAATTGATCTGTTCTGATTCAGTGGTTCATCTTGGAGAGGAATCATAGCTTAGCAGTGGAGCACATGGAAGACTTTGGCTCCAGTCTTGGACTAAACTGAACACTGGAACTCGTGAACATTCAATGAAGCTGAATGTTGGAAAATTCAGGACAGAGGAATCTGACAAATGATTTTTTTCCAGGGACAGTCCTGGATTTACAGAATCTGTCCCGGTTTCTGATTTTATCCCAGAATGTCCCTATTTTCTTCGGAGAAATGTTGGAGGGTCTGGAGTCACGTGACCCTCGAGCAAAGGAGAAAAGGAACTAAACAACCATTAGAAGACTTCTGAAGGCAGCCCTGGATAGGGGACTTTTAAAAAAATGTTTAATGTTTTATTATGTTTTTATATGTTGGAAGCTACCCAGAGTGGCTGAGGCAACCTAGTCAGATGGGTGGGGTATTATTATTATTATTATTATTATTAAATAGGACATCCCTATTTTAATCAGAGAAATGTTGGAGGGTATGACTGCATAGTTAACTATCGAACTTGCTGCCACAGGAGACCACCAACTTGGATGGCTTTGAAAGAGGGTTGGACAAAGTCATGGACCAGAAGGTGATCAATGTCAACTAGCCATTATTGGCTATGCTCTGCCACCATGGTTGGAAGCCGTGATGCTTCTGAAAACTGGTTGCTGGAAACCTCAGCGGAGGAGGGTTTACTCTTGTGCTCAGATCCTGATAGGAGGTTTCTTGCAGGCATCTGGTTGGCCAATGTGAGAACAGGATGCTGGGTATGGTGTGGCTTCATAAGAACAACAGGAGCTGGTTTATACAGAGTTGGACCTGTGCTCCATCTAGCTCAGTTTGGCCTACACTGACAGGCAGAGACTCTTCGGGGTTTCAGCAAGGGAAGGTCTCCCAGGCCTACCTTGAGATGGTGCTGGGGATTGAACCAAGGGAGCTTCCATGTACAAAGAAGGTGTTTCCATGTACTAACCGCACAGCTACTGCCTCCCATTAAAAATAAAGCAAGATTCTAGTCCTCAATGTTCTGACAAAGGGCTGATTTGAATAGGAGCAAGGGCTGACAAAGGGCTGATTTGAATAGGGTGGCACTGTGGGTTAAACCACAGAGCCTAGGACTTGCCAATCAGAAGGTGAGCGGTTCAAATCCCCGCAACAGGGTGAACTCCCGTTGCTCGGTCCCTGCTCCTGCCAACCTAGTAGTTCGAAAGCACGTCAAAGTGCAAGTAGATAAATAGGTACCGCTCCGGCGGGAAGGTAGATGGCGTTTCCGTGCGCTGCTCTGGTTCGCCAGAAGAGGCTTAGTCATGCTGGCCACCTGACCTGGAAGATGTACGCCGGCTCCCTTGGCCAATAAAGTGAGATGAGCGCCGCAACCCCAGAGTCGTCTGCGACTGGACCTAATGGTCAGGGGTCCCTTTACCTTTAAGTTGACTTACACCGAATTGGTTGTACCTGGGATCTTCCTGCATGCAAAGCAGCTGTTCTATCACTGACCCATGGGCCCATCTTCTCTGACAAACTGTCCACAAAACATTCTGTGATCTTAGAAAGTGCCACATTAAACTAGCCATCTTCCCAGGACCTTTCCATATATAATAGCAATATGGGTGGAGGTATGGATGAGTTTCCAATAACAGTTTGGCAACTTTAGAATCTGGACTTCATTGTGTAATGGTGGGGGGCTCTTTACATTATGAAACAACAACAACATTTTGGAGGGGGTATTTCTCTCCTGTTCTCTCCCCCCACCCCACCCCAGTTTTACCCTAATGCTCAACTTAAGTACCTTTAAGCTTAAAGGCTAAGAATTGTGTATGCTTTAAAATCCTTCCATGTAAATTCCACTGGGGGGGAAAATGTGTGTGTTGGGGGGTGGGAGCTTGGGGGGGGGAGAGGGAGTTGAAGGAGAATGGGGAGGGAGGGGGAAAGGGGAGGTTAATCCGGGTTTAATGCTCTGATGCGGTTCGAAGACCACGGCGTGGCTCGCCAGCGTTATCTCTCCTCAACATTTGGGTCTCGAGTATTTCACCCAGCCAAATAGCTGCAAGGGGAAAGTGTGGATGGCGGAAACTCCTGATGCCTCTAGGAAAATATGGTTTTTTAATATCTAAATAACTCTTTTCCTCCCCCCCTCCCCGTTCCACACACAACACTGTCTCTAAATCTCCACCAACTCCAGAGATGATGGATTCGTTTGAAGTCCTCGTCCCTCTCATCTCATCTTTTTCAATGACTCTCTCTCTCTCTCTCTCTCTCTCTCACCAAGCTTATTGCAAAAAAAAAAAAAAAAAAAAAAAAAAAAAAAAAAGACAAGAAAAGAAAAGAAAAAAAGTGGGTAAATATAATTCCTTTAACCACAACCACTGGGGGAAGGAGGGAAGAAACACCCACCCACATATCTCCTTTTTCTCCTGTGCAATCGCACAAGATACCCAGAAAAAGAGACTGAAATATTCAGCCACTGGAGAGGAAGTGAGGCTTGGTTGAAAGGCTCCAGAAAAAGAGATTCGAGGAAAGTATTGTAAAGAAATTGCAATGTGCTGGAACCTAAATATGTGAGATAACTGCACTGCTGACAATGGGTTGTTGTTGTTTTTTTTAATGATACATATGCACACAGGGAATCGAGCATTCAATTAGTTTTTGTTAACAAGTCCAGCATCTCTTTCTTTCCATAGATGCCCCTGTGCTTTGAGCACATACAACTTGGACTAGATGACGAATGAATGCAAGAGCTTGCGGGATCAGGCCAAGGAACCATATAGTCCAGCATTCTCATCTCGCATTGGCCAATCAGATGCCCCAGTGGAACAGGGCATGAGCACAACAGCACTTGAGATTCCTAGCCACTGGTATTCAGAGGCATACTGCCCCAACTGGGAGGGTACAACACAGACACTGATGGCCCTACCCTCAGAGAATTTGTGCCATCCAAATAGGTAACTATCACTACACAGTTGGTTAGAACATGGTGCTGATGACACCAAGGTTGCAAGTCCAATCCCTGTATGCTGCATATTCCTACATGACTATATGCTGGATGAGATGATCCTCAGGGTCCCTTCCAACTCTCCAATGTTATGATTCTATGATCTTAGATCATAAGAACAAGTTTTCCTGCTGGATCAGGCCAAGGGCCCATCTAGTCCAACATCCTCTTTTCATTGGCCAACCAGATATCCCAATGGGAAGCCCTCAAGCAGGAGCTGGCTACAATATTTTCAGATAAATGAAAGATTGAACTTAGATAAAAAGGAAGGTCTTGCAAAGGAAACATCTAGATTTGAAAAAGAATTAATCCAATATAAAGGAAAATACATCTCAAGAATTTATAACCTCCTCTTAGAGTAGGAGGTGAAAGAAGAATTGGTGAAAGGATCAATGGTGAAATGGGCGCAACACCTTGGATATAACATTTATATGGATCAATGGGAGAAATTGTGGAGGGGGGATATTAATTTTACGGCGTGCTATAATCTGAGAGAAAATATTATGAAAACGCAATACAGATGGCACCACACTCCAGCAAAACTCTCAAAGATGTATAAAAACAGATCACCAACTTGCTGGAGGTGCAAAGATGGTATAGGGTCATATATGCACATGTGGTGGGAATGCACAGCCATTAAGGAATTCTGGAATAACATCTACAATGAATTAAAAAAAACACTATTTAAGTTTTCATTTAAGAAAAAACCTGAAACCTTCCTCCGGGGAATAATGTCACCAGAAACTTGCAATTCTCAGCCACAGCCTCCAGCAGTGGAGGTAAGACATTATCATTGTGGTTTGCTGCTTTGCCTGCCTGCCAAACCTGGGTGAGGCTGGTGTGCCCCGCAATGTCACCTTGCTATGGTTGAACCTGCATGGATTCTTCATATGATCGGCCAATCGGAACGGTCCAAAATGTCAGGTGGGGGAGGAAGGACAATGAGAAAGGGGCAAAGGTGGAAACAACCCATTTGCGTAAGTCCCATTACAAGTTGCCTGTTATACACCCCCGTTGTCAACATTCACCCTACCTAACGCACAGTCACTTTTACACATTAACCCCACACCAGACACCAATGATTTATATACATTGCTCTTAGTTCTAGAAAGCTTATTTCCCCTCCTCCCCCTCTAGGACCAATCCAAAGCCTACCCCCAACTTTCTAGATATTGCAAACATTTGATTACAGCCACCCCTATTTCCAGCTTTGGATCAACATTTTAGAAAACGGGCGCTTTTCACTTCAGCCAACTCTCTCTCTCTCTCTCTCTCTCTCTCTCTCTCTCTACACACACACACACACACACACACACACACACACACAGACGCTTTCTGGAAATCAGCAAGAATCTTCCCTGCTCTGTATAAAGGGAAAGGCTATTTTTTAAGAGAGAAGAGAACTTTCAATCCAAACCACAATTCTATATTTGAGCCCAGCTTCTGTGGTTTCCGATAATGAATTCACCACCTTGACCCACCCAAACACCCACCATCAAATTTTGCTTTCTAGAGAAATCATCTCTTTTGCTCTAGAGTCTAGACCTAAAAATAGCATATTGAGCCTTTTAAGACATTTAGCTCTGATATTTCCTATACAAAACCTGTATATGTTTGGCAAATATTACCAAATCCCATCAAACATTTGTTTATGATTGACATTCTACTTTTCTTTTTTCCTTTACTCCTTACTTTCTGGGCAGCTGTTTGCTACAGACATTAAAAAATAATAATATTGTGGGCAGATTTTTCTCTCTCCTGCTTTCCCCTAGATAATCCGACATGCTGTCAAGCTATGCATTTCTAGAAAACCAGACTCTCACTCTAGATCAAGGTTGGGCAACCTGTGGCCCTCCAGATGTTTCTGGACTACGGGCCCCATCATCCTTGACCATGCTGGCTGCGGGGGTGATGGGAGTTGGAGTCCAATAACATCTGGAATGCCTCAGTTTCCCCACCACTGATCTATATACAAACAGGTCAACAATGCTTGCTAGCAGTTGTTTATCGATGGGCTATTCAGGATCGTTTAGTGCACTGCCCACAATTTTTGCCACAGATGCAGCGATCTACAGCCAACCATCTCTATCTACGAAGGACACCAAGAATTCTGTACACAAAATCACAAACGCCTTCTGAGCAGCCTTCACATTCCATAAGCTTACAATTTTTAAAAGTTGCTTTTGAGATAGAAAAACCTCCTTGAAACAATGGGTTATAGCCAACAACAGTAGCCAACCCATTGAAATTAATGAGCAGAAACTTAGGTCCATGTATTTCAATGTTGAGTTGTCCGGCCCCCCACAAGGTCTGAGGGACAGTGGACTGGCCCCCTGCTGAAAAAGTTTGCTGACCCCTGGGCTTAGATGATCCTTGGGAATCCCTTCCACCTCTATGATGCTACAAAACCTTCCTGGGTTTGCCCCAGTGACCCAATAAATTTTTCAAAGTATTTTAAGGGCACTGCAAAGAGTTGGGAAAGGAAAGTAGCAAGGTTGCGGGGCTACACAGGATTCTTCTTCAGCTGCTGCCTCTCAGGGCAACATTTTAACATTTTTGGGGGAGGGGTGTCTTGGGATTTGGAGGCACTCCTTAGACCGAATCTGGGGAGCCTGACCCTCTCCACCCCAGGAAAGCCCCCTCTTCCCTGCCTCGTCTCCTCAACTCCCCCCCCCCCCGTTTTTCCTTGCATAATCTAAGCTTCCCCTCCTTTCCCCCTTGTTTTAACTTTTAAAAAAAGACAGAGAGCGCCAGCCCCGTCTCTTGTATTAGATTATGCTGGTGCATCTCCCCATCCTCATCGTGTGCCCCCCCCCCCCCGCCCCAGAAGCCCTTATCTCTCGCTCGCTCGCTCTCGCCTCGCCGTCACAGCGGATTTGGAAAGGAGTTTTATCTTGCAAACATTCGCAGACTTTGTTGATGTCTACACCGGGGTTGAGCGGAGCCCTCCCCCCTCCGCCGCCTCCGTCCCCGAAAGCCCCTGTTTGCCTTTGTAATTGTTATCGCCGCTCATTGTGGTTGTACCTTATTTGTCTCAAGCCTCGCGCGCCGACGAGGCGTGGAAGCCCCGCGTGGGAGCAGGCTGGACCCCGCCCGCCCGCCCGCCCGCCTCTCCCCTGCCCTCCGCCCAGCTCTCTCCTGATTTCTCCTTTTTCTCTTTTCACTTTCCTCCTCTTTACGGTTCACTTGTTTTCCTCATCTTCCTTTACCCCCTCGGCCACATCTTTTTCCAGCCTTCGTTTTTCTCTTCCCCACTTTCCCCGATCCTTCCTTCCCTCTCTTCCTCTCTTCTCTTTTCTTTCTTTCTTTCTTTCTTTCTTTCTTTCTTTCTCCTTCCTTCCTTCCTTCCTTCCTTCCTGTCTTTCTTCCTCTCCCTCGTTCTTATTCTTTCTCTTTCTTCTCTCCCTCTTTCTTTTTCTTCCCTTCTTTCTTCCCTTCCTTCTTTCCTACTCTTCTTTTTCTCCCCTCTTTCCGTCCTCTCTCCCTCCCGCTCGCTCTTTCTCCTTCCTTCCTTCCTCCCTTCCTTCCTCCCTTCCTCCCTTCCTCCCTTCCTCCCTTCCTCCCTTCCTCCTTCCCTTCCCTTCCCTTCCTCCCTCCCTCCCTCCCTTCCTTCCCTCCCTCTCCCTCTCCTCAGGAACATAGGGTGCTTCTTTATACTGAAAGCAAGACTATCTATCTCAGTGCTCCCTACACTGACTGGCAGCAATGGCTTTTCAGCGTTTCAGGCCGAGGTCTCTGTCCCGCCACCTGGGCCCTTCGGAATGCCAAGCAGGTGCCGGGGAGATAAGGCCTTCCCCCTTCTCTCCCCCTCTCCATATTGGCCATTTCCTTCTCTCTCCTCTTTCCATCCTGTTCCCTTCTTCCCCTTACAACTTTCTCACTCCTGCCTCCAAATGAACCCCATCCTTCCTCCTCCGCCTCCCGCCTCCATCTCCACTCCTGCCCCCCATTATGCCTCTTGATCCCACTCCAAATCCTGCCTGCTCGCTGTTTGATTAGATTGCTAACCCTTTAGGTAATCCCACCCCCATTTGGTGGATTTCCCCCTTCTCAAACATAGAGACAGCGGAGACCCACGGGTGGGAGAGGGTGTTATTTTGGAAGAAAGGGGTGTTTGGGGTGGTTGTTGTTTTCAAGGGGGAGGGGAGGAGGAGGAGGAGGGAGCTGGGGTTTGGCACCCCCCACCCAATCCCTCAGACCCAAAAAGGAAATTAAAAAATAAATAAAATCAGCCAGGTGTAAGGCTCCAACATTGTGCAGAGACGCCTAATCTCTCCAGGTGTGAAACTAAAACCAGCACGGACAGCAAGGGGGAAAGGAGGATGGGGGAGTCCACGTCCTCCTGCTTCCTTAATTAAATCAAGCCAAACCACTTCCTTCCTCCCCCCCCCCCGCGCCCCCCTTCCATAAAGTCAGGTTTCCCGCAAACGTGGGGTGTAGGGTGGGGTGTTAAGATAGGCTGGCAAACGGTTCTGTTTGTTGTTGTTTTTACTTGTACAATACACGTGTGTGTGTTTACACATACAGAAGTGGAGATCGAGATGCGTGTTTCTGCAATGATGCGTGTTTCTGCAATGAGAAACCGGGAGATAAACTGCATGGACGTTTTCCGCCTCGCAGAGACCATTCAAATATAAAATTGGGGGCGGGAAGCATCAGTAGGGGAATTTTAAAGTATACTTTCTCCAGAATTAGTGTTTCAGTTTTAAAATATGGATTAAAAATATTTTTAAATGATTTTTTGCATTACCTGTGTTTCAGATCAAACCTACAGCAGATCCACCACGTCAGACATTTAAAGCACGCTGAAGGCACTTAAAGCACACGACTTACCCCAAAGAATCCTGAGAACTGGCATTTGCTAAGGATGCTGGGAACTGTAGTGCTGTGAGGGGGGAACTACAGTTCCCAGGACTCTTGGGGAGAAGTCGTGTGTTCTAAATGCGTGCTGAATCTGCTTTAAATGCGCAAAAAATGGCCGTGATCTGGAATAGATTGACTTGAAGAGAAAAGCATGCCGTTTTGATGAGGCTTATCTGCTCAGCCTAAAACAAATCCATTCGCAGGAGCGTTGAAATGTAAGAGACTGGCTGTTGGATCAGGCCCATTGCCAATCTAGTCCAGCATGCTGTTCCCACAGTGGCCAAGCAGACGCGGTCTGCCTGGATAGCTCAGTTGGTTAGAGTGTGGTGCTAAGAACACCAAGCTTGCAAGTTCGATCCCGTATGGGACTGCTGCATATTCCTGCATTACAGGGGGCTGGACTAGAGGATCTTTCGGGTCCCTTCCAACTCCACAATTCTATGAAGCCCAAAGCAGGACCTGAGCACAACAGCAACTGCGCCCCTTGTGATTCCCGTAACTGGGTCTCAGAGGAATCTATGGAGAGACATTCGCGGCTACTTCTCGCCCTTAAACCCTGGAACCGGGAGGCGAGCTCCAGTAAGTCAACCTCAGCCCAGTTCCAGATCTCTGCATCTGTCATCCAGGGCGCAACATGCAACCATCTCCTGAAGGATCAGAAATCCCTTTGGTAAAGGGTAGTGGCTCACTGGCAAAACATCTGTCCTGCATGCAGAAGGATTCCAGCATCTCCAGGTAGCTCTGGGAAGGTCCTGCATGAAACTCTAGCGAGCCCCCACCACCCAGGGCAGTCAATCCTCAGCTAGATGGATCAGAATTATTATCTGTATGAGGCCACGTTCTTGAGTCCATCTTACAGCGCCACCCTCTCTCCAAATCCACAACCAAAGGAATAGAACCCCAAAGGCACCTTTCTGGTTCCATCTCACGAGTAAGTCCCACAGCTCCGACAGACCACGTTTAACCAGCTTCCGAAGCTGCTTTGGGGAGTCAATATCGGGACACGTCTGCGTATGTGTGTACGCAAACACGTGCAAAGTTCTTTAAAATCCCCACGTTCCTTTACACTGGCGATGTCCAAACGCACACAATTTGGTCCATTGTGTTTTATTTATAACCCCCTCCCCCATCCCCTGTCGAGCTTTACTCACGAGTAGCACAGAACACAGGCCAAGGGTCAAGTGAAAAAACAACAACCACCACGACTCACATATCCTAGTCAAAGTATCTAGTCCATTTCTCCCTGCTTCTCCCTCAACTTAATTGGAAATGCCAAATTAATACGATTTGCAGGTTTGCTTGTTTTTAAACCAACAACCAGCGATACCCCCCATAACTTTCCGTGGGTCTTACTCCTAGATTAACAGTACCCCGAAACGCGCGCGCAATTACGCGCGCGGCAGCCAATTTCTTAACCCCTGAAACCCTCTTCATTATCTAGGATGCGCCTAGAAACCAAATCACAACGCAATAATCTCTTTTTCCCGGGGTTTACACAGAAGTAAAATCCATTGAGTGGGGGGTGGCAAATTTCACACCTGGGCCATGCTCGGATCGCACTACAGCCTTGCCTTGTCAATATCCTGGGGACCTCTCCTTTATCCTTGACCGAGGCTGGATCCATCCTCATCCTATTTGACACCCATTTTCTCAGGCTGCAGTCCCAGACCCCTTTTTCCTGGGGAGTTAAACCTCTCACAGAACTAACGTGCTCTAGAGCAGGGACAGGTGGAATAGGATGCTAGGACGAGCTCCACCACTCCCACTCCACCCACCTGGTTTTACACCCCCAGATCTATTAAAGCTAGGAGGCTTACTCCCATTTCTGCAGGAGCGAACAAGAGTATTACTGGATCTAAGGCGTGCAAAGGAGACTCTCCCTCTCCCGCGCACCTCAAATCTCCCAGAAACGGTTCCAATTCTGACTTTCATGCATAAGGACCGGCGCTGTGAGATGAGGTCCTTTGCAATATTATTCAAATTATTGCAATAAAATAATAATAATAATTTCAACTTCCAGGTGGGTGCCCACGTTGCAGCAAAACCACCGCCACTGGCAAATGGCTTCGGGACACCTTCCAATCCCATGCGTACCTACTTAGGAGTAAATCTATTACTGGGACGCGCGCGCACCCTAGTAAGCGTGTGCAGGTATGGTGGCAGAAAGAGTTTCTGAGCCACTGAACCGTCTACACCAGAGAGGCTGGCGAGCGCTCTGCCCTGCGGTAGCCAAATGGCCCTTCCCCGCTCCATGAACGCTTACTCATATACCACGATAGGAGTGGTAAAAGTTATTTGGAGGTGGTCTATAGTACCGCAGCCTAGCCCACTGCTTGTGGCCCCCAGCTTCCTCGGCCTGGACTGTCTCCCTACCCTCAGAGACTCTGATGACCAGAAGAATAAATTCGCTCGCCCATCCCTCCCCGCCCCGCGCCACCCTAAACAAACCAAATGAGAAACAGCCCAGGATTTTATTTTTTTGAGAAGGGGAGGAAGAGAAAGAGGCGAGCGGGAGAGGTGGTATTGGAAGACACCCTCCCTCCCTCCCTCCTACACACACACACACACACACACACACACACAGAGCGCGGCTAGCCCTCATGAATATCCGCCGTGGGCCAAGCGGAGTGAGCCGTTTAAAGATGAAAGTGCGAGCGAAATAAAGACTCAATTTAATCTGTCTTAAACCCCTTCAACTTAACGTTTGTGCTGGGAACCCGAAGAGTGAGTCCCTGATTGGGGATAAATACATTTTCTTAACATGCCTCGGAGCTATTACACCCCTCTCCAACACAGCGCACTATTCAGGCGCCACAGTTTTCATTACGACCGCTAATAAGTCTTAACGTTATTAAATGCCAAGCGGATGATAGAGAGAGAGGGAGGAAAAGAGGGGAAAAAACAGACGAGCGAGGGGAGCCTTTTCTTTCACGATGCAGCCGGGAGAGCTCGGATCCCTACTAAGAAAATCCAGCACAGGCCACTATAGAGGGTTTTTTTGGGGGGGACTGACCCCCCCCCAAGACGCCTCCTCCTTTTCCATCTCCTATTATTCCTGGGAAACAATGTCTCCCTGGGAAAAAGGAGATGACCAAGGGAGACTTACTCGCGAGTATACCTGGCTGTACAACCTCTCCAGCACAGGACTTTTTTTGGGGGGGGGGTGTGCAACGTCTGTCTCCTCTCTCACCCCACCTCCCATGAAGCTTTTACGTCCGAGAAAGGCGTGCGAAGGGGGGACCTGGCTCTCCCAAGCCGAAATGTTTTGCACGTTTACTTGGGAGTTAATAAGAATAAAAATCTTTGGGGGTGGAGATTGGGTTGTGAACCAAGCAAAATGCACAGAGAAAGGTCCGAGGTTCCGATCCCTCACTTACCTGGGAGCAGCCCCCCCATTCGATTCAGAAGGAGTCACTCCCGAGTAGTGAATTCCACAAACCTCCCTCTTCTCTCTCTCCCCCCCCCCCTTACCCGGCTTTCGCACACTTTCCTAGAGAGTAAGCCCATTGGGTTGCCTGGGTTTGCCTTCCAAAATCACTCTGGCCAAAAATAAAAGTGTTGGGGGCGAACGGAGCAAGCGCGTCTTCTAGGAAACCAGCGCTAGTTGTTCGGTTCAGATCTTAAACAGTATTAAAAGGGGCGTGTGTGCCCACAGTATGATCCCTATGAGCGCAAGATCGCTTCCAGATATTCACGGGATAGGATCCGGCTGCAATTTTAAGCGCCTTTTCTCTATAGTGTTCTGGGATGCGGGTCTTCGGTGAATCCCCAAACCCTAATTTAGCCCAATCTCCTAAAACAATAAACGTGGGGCAGGTAAAAATTGGGGTTGCCCCCCCCCCAATCATTCCAGCACTGCTCTAGGTAAACCCCACTAAATTTACTCGGTCTGCCGTCTGGACTAAAAGCATGAAGAGGTTCGGGAACAGGGGTTTGTTTTCTGAGTATTTAGAAAAAGGATTTTTATTTTTAAAAAGAAGTTTTTTACACACCGCTTTTCTGCATGGCGGCGTCCAGGGGTTTTGCAACAAAACTGGAAGGATATAAATAATTATCACCTATACTGAATAATAAAATAATAGTAATAATAATAATAACAATAAACTAGGTAATAAGGCTTCTGTTATGGTGCTTAGTATCGTGCAATACTCTGTTTAGAGGCACAACCCGACGCAGGGCTCTGTTTTAACCCGAAACATTTAGACAATCGTATCCTAAAGCGGTTTTCGAGGAGGTGGACGAAATCAGGAATTCGCAGACTTTTCTTCCTTTAGTTCCCTTCTTCCAAAAGTGGCGATTTTGGACAAGGATTCTGCACTCCTGTATATCAACTGGAGAGTAACCCCACTGCTGCTGGGAGGCAGCTGAGAGTTAGGAAAGGGCTATAGGGAGTTCTCCAAACGCCTAGGTCCTGGAGGCACGTTTCCCCCCAAGAATCCGTCCCACCTAACCGAGGGGCCCCGATCCAAAAGGTGCAAGCCGGAGACGAGCTACGTGCCGCCCGATCCCCTCCGCGCGCTTACTTGGGAGTCATTAAATCCCCACTCTCGTTTACTTCGAAGAGAATTTACTCCAGAGAAGGGTGCTGGGGGGGTGGGGGGGTGCGAGAGTATTTTTAAAACAACAACAACAATGCAGACCCAGAGATTCCCGCCCCCTCCAAAGGTTGGAGGTGTATGTATGGAAAAAAATGTTTTACAAGTTAAGTATGGTCATTAGGAACTTTAATTAGGGCAATTAAAAGTTTGGCAGGCTTGAAAGGAGATTTATGGATTGTGGGGAGGATTTCTCGCATTCTCTGGTTTTCTTAAAAATAAATAAATGCCAACGAATGATCTAAGACACGGCTGGGAAATTTGGGTATGGGGGAGGTGAGAAATCAAAGCACTTTTGCGGGGATCGAACCGAGTACCCTTTTCGCAAATGGATCTTCACTTTTCTGAAGGCAATTTCTCTTATTCCACTCCCCCCCCCACGCCAAAAAAACATAACAACAAACCCCTCAGCCTCCTCGTGTAGGGCGTCTCTGCACCAGCTTTCTTGAAACTGGAAGTAAATTCGTCCAGAGGGTTTTTAAAAAGACGAAAACACGGAAATTTCTATATATGCTCATTTCGAAAGGATACGGATCGGAGCCTAGAATGGGGGGGGGGACAGAACCCCCACTCCTCACCCACAGCTAGGAAGAAGCGCTTTCACATGCTAATGTGCGGGACGCGCGCGCGCGCTTACTCGCGAGGAGGCCCTGCTTATACCCGCCCTCCCCCTCTTCAAATAAATAAACGCATCTTCTTTCAAGGGCGCGGGATCAAACAAAACCTCTTAAAAACTCGCGATCTTGTAGGCAATAGAAATTCACTTTCAAGCTAAACAAACGCGCGATAAAAAGAGGACAATTCTTAGGAATGAGCGATTCCTCCATCGGAACCTCTAAAAAATCAACCAGTTAGTTGGTTTCTCATTCTCTCTCTCTCCCTCCCTCTCCCTTTTTCGTTCTCCTTTTTTTTTTTGAGGGGGTCACTTTTGGAACAGTCCATTTATTTAGCTCCGCACACAAGAGCCTTTTATCTTGGCGTACCTTCCGTTTTTCCTCCCTGAAAACTTTGGTTTTTCTTTCTTTCCAGAAACCCCAAATTTGGGGAGGGGAAAAAAAATACGGACGTGAATCTCCTGAAAAAGACATCTTAAATGAGGAAAGAACCACCATTACACGTGCACAAAAATATTTAAACAGCCGGAAAGGAAAAGTGGAATTCGAGAAATAAATAAAACCCCATTAAATCTGCTTTACGACCAAACTCCCACGGAATGCAATTTGCAAACTTTTCTGGGGGGGGGGGGAGAGAAAAAGGGACGGGACTACCTGTCTAAGAATCTGAGCCGATGGTATTATCTAAAGCCTAAACAAACAAACAAACAAACAAACAAACAAACAAAAAGTATGTCCACTTTTTATCTTTATTTTATTTTCCATCACGACGTGGGGTGATGGGGGGAGGCAAAACAAGCACCGATCGCTTTTCAGCGACAAAAGACCTGATTTACAAGTGGATATTGAGCAATTTGAACCAAAGACCCCCTCCCGCCCAAAAAAGGAAAAAAAAAGGGGGGGAAGCAACGTTTTGCTAACCTCCAACCGGCTCCCCCACCCTCCTCTTGCAACAGACGGCGCGGATAATATTACAAAACTATCGACCAGCGGGGCGCTTTGAATAAATCTATCTCCCATTCTTCTGCCCCCGTTTTGTTCCCAAACTCCGCGGCCCTGCCTTGGGAATTTTTTTGAATAAGAATAAGCCAAGGCCGAACCCCCCCCTCCTTTCTCTCTATTTTAATGGGAGGGGGGCGAGGAGGAGGAAAAAAAGAGAGACACACAGCTTCGTCTGTTGGCCCCCCCCCCCTCAACCTCCAACCTTCTCTTTAAAAAATTGTTTGCTTTTGCGGGCCACAGAGTTCCTTTGCCGTATTTAAAAGTTTTTAATCGACTTGGAAAAGTCTTTGCAAAGCGAAGTTCATCTCCAAGGTTAACCCCCCTCCCAGCCAAAGGCGAGACCCGAAAGCCAAACAAGCCGATTTCTCCACCTTCTGTTCAAACATTTCGAGTTCCAGCACCGAAAAGACATATATTTTAATATGGTTTTTTATTTTGCAAAAATAAAAAATAAAAATGATAAGAAGTGGAGATTATCAACCCGCTGTAATCTCAGCGTGATATATTCGGTCGGAAAACGCTGGTCACCCTTCCTATTTTTTTAAGATCTTGAAAAATGAATAGCAATTTTTTAAATAAAAAAATTAATAATTCTGTTTTCGGAGAGATGAAATGCACCTCAGAAGCCCATTCCAGGCCGTATCGTTATTCCAGTCCAATAAAAATTAAATACAAGCAAACATTGCTCTTACTCGGGAGTAAAGACCGTGCAGCCGAGGCCTGGGCATGTTTACTCGAATGTAACCCCCCCCCCCCCAAACCAACTGCCGCAGCAGTGCGACTTGTTTCCAGGTAAATGCCTGAGATCTGAGAAACGACCTTCTCCCTTTTCTCTTCATCCTCTCTTTCGGGCAAATTCTTGTTAATATTTTATTTTAGGGTGGAGTTAGCCAAGTGCTCCTTCCTACACCCCCAAAATGCCCTCTATCACACACCCCTCTCAAAAAGTGTTCAGTCATAAGACCCTCCCTCCATTGCTCATCCATGTGAAGGAAAAGGATCACCCCCCCCCCCATGAAATGGACAACCCCACAACCCCTGATATTGATGTAGAAAACGGAACTGTTCCAACCGCTCTCTGAGCGCTCTCTGCTACCGGGTTATTAATTACAGAATAGAAGCTTTGCTCCAGAAACACTCCCCCCCCCAATTTACACATCCCCACTCCCGCCGCACACCCCAATATACCCTAACGAAACCCCAAATGACAAACGTCATCGCCTTCCCCTTCAATTAATTTTTTTTGGGTGGGTGGGGGAGTGGAGATAAAACAACAGGAAGGTATCATTATTTTAAAACAAACAAACAAGCTATCTATCTATCTATCTATCTATATATATAGACCCAATCAAACACAAAACTTTGGGCGTTATCACGAATAAAAACAGTCGTCCCACCCCTGCGGAAAAATACTAACTTGGGTGGCGTTAGGTTTTTAAGAAATTCAAGATCACACATATTCATCTATCTACACACACATTAAAACCTCTCTCTTTCTCTCTGTACAAATATATACTTATGTCTATATGAAAGAATCTCTCCCCCAATTTCCATGACGCCTCCCACGCCTACCCCCCCCCCCACGACAAGATATCCAGAAACCCAACGGATAATTGAATCTGATACCCCCCATCAGTAAACTGTCAAAGACGGTTTCAGGGGACCATTTAGAAAACAGCAGCAAGCCGAAGAGAAAGTGATCTGTTTAACGAATTCATTTAGGACCCCCCTCTCATCCCCCCCCCACACACATCCCGCTTTCAAGTCCTTATAAGTAACTGATCCGGAGTGACTCCGGTTTTCAAGGCAAGACGTCCAATGCTGGTGTTCCGGATGGAGCTTTCGCCACCCGTTCCAAAACACCGGCACAAAAACAAAAAACCACAAAAACGGGTGTATGTGTGAAAATCAAACCATCCACGTCAGACAGGTAGCACATTAACACTTCCAAGACCCCACAACCAGACCCCCTCCCCTTTCTCTCCCCTATTGTGTTTTCCAAGCGGCTCTCTAATTTTATTAACACCACCCAACAGTTCAAGATTTGTCTTCAAAAGATCAATCAAGCTTTGAAAAGGGAAAGGGAGACTCCCTCTGGGGGGCAATCTGCGTCTGCGGCGATTATATTTTTTAATACTAAGTGTGAAAAATGAAAGAAAGACACATTCTGGGCCTATTCTCTATACCGCCTTCCCCTTTCACTAACTTAACGGATGATATAAATAATATTTCAAATAACTTTTCCTCTTTTTTAAAAAGAAAAGAAAGGAAGAAAAAGTTATCCTTAAGATTTCAGGTGCTGGAAATATGCACATTTTTTCTCCCGCCTTCCCTCAGTCTAAAAGCACCTTAAACAGCATCACATCGTACCGGAGAGAAACTTTATTTTAAAAGAAAGCACAGCGGGGTTTTACATGCTGAAGAATTAAACACAGCTCCCGACTCTTGCCTTGAAACACTGCAATTTGATTATCTGGTCACTGAAAGTCAAGGTGGTAGACCACATGAAGGATTTTAACAATACACCAGCAAAAAGAGGACCACAGACTTGCATCCTGGTTTTTCCACCTCTAAAAAGAGCTCCGAATAACATTATTCAGTCAGTCCCGATCAAGACTGTGTTTTGAATTCAAAGCTATTCCTTAACATGTAGAGGGGCGCTCTGTAAAAATGAGTCAAAGATGAGCTAGATGGAGAATTGCGGGCGCATGCACAGAAAAATACAAAATGCACTAGTGGAGACAGAAGCTTTTAAAAAAACTAATCTTAAGATTCTAGGCCTTATGGGTTTGGAAATAAAAAGGCAATGCCTGCTATAATATCAGGATCTTAAAACTGTAGACGGCAGAATAAGGTTTTCAGTGGTTGAAATGGAAATTTGTGTCACTGTCCCAACCATAACAAGGAAAGTAAAATTATGCAAAATTACAGAATGTGCCAATTTGCATAATTTATGCAGGTTCCTGGTTATTATTATTATTAATGCATAAAGTACTGAAAAACCTGGTCAGAAAAAGGATTATAAATTATTCTTGAAGACCCTTATTTTTTATTTTTTATTATTATTATTATTATTTTAAAAATCATGTCCTCTCAGCATCTCCTGAGACAGTTATACTTTACACTTATTAGGAACCTTTGAGCTACAGAGATTTTATAAAGTCCAACGTGTTCTGCTAAGGTATTGAAATCTTTGAGAATATATTCAAAACCAGGGGAGGAAGCAGCTTGGACTTTCTACAATATAAAAAAAGGACCCACTTGAATAGTTAAATGTTTTTTAAAGGCTTTTTAGTTTTCATTTCACCCCTCTGAGAATTTCCTTTTTTTAAAAAAAAAGAAGAAGTAGGAAAAAATAAAAATAAAACTCAATCCTTAAAACACACCCTTTCCACAAAGCCTTTCACGTGACTGTTTAGCTGCTGTCACATATGCCCTATATTTTTTAAAGCATTCCTACCCAGTCAGAGATGCCCTCAATCCCGGGAATTGTAGTTTGCCGAGGGGGCTGGGAACCATAGCACTGCAAGGTCTCTCCTAACAATTCCCAGCTCCCTTGAAAAACTATAGTTTCCCAGGATTCTTTGTCGCAATCCACGCCTGGGGCATGAGAGTGATTGAAACATGTGGATGTTGTGACCAGAATCCTTTAGCCTCAGAGAGCTGGGTAACCTGAAGTCCTCTGGATGTTACTGGACTCCATCTCCCATCATCCTTGGTCCTTGGCCATGCTATCTAGGGCTGATGGGAGTTGGGAGTCCAATCATCCAGAGGCTCACAGGTTCAGCATCCCTGAACTAGACCATCACTTGCCTTTACTGTCCCTAGCTACCTCTGTCACCTGCCTTCACTGCCCCTGTCTACCTCCATCACAACTTTGCCTTCTTTTAACTCAGAGTCCTCCAGATGTTGATAGGCCGCACTCCCTTTATCCCTGCCCTGGGTCATACTAGCTGGGGCTGATGGGGGTTTGAGTCCAAAAACACCTGGTTCTTCACCCCTAGCTCTGGTGAAAGAAACTCTGGGTTTATCTTCACCTAAGTCTTTCATCTCACTGACTGTAAGCTCCTGGGAGTAGAGGCCTATCTTCATTCTTTCCATTTATTATGAAATCCTTGTCCTGCCTCTTTGCCCGACAACAGGCCTCCAAAGCAGCTCACAGTAAAATAAAGCAAACACACAAACAACTCGCAATAAACTTTTGAAACGAACCAACAGAAAGCAACGGTGGCTGCAAGACTACAAATGTGGTAGTTACCAGTATGGACATCCCTTCCCCGCACAAAGAAAGCAAGCAGATCAGGGGGACAAGGTTAAAACCGGAATCGTTTTCTGAATACTGGGAGGTGGAGTCTCAACAGCACGGGGAGGGAAGTTTCATATACTAGCAACAGGCTCGTCCTCTGAGCGCCACCAAAACAAGGCCACCTGCACAAGCACAAGGAGGAAGCCACTGGTGGGCTCAGAGGAATTTGCAGTAAATATAAACAAACTAACTTGGAATGGAGTAGCCCCAGAAAGGTGTGGCTGGCTGGCTGGCACACTCCAGGAACAGAAGCACTTAAATGCTGAAACATTTTTTTTGCAGTTCCCACTCACTTCACAATGTCAACATACAATAGGATGGAGGAAACCAAGAGAGAGGCCAACAATTATTATTTTTTAAAAGGGGGTGTATGTGTTTGTAATTGTCCCCCTCCCTCCCTTTCTCTCTACCTTTGTCGCCCAAAATGCCGTCAATGCTGTGCTTGGCCTTCTTCTCGCTGTCGTCCTCCTTCTTATCGCAGTCCTCCTCTTCCTCTTTCTTCCCGAACTTGATTCGGAGCACCCGGCTAATCGAACTCACTAAACCTCAGACAGTCAAAGACAGAAGAAGAAAATATAAGCTGCTTTGAAACTGGAAAGTTGAAACTGGGAGGCAAAAAAAGGTACTTCCATCAGGAATGGTGAAGATTCTCTCCATCCATGGTGGAAGGTCAACATCTATTGCTGCTCCATCCCCATGACACCCTATCACCAGCCCCAACTCATGAGGCCTGTCCATCTGGAGATTGCAGATCTCCTATTTGGATTTTCAAAGCACAGGGAATGTCCAGATTTGGGGAAGAAAATGCTTGGGGCAGCAGTAGTTGGAGGGCAAAGTGGAATAGATGAGGGGGAATTAGAGGAAGCACTAGGGTTCGCAATCCACATTAAGCCAAGGTATGGATTGGCCAACACCCCAAAAGTCTCTCTTGCATCCACACCCAACAGGAACTTCTTCTAAGTAAAGGCAAAGGGACCCCTGACCATTAGGTCCAGTCGTGACCGACTCTGGGGTTGCGGCGCTCATCTTGCTTTATTGGCCAAGGGAGCCGGTGTACAGCTTCCGGGTCATGGGGCCAGCATGACTAAGCCACTTCTGGCGAACCAGAGCAGCGCATGGAAATGCCATTTACCTTCCCGCCGGAGCGGTACCTATTTATCTACTTGTACTTTGATGTGCTTTCGAACTGCTAGGTTGGCAGGAGCAGGGACCGAGCAACGGGAGCTCACCCCGTCACGGGGATTCGAACCACCGACCTTCTGATCAGCAAGTCCTAGGCTCTGTGGTTTAACCAACAGCGCCACCCATTTCCCTAACTTCTTCTAAACTAGGGCTTAAAACAAAATAAAAGTGGTCCATGGACCATCAGCGGGCAGCAATCCTTGTTCAGGTGGACATGCCCACACCAAATCATTGTTTAAATATTTAGTTTTAATCCTGCAAACCGCCCTGAGACCTGCGGGAATAGGGTGGTGTACAAGTTTAATAAATAGTAATAATATTTAAATTTTGATTGCTTCTTTTATTTTTTTTACATATTGCATTTCACTGCATTACAGTGTGAATTTTATGGAACTCAAGTTGTAGTAATATATATGAAATGAAAGGAATAAAAACCCAATGAGGTATCTCACTTAGGAAAGTACTTTAAACAGAGGGAGAGCTCGCTGGTCCATCTAACTCAGTATTGTCTACTCTGACTGGCAGCTGCTCTCCAGGGTTTCCGGGAGGGAGTCTTTTCCCAGCTCTGCCTGCAGATGCCAAAGACTGAACCCAGGACTTTCGGCACGCAACTCAGATGCTCTACCACTGAGCTATGATGCTTCTCTGTGTTTGAGCAGGTGTCATCTTAGATGTACTTAATGCTCGCATGAGTCATTAAATTAACAAACCGGCCAAGGACTCTCTAAATACTGAGCCCAACCCCCGACCCCAGTTATATTTAGGATAAACACACACAACTCCCATCCTTAACAAACCAACATACTGAAACAGGAGAGGTTAAGGGGTGATATGATAGCCATGTTCAAATATATAAAAGGATGTCACATAGAGGAGGGAGAAAGGTTGTTTTCTGCTGCTCCAGAGAAGCGGACACGGAGCAATGGATCCAAACTACAAGAAAGAAGATTCCACCTAAACATTAGGAAGAACTTCCTGACAGTAAGAGCTGTTTGACAGTGGAATTTGCTGCCAAGGAGTGTGGTGGAGTCTCCTTCTTTGGAGGTCTTTAAGCAGAGGCATCTTCCGTGTGCTGCGCTGGCTCGCCAGATGCAGCTTGTCACGCTGGCCATGTGACCCGGAAGTGTCTGCGGACAGCGCTGGCTCCCGGCCTATAGAGTGAGATGAGCGCACAACCCTAGAGTCTGGCAAGACTGGCCCGTACGGGCAGGGGTACCTTTACCTTTACCTTTAAGCAGAGGCTTGACAACCATATGTCAGGAGTGCTCTGATGGTGTTTCCTGCTTGGCAGGAGGTTGGACTCAATGGCCCTTGTGGTCTATTCCAACTCTATGATTCTATGATTCTATGAAACTACTGTCCTCAAAACGCCTTTGGAGGGGTGTGTGCATTAAGGCTTCAATTGGTACATTGGCATAAAAAAGGGTAAAGGGACCCCTGACCATTAGGTCCAGTCGTGACCAACTCTGGGGTTGCGGCGCTCATCTTGCTCTATTGGCCGAGGGAGCCGGTGTACAGCTTCCGGGTCATGTGGCCAGCATGACTAAGCCGCTTCTGGCGAAACCAGAGCAGTGCACGGAAACACTGTTTACCTTCCCGCTGGAGCGGTACTTATTTATCTACTTGCACTTTGAGGTGCTTTGGAACTGCTAGGTTGGCAGAAGCAGGGACCGAGCAACAGGAGCTCACCCCGTTGCGGGGATTCGAACCGCCAACCTTCTGATCAGCAAGTCCTAGGCTCTGTGGTTTAACCCACAGCGCCACCCATGTCCCTATACCTTGGCATAAGCAGAGGCCAAAAGACTGCGATGGGCTGCTGATTCTAAATAAATAATAATAATAATAAAAATCCCCAACCTGTGGCCCTCCAGACGTTTTGGCCTACAACTCCCATGATCCCTAGCTAACAGGACCAGTGGTCAGGGATGATGGGAATTGTAGTCCAAAACATCTGGAGGGTCGAAGCTTGGGGATGCCTGGATTAGAGTGTCTAGGACATAGGTACAAGTAGGTAGCCGTGTTGGTCTGCCGTAGTTGGAACAAAATAAAAAAATTCCTTCCAGTAGCACCATAGAGACCAATTAATTTTGTTACTGGTGTGAGCTTTTGTGTGCATGCACACTTCTTTAGATCTGAAGAATATCTGAAGAAGTGTGCATGCACACGAAAGCTCATACCAATAACAACCTTAGTTGGTCTCTATGGTGCTACTGGAAGGATTTTTTTTATTATTTTGTTTAGACTAGGATATGGGAGACCAAGGGGTCAAATCCACCACTCAGCCATGAAGCTCACTGGGTGCAACCTGGGGCCAGTCACCGCCTCTCTCAGCCCAACCTACCTCACAGGGTTGTTGTGGGGATTAAATGAGGTGGGGGGAGAACCAGACATACCGCCTTGAGCTCCTTGGGGGAGGAAGGCAGAATATAAATGCATGGGGAACCTTGGGTGCCGAGATCAAATCCAGCCCTCTCTGTCTGGCCCTGGGACTCTCACCAGGCCACACACACCCTGTTCTCCACTCTTGTTGAGTGTTTTTGCCTGGCTAGAAATGCATCCTTGAACTCCAATCATTGCCAGCCTGGATGAAGGATAGGTGTGTGTGTGTGTGTGTGTGTGTGTGTGTGTGTGTGCCAATATGTGGGTTTGTGTAGAAACCAACCCACCGTACAAAGTTAAAATTCCTATTTGTTGCTCTGCCGCTAGCCCTGACAGCCACCAGAAGGTCACTCACAAGGGAACAGTGGTCCTGCCTGCCCTAAACAGTTTGGGGACAGCACCGCCTTCCTTTATATGACCCTGTACATTTGTAAGAACTTCTATGGGGGCCCTGCATACTAGCACAACATGAGACAGATCAATTCAGCTAACAGGTTTGAGGGATATGGCCTTTGTGGTGGTGGCCCCTTTAGTGTTGAAGCTTCCTTCTCAATTACCTGCTCATGGCGCCCACAGTACAGGCCTTCCAATGGCCCTAGTAACCTACCTTGGCCCCTGTATCCTAACAGTATGGTCATTTGGAGACCTGAGCTGTCCTCAGTTGTGTTTTACCTAGGTAACTCTTCATGGCCTGACTTACGAAAGCCAGCGAGATGCAGTGCCGGGAGTGTTTGACGAGGACCTGGTTCAAATCCTGACTTGGCCATGAAGCTTGTTGGGTGACTCTCAGTCTAAGCTACCTCACAGGGGTGTTTTGGGAATTAAATGAGGAGCGGGGAGAACCACGTACGCGACGTGGCGCTTCTTGGAGAAAAGGTTGGGATATGAATTCAGAAAAAATGATAAAATATTAAAATAAAGTCAAAGTGTCTTTGGTGATGTGACAGTGTAATGCATCTCGTCTCGTTGTACACAGCTGACTTCCGATAATTCCAGTGTCTGCTGGAATTGAGATTGGTGGGGCGGAAGGGAGGTCAACAGTAGGTGGCGACACAGCCAATAAAAGGCAGTCAACTAATTCCGGTTGTGCTCCCATCCTCCTGGTTGCTGAATTCTGCAAGGTTAATGTTGAGACTAAGGAGGAGGGGGGTCACTCCCCCTAAACTGGATGCAAATAAAAGGAAGACTGGATGAGGCCCCATTTACCCTCATGGAGCAGCCTCTACTGGATTTCTTTCTTTCTTTCTTTCTTTCTTTCTTTCTTTCTTTCTTTCTTTCTTTCTTTCTTTCTCTCTCTCTCTCTCTCTCCCTCTCTCCCTCCCTCCCTCCCTCCTTATGCCCTCATTGCAAATGTATAGACATAGAACTTTTTCAAGTTATACCTATTGAAGAATTTAGTAGAACCAGAAAACCCACAGGCCTTTATATTATGCCAACAGAATGATGTCTCTCCCCAAATTAAAACATCAGACCTTCCTGGTTTGGAAGGAGGAGGAGGAGGAAGAAGAGGAGGAGGAGGAGTTTAATCTGAATTACCCATCCACACCATGAATACCCGGACACCCGGAAGGCAGAGTGAAAGTGAAATTGACAGGGTCTAAACACTGTCTACTCATACTTAAGACAATATTATTTTTAATGACTTTGATGTTTTCTGAATTGGGGCCTCCAAATTGTTTTTAATATTGTGCTTTAATGCTATAACCTGCCCTGGGACCTTAGGGTGAAGAGTGAGTAATACAAACATAAATAAATAAATAAATACATTAAATTTACTTGCCAAGTTAAATCTCCCTGCCTTTTAACAATGCCTGCTTCTAAGTAAATGCGCCCAGAAGGGGAGCCTTATATGAAATTCTGGTATACAATTTTACTCAGGTGGCTCAGGGTGGATCTTACTAATTATATCATGCACTTGTTAAGTACTGTATATCCTGCTTTTAATGCCAGTTCTTAAAGTAAGTTTCAAATATGGCAACAGTAGATCCACTCTAAACTATAGGAGGAGTAACACAGGAACATTAAAACAACCTGCCCTCAGATGCTAAAGTGTTCAGCATCCAGATAAAAAAAATAAATGGAGGTTATAGCCAGCTAAGTCCTAATACTCAGAGTAGGATCCATTGAAATTCATGGACCTAAATTAGCTATGGCCATTTTTTTTTTAAAAAAAGGGTTTTCCCTTTTCACGATCAAGTGGTATATAATTTTTATGAAAAATAAAATGCACGAATTCCAATGGGTCAACTCTGGGTAAGGCTTGGCATTGGGTATTAACCTGGAAAGCACAGAATGAGGTGGCACAAAGGGACTGTACCATTACGAACTGGGTGTGGGTGTGCTTGTATCAGTTTTGGAATCCTCTTGTGTGCAAAATGGACTCTCCTCCCAGGCGGCAAAGGAGCACAGAGGAAATAAAAGCTAAATAGCTTCTCACTACTATTATTGCTATCATTGGGTGGGTGCCTTCCAAAGTCAGATCCCCCCCCACTTGTGGTTTTAAGTGGCACTGTCCACTCCAAGACCTTTTTCTATTTTGCTGTGCAGATCAGGACTTCTTACACCCTCCAGCTATTTTGAACTATAACTCCCATCACCCCTGATCACTGGTCATGCTGGCTAGAGCTGCTGGGAACTGTAGTTTGAATCATCTGGCTGGCACCCTCTCTTCCTACCAGACATAAAGATCTGGAAAATGTTACTAGGTATATGAGTTGATGGGGGCAGGGACAAGAAGAGATGTAGGTTTTCTGTTCTGGATCATCTCGACAAAACTCTAAGCGGTTGTATGGTTGGTTCTGAATCTATAGCAACAAGAAAGGAATATTTTCTTTAGTGTTTTAAGAATGTAGTATGACAGCTTTTGGGTTATACCAGGCTCTCTGCCAGACTGATGCATAGCTCTGTGATACTCAGAAGGTTGCATCAAATGTATTGAGTAATATGTAAAATGGGATTGTCTGGCTTGTTCTGTTTTTCTCCTCAAATTGCTCCAAACCATCAGGAGAAGCCAGGGAGATTGAAAATAAGTGAAATGCCACTTGTTTGATTCATGCAGGCTATTTCTCAAAAAACGAATAACACAAATCAAGCATGCATAATTGCGACCCAAAACAAAGGCCACATAACAGCACCTCTGTGACCCAAAATCTGGGAGGCAGAGAGACAGGTGTGCAAAGTTTTGAGTTAAGCTTTCAGTCTGCTGAAGAATGCTGTGACATCTGAAAGCTTGCGAACTCACCTTCCAAATTAACTTGATAAAGTGCTATCCATTATTGGGAAAATATGTGAGCTACCACCTTTTGGTACAGAGCGCGCACACACACACACACACACACACACACACACACACACACACAAAGAAGTTAAAGTTTATCTGTTAATAAACTATAGCTCTGGGGGTCAATTTTATCTATTAAATGTATAACCCTTACTGTATTTGTTGCCACGCAAAATTAAGAGAGAATTGAGGTTTTAGATTTCTGAGTCTCCACATTCAGTGTTTAATACCTGAAATTATGCATGGTATGGAGACAGCGGAAAGGTCTTCCTCCCTCTCTCCTAACACTAGAACTCACGAATGTTTGAAGATTCAGGACAGGCAGGGGAAAGTCATTATCCACATAGTGCAAAGTTAAACTCTGGAACTCACTCCCACAGGACGCAATGATAGCCACCAACCTAACTGGTCTTAAAAGAGGTTAGGGCAAATTCAAGGAGGCTACCAATGGCCCCTAGCTATGATGGTTATACTCTCAGTCTCCACCTTTGAAGACAGCAATGATTCTGAATACCAGTCGCTAGGACCCACAGGAAGGGAGAGAGCTCTGATACTCTGCTTGTGGGCTTGCCAATGGGGCAGCAGGCTGGCCGCTGTGAGAAGAGGATGCTAGATTAGACCTGATCCAGCTGAAGGCTCTGATAACATCCACAGGTCTTTCTACATCCTCAATGGACACTTTTAGATTTAGCAACCCTTCTACACAATTCACTCGTTAGTCTACAGGGTGTCGTTATTAGTCCAGATTTGCAAATACTGGGGCTCAGGGACACCCCCGCCCCCAAATGATCCAGAAGCCACTTAAGCCGCATGCAACATTTCTGCAAAGACCAGCTTCTGCTGATGGGGCAGACAGAGCCAGAAGTCAAACCTGCAAATTCAGCTTGAGACTCAAGCCCGGCTCTCTCATCACACTCAGCTGAAGTTGTTTTTGGACTGTACCACCTGAAACTTCAAGAGGACGGGTTGGGGAGGAATTTGTGTAAAAAGTAAAAAATTCCAGAGTAAACCTGGAGAAGGGATCAAACTCCAGTTTCATCTCTGCTTCCTGCATCCAGGGATTTGCCTATTTATTTCATCCTGGGCCTCTCAGTCTGAAACAGGACGACAGAACAAAGGCTATACAAGCTTTAGAGTGCTGCAGAACTCTTTCTTGGGGAGTCACAAAACGCACGGAACCTGGTCTGTGCTTTTGAGCGCGTGCATTGAGTTATTTGCCCGCCTCTTAGCCTGGAGGGGAAGATTTTGGTCCCAAGCTGGCCTGTTTGTAGATAAACGCATCCCTAGATTAGTTCCTCCCTCCCCCCACCCAATTACAGGATTTCATCCCCCCCTCCTTCTCCCCGTTTGGGCTTTTTCCAAGCTGCCTTCTCACCTGAAGGGACCGTGCTTCGGTCGCAATGCCCATCCTTCAGCAGTCGGTCCCGGATCTCCCAGCTAAACATCCCGGGGTTTTCTCGTTTATACTCTTCGATTTTCTTCTCCACGTCGGGAGTAGCGACCTGCTTTTGGGATCAATGCGCCGTCGGGAAAAGATCCGAGGTGGGGTGGGGGGAAGAGGTTTGCAGCGGGTGGGGCAGGGGGGAGAGAAAGAAAAAGGATTCACTTTTAAATTTAAATTTTGGGGAGCAGGTAAAGGTGCGCCCTCGCCTCAGCCCACGCGCCTCGCCATTCAAATGTTCTTTTTAAACGACTCCCAGCTAAACCCTACTCAGAGTAGACCCATGGAAATTCATGACACTTAGCCAGCCAGGTCTGTTAACTTCAGTGGGTCTACTCTGAGTAGGACTAGCAGTTGCTACAACCCCCTCTTAAAATAAAAAATACATAAATAAGATCCGTTTTAGTCAATAATTTATTCTAAGGGTGCTTGTATGAAGCCTTTGGTGGTTTCCCAAATTACCCCCCACCTCAGGAAAACCTCCCAAATCCAAACTACTCAGCCCCCTCTCCTTAAAGGCTTCTAAAAAAAAAAAAAGCCCACCCCCTTTAACCGGAGGGTCCTTATTTTACAACTTTTGATGGTTTCCCAAACCCCCCAAAGAGCCCAAATTTTTCAAGTCAATATTTTATTGTACCTCTCTATGCATTTACCTAGGAGTAAACCCGGTTGTACGCCGCAGGACTCGCTTCCGAGGAATTTCCCCTAGGGATCGGGGCTTCGCGCGGGGTCTTACTTGAGATTAAGGGGGCCGGTCCAGCTCCACCCTGGGATCCTTACTCAGAAGTAAAGTTCCATGGGTTTCAGTGGAGCTTGCTCCTGAGTAAGCATGCCTGAAGTCGGACAGATTTTCCCTCCCCAGCCTCTCACTTCTAAAGATACATATTTTTAAAAGATTTTTTTAAAAAAATGACTCCGAGTGTGAACGATTATAAATTAGCTGCAAATATCATCCTTTATCCACTCTGCTCTGATTTATGGTTGTAAAGTGAGATCAAATGAGGAACTGACAGATTTCGCTTTTCTCTCAGTAAACGCTTCCTATTTTGAGCTGCCTGTCGGAGATGACGGGACCCATCGCCCAGAGGCTCATCTCATGATAAATAACCACGAATGCAAAAAAAGAAGAAGAAGGAAAAAAGAGAGCAGCCGGAGGGCCCCGATCCGGGACACGTCTCCCGAGAGAAAGCCCGTCCGAAAATCCTTCCTCAACGGACCATAGCTAAGAGCCACGATACCGCGCAACTTTTTCCTTTTTCTTATTCGGAAGTAAGCTCAGTTGTGAGACATAACGGGCAAACCGAACCGTGTCTGCTCAGATCCCGTGGGGCTTTTTTTAGGCCCCAAGTAAGCGAAGCTAGGGTGGCAGCTTCAGGGAAATAGTTAAGCTGCCATCTAGCTCCGTATTGTTTGCACTGGCAGGCAGCCGCCATGGGACTCAGGTAGGGTTTTCTCGCAGCAGCCCTACCTGGAAACCCCGAACCTTCTGCACACGGAGTACAAGATGTTTTCCCTTCGCTTTCAGGGTGCGTGTCCAGAGAAGGGTCCCCCCCCCCCAAAAGAGGCAGAGGAGAAGACGTGAAGGCTACCCCCACCCCGCGCATGCCCGAGGTAGCTACCCCGGGGACTCCCACTCACTCACCCTGGGTTTACTTCCACCGATGGCTCCTGGGCGGATGGAGCCGGTCTCCTGGTACCTGCAGAGGATTTTGGAGACGCAGCCGTGGGAGACGCGGAGCTGGCGGGAGATGACGCAGGGCCGGATCCCGTGGTGGGCCATTTCCACGATCTTGTGGCGGATGTGGTTGGGGAGGGGTCTCCCGTTGATGAAGACGCCGCCTAGCTGGTTGACCCGGCCTTGGCCCAGCGGGGTAGAGACTGCGAGGTAAAGGAGAAGAGAGGGAGAGGGAGAGAGAAGGCAAAGGTGACTTTTACCTGCGGGTTCCCTCGGGGGTAAAGCCCTTATCACACCAACCGAGGTAAGGCTGCCATCCTCTACCTACCCCGCCTGAATTTAACCGGATTTCGAACCAGACCCGTATCGCGGAGTAAGTCCCGACCGAACCCGTTTATTGGCTCACAGCATAAGTGGATCTCGGGACCAGATCCACCGCAGTCTCCCCTTTGTGATGCGGAGCGGGCAACACCTACATTTTTACTCACTTCGTTTTATCCACATATTCCCCGCAGTTATAGATAACTTGCTGGATGTATAAGGAAGCACCTATATAATCTAGATCTCGCCTATTTGAATTTAGAGACAAACCTATTATCTGGATCGGCAAATTTATCACTGTCTTGAGACCGGGAAGAAAGTGAATCGGGTTTTCATTTAGTACAGGCTCACACAACACACGCGCACACCCTCCTTTATTCTCAATACAGTTACTCGGAAGTAAGGTCCCGATCCGATTCACTGCGGAGCTGGAGAAAACTAAAGAGGGCGAGGCCGTTTCTGACTGAACCCGCTTCAAGTTTAGTTCCGGACTCAAATCGTGGCTGATAAGTTTATTATATTTTATTTTAAAAAGTGGGGCGCTGAAAGATAAAATTCACAACATTCTGGTTGCCGATCCTAACCATGTTTGCCCGGAAGTAAGTCTCTACGATTTTTATTTATCGAACTGATATCTAAGGGGACGGGAATGAGCGGAGGATTTTACAGCCATTCGGGTTATACCGAAGCGCCCGTCGCCGGCACGTTTGGTCTGGATTTGGAGTACTCCAACGGAGGACCCACTCAGAGGCCTTATCCACAATCGACTTAACTAAAGACTTGGAGGAAAGGGACTATTTTTGGGGGTGTCCCCCCTTAATTTTAGGAAATTTCACCCCCCCCCCACACACATAAAAAGTTCTATGGTCTTTATCGATGCGGATTCTGGATGAATAAAGCTCCACTTGAACCCAGGTCCAGTTAAGCAGGAATAAATTCTGGTTACAATGAAACGCTATGAAGGTGAGCCTTCCTTAAATATCTCTGTCCCGTGGTAACATCCCTCCATCCTAAAATTTCTCGCTTTTAAAAGCCAAAGGGCTGTTTTATGTTCAAACGACACGCGTGCAAGTGAAACACGCCTCTTTCTTTTTCCCAACCCCTCCTAAGAACCACACCAAAGTCAGGGCTTTGGGATCGCGGTCCCGATCAGAATATACTTTCCTGCTTCAATTACGAGGTCAGCACTCTGTGTATGCGTCAGAGACAGCTTACAAAGACAGGTTTGAGAACTTTCAGTGTAACTGACAAGGCCGTGTGCTGGGGTGGGTTTTTCTCACACTCCCCCCTGAAAACATTTCCCTGCCAGCTACTGCCTTACACGCGCTTGCTCCAAGAATAAGCCGCACGGAACAAAGAGGAACCACTCCTCCTTAGGATCGCGCTGCGCGCCAAACACTCGCGCAACAGCATCCTAGGCGCCAGCTCCTCGGGAGTAAAGCCGGTTTTATTCAGCCAGGAGTGAGCTCCCTCGGGAGCAAGCATGCCCGGAGGACCCCTCAAAAAGGAAGCCCCATTGGGCTTTTGAGGGGCTTACTCTCGCGTAGACATGGCCCCCAAGACTCCTTTGGAGCCAGTTTCTCCCTTTAATGTCTCTGGCGGAGATCCGAACCTCTCTCCCTCGGGAGTTTCACTGAACCCAGGAGGAGAGCGGCGCCCGGTTCCGTGGTTTTCCTCTCCCCGGGTTCATTTTAAATGCAGGACGTCGGAACCATTGAAAGGAATGGACAGCGTTACCTTCGGGCCATCCCTTTCAGTGGGTCTTCTCTGAGTAAGTTGGAGGCAAATACCAGGCGCTTTGTCGGTCTGCGCCAAAACTTCTCAAAATTCCCCTCCCCTCCTCCTCCCCTTAACCCCAATATATATTTTATAAATGGTTCCCTGGGCGCCTCTCCAGCTGAGCGCGCAGACATCTGTTTGCGTTTCCCTCTCAGCTGCCTTGATCTCTATCTGTGTAAGGTTGTCCTTTTTCGTCTTCTTCTCTCGTTTGGCCTACACGCGCCCCCTGCAAATAACAACCGCCAACGTCTTCTAACCCCCTCTCCCCAAACCACTACTTTGGATAAACTACAAAATGTCCTCCCTCCCTTATCCTTACCCAGCTTGGAGAACGGCACCCTTTATAGAAACCTCATCCCCCCCTTTCTGTGACCTGTTAGGCTTGAAAACAGCCAAGGTTTGGGGGGGAAAGTGTGTTTGTGTTACGTATTTCTGTTCAAACATATACTGTATGGACACACACACACACACACACACATAAGGAATACCTGTTCATCTTTACATAAATCAATTTATATGCATACATAGAAAGAGTTCATTTCAGTATATATAAATCAGGGATTATCAGTATTTAGTGATTAACCAAATCATAAATGGGATCCAGAGTAAGCTCGCTTTTATATTTTTATATGATGCTTTTTATGATGCTTTTATACACATATACAGATAGTTCTCACATAAAATAAAAGTCTATTTTATACATTTGCACGCTTCCTGATATATTTTTTAAAAAGTATTCCTATAACCAAATCTGCGTTATAAAAAGCGCCCACCTTCCCAAGCGCTCTTTCTTAGGACTCCAACACTTGAATGAGACCCGGAGAGAACTTCTATATATAAATATTGCTTTAAGCGGGTATTTAAAGTCCCCAACACATTTGGAAATTGGGGTGGGGGAGAGAAAAAAAGAGACTGGGATGGGGGGGGGTGTTATATGATGGTCTCTCTCTCTTTCTCTTTCTCTCTCTCCCCCCCCCCCCCCCCCAACTCCCGACTTCCACACTTCTTGGCGAAGAGAGGAAAGTGGATTCCGGTCCTCGCCTGGCGGTTTAATCAAGAATCACGCGCCGCTAATTCGGAGTCACTCGGCGCGCGCTGTCATTAGCCACAGCTCAGCCTCGAGTGGGCTCAGCCTGCCTCCGAGAGGCGCCTGGACCGGCCGCCCGCTACGCCTCGTCATTATTCCCCATCACGTTGTGCAAATATTTTGGTAATCCCCCTGATCTCTTTTTCCCTTTCCAGCGCCGCTTCACTTCATTTGCTCGCAGAAAAGGAGGCCCTTCACTCCAAATCCCCGCGGCGTGTGGGTTTTTGCGCAGCCGGCGTGGGTCCCCTGCCTGCTCGCCCCCCCGCCCACTGCCTGCTCGCCCACTTGAGCACGCTCTCGGCTGAGCGAGCTTTGCTTTAATAAATGCAGGGAAGGGGACCCGGAGTTTGTTTAATTCTGGTTTGGTCGCCAATCAGGGGACCTGTGGTGGTGGGGGGAGAGACTGGAGAAAATTGTGTGGGTTTTTTTTTAGGGGAGAGATGTCGGAAAGCCGCTTTCTAATTACTTCTCGCTCTCATTCAAATATAAAGAGAGAGAGGGGGGTGGGAGGTTGTAGAGGCGAGAGAACGTGGGAGTAATTGACAAGAGAAAGTGACAAGTTCTTTCCGAACCTTTGGCGCGCCCAACGTTCCATCGCAGACGCGCCGGGTCGCTTTCACTCGCTTCTCGTTTCTAAACCGAAAAATATCATCGCCGGACTTTGGTTTTGGGGTAAGGGGCGGTGGAGGACGAACAGACATTTTCATGCAAACGGAAAGCGGGGGTAAAGGAAGGGAGCCAGCTGCGCAAAGTTCATTCAAAAGCCCCTTCCAAAACGGTCTGCGACGAGTCAATGGCAAACGAAACAACCCCACAATATATTATATGTATTATATCTATTACGACCACAGTTTGGAAAATTGGTCTCTCTTTAGAATTTGGAGGGAAACTTAGGAATGCCAAACGGCAGCGAGAAACGCCTGACTCCTTCTATCACGCGCAGGCTGGCTCGCAGAGTGAAAAAGACCCGCTTTGTCCCAAACGCGCCTACCCTCGCAAGCAGGCAGTTGTAACCGCCGTCTTTACTCAGGAGTAAGCCCGGCAAGAGGGCTTCCTCCCCAGTAAAAGGGGACTGGCTTTAGGGCGGTTTCCAAGCGCGCTTTCAAAACAAAACTTCATTTTGAACAAATGCCTCCTTTTTAAAAATTAAGAACACGGGCTGAAAGTTGAAGAGAATAATGGCGAAAAGTTTAAAAATGAAACGAATCGGAAGGCCCCGCTAAGAAGCGAAGGAGGAAAACCAAACCCTAACATTTTTATTTTGTAATTAAATTCTTCTTTTTTTAAAAAAAACAAGTATCTAACCTGGGAAGGAAAAACGAGCCGCCTGCTTACCTTCTAAAGGAAATCCGGTGCGGGGATAATTCTGTCCGGGTGCTGGGCGCATCATCCTTGGTACTGTCCCAGGGAGCGCAGCCATACTCTAGACGAGGCTGCTGGGATGAACGGGTGGGTGGGAGGGAAGGAGGAAAGGGGGGGCGCTGGGATGGAAGGTTTCAAGTCGAGAAAGCCGGAGAAAAAAGGGGAGTCCAAATCTTTGCAAGAAAAAAAGTGTCTATATAATTTTTTTTAACCAAAAAAATGGGGTGCGGGGAGAGAGAACGTGGAGAGAGACAGAAAGAGAGAGGACCCCTCCTCTGGTCTGTCCCCTCTTGGAAAACCTCAGCCACTCGCCTCCCCCAAAGCCCCCCCAGAGTTTTAAAAAAATGAAAAAAAGGGGGGGTTGAAATTGACCAGCTGGAACTGAGCTTGCGTCCTTTAGGAATGCGCGATGAAGACTGTGGAGTGAAAGCGAGCAGAGGTTGAATTTCTTTAGAGGAGGATTGTGGAAGCTTTTCTCTCCCCCCTTCCTTTGCCTCCTTCTTCCTTCCTTCCCCCTTTCTTCCCTCACTCTTATTTTGCGTGCGTGTGTTGCTTCTTTTGGGGGGGGGGAGGAGGAGAAGAAGGGGGGGGGGTGTCTGATGACTGCTAGGATAGGGTTGGAAGTTGTGAAGACGGGTTGAACTTTGGCGCATCGGGGGAAATGCAAGAAAGGAGACCGAAGCAACTCTGATAGGCTGCGGAGTGGGGATTTCCTCCCCCCTTTCTCCCTTCTAAAAAACCTCCTTTTTTTATTCATGAGCGCAGAGAAGGGAGATTTAACTCCGAGGCTTGGGAGCCAATCGCAAAGGGGCTGGTGTGTCCCCCGCTTCTCCCAGACGTATATCTAGAGGATTTGTTTTTTAAAAAGTGGGTGGCGGTGGTCTCCGTAGGAGAGAAAACGGAATCTTCCCCTATATATCTCTATATATTCTTAAGTGCTAGCATTCCGATCGTTTCTTTTTTAAAAAAAAAAAACTTTCCCAAAGTTTACCTGGGGAGGCGGAAGAATGACGTCCCTTCGCTCCCCCCCCCCCCAAGAAAACAAACAAACCACTATCTCGTCAAAAGTAGTTTTGCCACTTCCCAGGACAAATTAGGTTTTTTTGGGGGTGGGGAGAGCGAGGAAAAGGGGAGAGAGAGGGGGAGGACCTCAGCACTCTCCCCTCAACTCCGTCGCCCTAACTCCTCCAGGGACCGCTTCTCTGCCCCCCAACTTATTAGAATAGAGGTTTCCACACAAAAATAAGCCGTAATTTCCCCGCTAAAGGGATTCTAGGAGGGACTTCAATTCTGTACTAAGGAGAGGGAAGTGACAACCGGGAACCCCCTTACCTTAATCCAAGCCTTAAACTTGGGGAGAGAGACCCGTCCACCTTGACTGCATTATATATGTATAATATATATTTGAGAGACAACGTCTCTACAATAGGTTTCAGAACAGCAGGAGCAGATAATATTCGCTCACGTTTCACACATCGCGACCCACAAGTCTTCCAGTCAGTCAGGGAGGTCTTCCTGCTTTCACACCTGGCAGGTATTCTCCCTCCCTCCCCGAAAATGAGGAAGGGTCGAGGAAGGGACCCTCATTTACCGGTAGCTTTAAGCAGCTGGAGGATCGCTCTCCTCGGACCTCTGAGCAGGAGAGGGCTTGCTTCCGAGTAGACGTCGCAGCATCGCTTCGCTGGTAACTTGGAAGGCAATAGACGTTTGTGGAAAAGAACAAACACATCAGTACTAGGATTTACTTCAGAGTAACAGCATGGTTAGAAGCGAGCCGGTGGGTCGCTGAGCCCATTTTAAGTTTCTTTCTCCATCCCGTGTAATTTCTTGAGAGTTAGACACTCAGGTGTAAGATCTACACTTCTCCCCACCTCCCACCCCCAACTTGGCGAATCGATTTTTGTCGGCTGCTGGTTGCATGGGGTCTTGGAACACGAAGATCGCAGCCAGGCAGCCCGGATCCTAGCCACGTGGATCTGGCATTAAGGCCCCACTCGTGTTACCTGAAAGCGCTTAAGATCTTTCAAGAGGCGCAACCCGATCCTATAATTCATATATACTCCGGGGCATGTTTCAGTGAATCTGGTGCGTGCGTGTGGGGGGTTGTCTCCTGCGCAACCTACCCGGCGAACAACAGCCCGGCAGCAGCCAGATTCCATGCACGTTTACTCGGAAGCAAGCTCTGTTGACCTCGATGGGAACGGCTTCACGGGAAGCGGCGCCTAAGGATGGCAGCCCTTTCGTACGCACGTTCTCTCGGAGTAAGTCCTAGTGGGTTTCACGGCACCTAGGATCGCAGCCCCCCATCCTATACACGTCTCAATCGGAAGCACCACCGAGTTCAGCGGGGCTTATTCCCCCTTCCCACAACCGAGAAGCATTTTCTGAAATGAAAAAACAACAACCCCTCTCCATCTCTTACCCAGAACTAGTTAAGGTTACGTGTTCCAGCTTTTTCTTAATAATTATCATTATTAACTCATATTCCTTTCCCAGCCGAAGTACAATAGCTAGATCTTTGACATTAATACCAATAGGAATAAGAACATGTGAATCATCTTTTTCTAGTCGATTTGGTTTGTTTGGGTCAATTTAGCCCAGGCTACGACGTCCCTCCTCTCCTAAACAGCGATCATAATTCTCTGAAACCCAGGACAGTGGCAGGGGCGGAGAAGGAGGGGTGAAGGCAGCTGGTCTCCCCCCTTCCTCTGAAGCTTTAAGGAGGATGACTCCATCCCTCCTTCCCAGCGGGCACCGACGCCAAAGCTCCGAAGTGTCCTTTGTTCCCCCCTTCTCTCTCTCTCTCTCTCTCTCTCTCTCTCTCTCTCTCTCTCTCTCTCCCCGCTCGCTCTAACGCCCCCCTAAATCGGAAAAAACTTTTGCAAACTACACTAAATGAAAGCCAAAGACCTTTCCTTTTCCTTTAGCTCCTTGAACCAGCTGGTCTGAAATTATATATACACACACACATTTTCAAGCAAATGCGCTATCAAACACAACTTATTGTGTTAAACCTTTATCCTGATTTTATATCTGACCAGCGCCTTGGGCAACTTACTCGTTAGACAGACTTTCCCTCCCATTGACTGACACTGTCGATTGATGGGAACCGGAGCTCTTCCCCGAACTCAAAATATTTTCAGAATCTTCTTGGGAAGAAGCGAGAGGTTCCTTTTCCACCACCGCCAAGTGATAGGGGGGGAATGAGAAGTTGCATAAACAGGTATATTTCTTTTTGAAAGTGTGTGTGTGCGCGCGCAATATATGGAGAGATATATAAATGTATACCATCCATAAGTGATCCGCTTCCCTCTCCTTTGACACTTAAAACAGTAGCTACATTATTATTCTTTTAAATACACCCTGCCACTCCTCTCGACAGCAAAGGTATGTATGCAAAGCCCCCTGTTTCCTCCCAGTAGACAATTCCGCGGGAATAGGAGTGTGCTGGGGCCTCGTGGCTCCTACCGAGAGTGAAACCACTGAGATGTATTGTGAAGGGAGGAAAAGACCCCTGTTTATATCCCCCCCCCCAATTCCCTTGCACGTCCGTGGGATGAAGTAACTGATGGTTCTCTCGGCGCTTCACCGATGCAACATCACAGTGGTATTTATTCGTTGGGGTAAGAGGGACGCTCAGCCCAGCGCTATATCAACGCAAAGGATTCCCAATGTAATCATAAATCGCGATATTCCACAGACCTAAAGGCGAATGCAGTTTCGATAACCTTTCTCATCCTCTCTCTCGAAAGCTCAACGAGACATTAAATTTCACAAACACCCCCACCCCCGAAGGATTTCAAAGAAGACATCGCTGGAGATAAGAGCGATAATAAGATATAATCATAGAGTCATCTAGTCCAACCCAAGGCCATGCAGAATTCTCAACTACAGTGGTACCTCGGGTTACATACGCTTCAGGTTACAGATGCTTCAGGTTACAGACTCTGCTAACCCAGAAATAGTACCTCGGGTTAAGAACTTTGCTTTAGGATGAGAACAGAAATTTGCTCCGGCAGCGCGGCGGCAGCAGGAGGCCCCATTAGCTAAAGTGGTGCTTCAGGTTAAGAACAGTTTCAGGTTAAGAACGGATTAAGTACTTAACCCGAGGTACCACTGTATATCATACATGACAGATGGCCGTTCAACATCTGCTTAAAAACCTCCAAGGGAGGAGAATCCAGCACCTCCCTAGGGAGTCCGCTCCGCTGTCGAACGACTTGTACTGTCAAAAAGTTATTCCTGAGGTTTAGTCGGAATTTCTTTTCTTGTAACTTGAAGCCATGGGTTCGAGTCCTACCCTCCGGAGCAGGAGGAAAACAAGCTTGCTCCATCTTCCACGTGACAGCCCTTGAGATATTTGAGGATGGCTACGATCTAGCAGTAAGGATGGCAACGGGCAGACAGGTGTTTTGCGTATAGGCATCAAACGCGAGTAAACGCGGAATATCGATCTCGATAGAGAATAAATAAATAAATGCAAAATATTCTGATGTCATGCGGACTCAACTGTGGGGTTCGACCCAGAAAAAAAAAGGAATCAATAAAAAAAAGAAAAAAATATTTCAGCTAGTAGGATTGGAACACAGGGTTCACTCTCGCGTTGAAAGAAAGGGGGTTAGATTTGACTGGGAGGTGAACTCAAGTGCAAAGACTGCGCAGCTTTATAGAGGCCATCCCGGAACAAGGAGCTTGCGCGGGAAAACCCGGAATTCATGGAGAGCGACTCTATCGGGACTGAACGAGACTGTTTTGCGGCTCATCAAAGTGTGGATTGACTTACTAATGACAGAAGGACTGTGCTATCAACACCTGTTTTGTTTTTTTTGCGTGTGACCGAACCTCTCACCCTCTGTAGATTCCTGCCTTTCGTTTCCTTCTGACCTCGCTGGTCAATCACATGCAGTATACTCCTGTAATTCAGGATATAACACTTATTCCCAGGGACGCGCTGGCATTCCACAAAAGCTTATGCCACGATAACATTAAGTCTTTGAGGTGCCACAAGACTCCTGGTTGTTTTTAAGGCCTTCTGAAGATCTGGACCAGACCTGTGTGGTTCGGATCTAGTTCAGCATCCTGTTCAGGCACGTGATAACGTCTGACTGACTAATTATCCCGGGCTGAAGGTCCCATTTGGATCCCAGACCACGCACATTCCACGGGGAGTAAATCGCAGCAGCTTTTCAGTGAAACTGTACTGGAACAGTTGCTTTCTGAGCCACATGCAAAAAGTCATGGAGAGTTTTGCAAAACGATTCCATCACAGCGTTACTAACCAGGCTAGCAAAACCATGATTATCATTTTTGTTTATTTATTGCTGCAATTATATCCCTCCTTTTTCTTCAAGAAGGCACACATGCTTCTCTTTCTCCCTCTTTCATGCCTTCCGTCCTCTTTTAGCTCACAACAACCGTATGAGGTGGGCTCGGCTGAGAGAGGCAGAGACCAGCGCCAAAGTCACCTCGAATGAGCTTCGTGGGCGAGTGGGAAATTAGAACCATGGTAGTAATACTACCTCTCCAGATGTTTACTTTGGGAGTCTGGCTATTAAATAAGGAGGAGAGAGGACTGAGCTTTAGGCTGATGAAGGCGCAGGTGAACCCAGTCCTCTGCCTTCTCCAACAGAGAGAAAGGACCGGACTCCTCGCCTCGACAGCAATGCCTAGTGGGAAGGGTTGATCATCGCGGCTGCCACCCCTTTGGAGAGGTGGGGCTGCCTTCTCCTGCGATGACAGGTTAACTACTCCTTTATCGACTCTCCTTCCCATTCTATATTAGGAAATCGGAGAATTAAATTATTTTTTTTGGGGGGGGGGAGGAGAATAAGCAATTTAGAAAACACTACGCTTAAGGAAACTCTGTGGCAAATTGGGGAGGGGGAGAGAGGAGAGAGAAAAAGAATAGCCACGCGTGTGCCCAGGGTCTCCTGGTGGCAAACAAATTTCATTTTATACATATTTTCCCCTCCCCAACAATTAAGAAGCCTGGGGCGTGTGTGAAACGGCGATTTCACAGCTGAAGCTGGCCAGAGGAGAGGGCTATGGGAGATTTGGAAGACGGGGCGAGAACCAAAGAGGGGTAAAGAGGTTTTTTCTTTTAAGAAAAATAAACATTTCCCCCCTTTTTTCTGGCTTCTGTTATTTTTTTTAAATGATATTTATTAAAGTTTCAAACAAAATTACAATAATAAAAAAGAGATAAGAAAAAGAAAAAAGAAAATACAAAAAGCAGAAAAATAAAGAACAATTAAAAACAAATCAGTCTTTCCATATCTTGTCTTTCATTTACTTGTTTCCCTGACCTCCTCACACCTCCCTTTTTTGCATTCCAGTTCAATTAGTTAATTCAGCAAATCCTTTCCCTCTTTGTTTTTATCTTAATCCTTTGTCTTGATATATTATAACTTTAGATTCACATCTATTAGCAATCCATTTTTACATATACACCTTTATAACATTGCTGCTAAAACCACTTAACTTCATTCCAACATCGTTCTAACATTCATTAATTTTACAGTATTTCTGTAGATAATCTTTAAATTTCTTCCAATCTTCTTCCACCAACTCTTCTCCCTGGTCTCGGATTCTGCCAGTCATTTCCGCCAGTTCCATATAGTCTATCACCTTCATCTGCCACTCTTCCAAGGTGGGTAGTTCTTGTGTCTTCCAGTACTTTGCAATAAGTATTCTTGCTGCTGTTGTGGCATACATAAAGAAAGTTCTATCCTTCTTTAGCACCAATTGGCCGACCATGCCCAGGAGAAAGGCCTCTGGTTTCTTCAGAAATGTATATTTAAATACCTTTTTCATTTCGTTATATATCATCTCCCAGAAAGCCTTAATCCTTGGGCACGTCCACCAAAGGTGAAAGAATGTACCTTCAGTTTCTTTACATTTCCAACATTTATTATCGGGCAAATGATAAATTGTTGCAAGCAGTGGCGTAGCGTGGGTTGTCAGCACCTGGGGCAAGGCAAGTAATTTGCGCCCCCTAACCCATGGATTTGCGCCCCCTAACCTGTGGATTTGCGCCCCCTAACCTGTGGATTTGCCCTAACCCCAGATGTTGCGCCCGGTGCGGCCGGCCCCCCCTGCACCCCCCACGCTACGTCACTGGTTGCAAGCTTGACTGGTGTCATGTACCACCTGTATATCATTTTCATAATATTCTCTCTTAAGGCATTACATGCTGTGAACTTCATACCTGTGGTCCATAACTGTTCCCAGTCAGCCATCATAATGTTATGTCCAACATCTTGTGCCCATTTAATCATAGCAGATTTCACCGTTTCATCCTGAGTATTCCATTTCAACAGCAAGTTATACATTCTTGACAAATTCTTAACTTTAGGATCTAACAGTTCTGTTTCCAATTTTGATTTTTCCACCTAAAAGCCAATTTTCTTGTCCGAATTGTATGCCTCCAATATTTGATAATAATGAAGCCAATCTCGCACTTTATTTTTTAGTTTTTCCAAAACTCTGCAATTTCAATTTATCTCCCTCTTGTTCCAAAATTTCCCAATATTTCGGCCATTTGGCCTCCATATTGAGCTTTTTCTGAACCTTTGCTTCCATCGGTGACAACCACCTTGGGGTTTTATTTTCAAGTAAATCCTTATATCTTGTCCAGACATTAAACAATGCTTTCCTGACAATATGGTTTTTAAATGCTTTATGTGCTTTGACCTTATCATACCACAGATATGCATGCCACCCAAATACATTATTAAAGGTAAAGGTAAAGGTACCCCTGCCGGTACGGGCCAGTCTTGACAGACTCTAGGGTTGTGCGCCCATCTCACTCAAGAGGCCAGGGGCCATCGCTGTCCGGAGACACTTCCGGGTCACGTGGCCAGCGTGACATCGCTGCTCTGGCGAGCCAGAGCTGCACACGGAAACGCCGTTTACCTTCCCGCTAGTAAGCGGTCCCTATTTATCTACTTGCACCCGGGAGTGCTTTCGAACTGCTAGGTTGGCAGGCGCTGGGACCCAACAACGGGAGCGCACCCCGCCGCGGGGATTTGAACCACCGACCTTTCGATCGGCAAGCCCTAGGCGCTGAGGCTTTTACCCACAGCGCCACCCGCGTCCCTTTTAATACATTATTTTAATACATTATTAAAACCTTCTAAATCCAAATTGTCTGTGTTTTCAAGAAGCAGCCATTCTCTCAGCCAGCAAAATGCTTCTGTTATTATAGGTTTTTGCGCTACAAACAAACAAACACACAAACACACAAACAACCTCTTGTTTGGTGAACCGCCTGACGCTCCTGAGAGGCGGCTTAAAGGAAACAGAGACCCAGGCGGGAACTTTGCAGCCCTGAGCGCGTTTTTAGCCCAGAAGCCTTTCTCTCTGCAGTGAGAGCCAGTGTGGCATAGCGGTTAGAGTGTCGGACTAGGATTTGGGAAAGATCAGGGTTCAAATCCCTCCCACTTAAGCCATGACCTTGGGCCAGTTACTGCTTCTCATTCTAACGTACCTCACAGGGTTGTTGTGGAGATTAAAGGAAGAGGAGGAGAAGCACATACTTTGAACTCTTTGGAGAAAAAAATTAGTATATACAGAAATGAAATGAAATAATGAATGAATGGGGGTTTCCCCTAGGGATCGGTGACGCAAGGGATCGGGGCCTCACGAACACTTGACCCTCCTCTGAGGAGGATATGGAACGGAAAATGGAGCGAGAACCATCTAGGCTGCTCCCAGCTCCTTGGAAGAAAGGTGAGATATAAATGAATTGTTTTAAAGTGATATTAATATTGTCATTTTAAACTGCTGATAACTGGCCCTGGGGACGTCACAGAGAAAGGGGTGTGTGTGTCCAGCTTAAGAAGTCTAACAAAGGACACTCCCATAGCAGGACCATTGGATGATGGGAATCGTAGTCCAAGACCCAAGTTTGGGAAACCCTGCATTAGGCACTAGGCAACATCAATGGGGTTCTATGGAATGTTTGTCCTATAAAGAGTAAAGCCACAAGAATGACGCTAAATTATTACTATCATCAGTATTCATTGCATTTATATATCACGTTTTTCTTTCAAGGAGCTCAAGGTGACTCACGTGGTTCTCCACCTCCTCATTTAATCCACACAACAACCCTGTGAGGTAGGTTAGGCAGTGACTGACCCAAGATGAGCCTCATGGACAAGGGGTCTACTCTGAGTAAATTCCCTTGGGGGAATTTTCTGTCGTCGCCCCCCCCCCCCAGCCTACTCGAAAGAAAGCCCCATTGAGTTGAATAGTGCTTACTCCCAGGAAAATGCGCTGCATAGGATTGTCACCAGGTCAATGCCATTCTGCTTGAACTCAGGTGGTTAAAAAAATCGTTAAAATTCCATATTCTATATCCCCTGACCCCAGCAAATCTTTCTCTGGGGTGTACCAAGGAATAGATTTTAGTAAAGCAAGCTTCAGTGAAAGGCAGCCCTCCAGTGAATATATATATATATATATATATATATATATATATATATATATATATAGGTTTTGGTGTCCTCGGGTGTCTTCCCGTGTAAAAGTTGGGGTGTCTAGGCGACGTTTCGACGAGGTCTCACTCGTCATCTTCAGGCTGGTGCTTTCGGCTTCTTGTTACTGGAACAGAGCAGGATCTCAGTGTTTGAGTTCCTATAAATACTGTTGAGGGGTGTGGTGTATAGCCTCCAATGTTCTGGGCCGAGAGGAAGTTCCCAGGCTAGTGTGCCTTTTCTTCTTTTGTTCCTTAGTTGCTTGAGGGATATCTTGAGTGATTTCTTGAGTGATATCCTGAGTACCACTTAGGTGGTTCATTAGGTGTGGATTAGTTGCTAAAGCCTTTGTGTCTTGACCTCTTGAACTTTGTGAAGAGTTTTTCTGAGAAGATGGCTGTAGTTGTGCTCTGGCTTGGCTTCGTGTATAGGGGCGAGCTGTGGTTTTGTGGCCTGTGCCAGCCAGATCTGTGTAGGGATTGCAGGGGGGTGCAGCATCCGGAGGTGCCATCATGGTTTGGCTACTGGATGGTGTCTGTAATTTATCTGTGGAGAGGGTCTGGGTTTGGGTCTGGTGTGGTTGATTGGTGATGGCGTTCTGTGTGCCTCTGGATCTGGTGTCAGTTTTTGTGGGGAGGGCTAATTTCCAGATGTCTGGCAAGCGGGATGTGTCGTCACGCTTGTTCATGTTGTGAGGGTGTTTCTCTATCTCGATGGCTTCCATGATTATTCTCTTGTGGTGATGTTCCATGTTAGAGAGCAATTTGGAATCTGCAAAATTAATTTCGTGTCCTGTTTCTTTCATGTGTTGGAAAAGAGAGGAAGTTTTTTCTTCTTTTTTGACGGCATTCTTGTGTTCTGCGATACGTGCATTTATTCGTCTGTTTGTTTGTCCAATGTACGTGGCTGGGCAGACTTTGCAGGGTATTTCATAGACCCCTTGGTTTTCCAACTGGATTTTATCTTTGGGGTTTCTGAGGATATTGGCTATCTTTTGGTTGGCGCAAAAGGCTGTTTTGATATTGTGTTTATGGAGGATTTTGCTAATTTTATCTGTAGTGCCCTTGATATATATCCTTCCTTATATCAAGGGCACTACAGATAAAATTAGCAAAATCCTCCATAAACACAATATCAAAACAGCCTTTTGCGCCAACCAAAAGATAGCCAATATCCTCAGAAACCCCAAAGATAAAATCCAGTTGGAAAACCAAGGGGTCTATGAAATACCCTGCAAAGTCTGCCCAGCCACGTACATTGGACAAACAAACAGACGAATAAATGCACGTATCGCAGAACACAAGAATGCCGTCAAAAAAGAAGAAAAAACTTCCTCTCTTTTCCAACACATGAAAGAAACAGGACACGAAATTAATTTTGCAGATTCCAAATTGCTCTCTAACATGGAACATCACCACAAGAGAATAATCATGGAAGCCATCGAGATAGAGAAACACCCTCACAACATGAACAAGCGTGACGACACATCCCGCTTGCCAGACATCTGGAAATTAGCCCTCCCCACAAAAACTGACACCAGATCCAGAGGCACACAGAACGCCATCACCAATCAACCACACCAGACCCAAACCCAGACCCTCTCCACAGATAAATTACAGACACCATCCAGTAGCCAAACCATGATGGCACCTCCGGATGCTGCACCCCCCTGCAATCCCTACACAGATCTGGCTGGCACAGGCCACAAAACCACAGCTCGCCCCTATACACGAAGCCAAGCCAGAGCACAACTACAGCCATCTTCTCAGAAAAACTCTTCACAAAGTTCAAGAGGTCAAGACACAAAGGCTTTAGCAACTAATCCACACCTAATGACCCACCTAAGTGGTACTCAGGATATCACTCAAGAAATCACTCAAGATATCCCTCAAGCAACTAAGGAACAAAAGAAGAAAAGGCACACTAGCCTGGGAACTTCCTCTCGGCCCAGAACATTGGAGGCTATACACCACACCCCTCAACAGTATTTATAGGAACTCAAACACTGAGATCCTGCTCTGTTCCAGTAACAAGAAGCCGAAAGCACCAGCCTGAAGATGACGAGTGAGACCTCGTCGAAACGTCGCCTAGACACCCCAACTTTTACACGGGAAGACACCCGAGGACACCAAAACCTGCATACCTATACCCGTGAAAATCTACGAAAGCATATATATATATATATATATATATATATATATATATATATATCAGACATTAAAATAACAGCAAGAAATTGAGCTCAATAGGTGTAAGCTCTATTGAATTCAAGGGAGATTTACGTCTAGGTGAAATTTGCACAGGATTGGACTGCCAATGCTTGCAATCCTATTCACACTTACTGCGGGTAAGGGAGTGGAACTTACTTCTGGGTCAGCCTACATCGGATCAGGCTGGGATCCTGTCCACGCTTACTCAAGAGTAATCCCTGTTGTGTTCAATGGAACTTTAAAATTCTGGTTAAATATGCATCAGAGGGTGGTTTTATAAATAGTAAGCTCCGTTGCACATTTATTTGAGTGGGAATTACTTCCGAGTAAACCTGCACAGGAGTGAGTGGTACATTTCACGCCTCCACTTCCTATCTTCTCTCGCTTCCTCCGTCAGATGCTCTTCTTTCCATCACTGTCTCTCTGCTTTCTTAATCCTTATGGCATGTTTCTGGGTGATAAAGATAGCTGATTTGTCCTCTTTAAATAAACTTTACTACTAGGAGATTTTATTTTTTTTTTAAGTGGAGGGGAGCACCAGTCATATTAAGACATTTGGGTGATCAGTCTCCATAACCTCTCTCCTCCATTTTCTCTATTTCTCTCCCCAAATCAAGCTGTCTCATATGTGGTTTGAATTATCATGTTCCCACAGAATAGACAATCTAGAATTGTAGAATTTCAGAGTTGGAAAGGACCTTGAGGGTCATCTAGTCCAACCCCCTGAAATGCAGGCATCTCAACTATAGCATACATGTCAGATGACAACCCAACCTCTACTTAAAAACCTCCAAGGAAGGAGAATCCATGGCCTTCCAAGGGAATCTTTTCCACTGTTGAACAGCTCTTACTGTTTAATTGGAATCTCCTTGTAACTTGAAGCCATTGCTTCTGGTCCCACCCTTCAGAGCAGGAGAAAACAAGCTTGCTTCATCCTCCATGTGACAGCCCTATCATATCTCCTCTCTGTTTTCTCTTCTCTGGCCGAGACTCCAATTCTCTCAACTGTTCCTCATCAGGCCTGGTTTCCAGACCCTTCATCATCTTGGTCGGACTGCTCAGCACACGTTCTAGCTTGCCAATATCCTTCTTTAATTGTGGTGCCCAGAACTGGACGCAGATCTCCAGGTGAGGGACTTCCCTTGATCTGGGCACTAGATTTCTGTTGATGCAGCCTAGAATAGTGTTAGCTTTCTTTGCTGATGCATCACAGTGTCGACTCATGTCCAGCTTGTTGACTAGATCCCTTCACCCTCTTATATTTGTGCAGCCTAAATGTAGGAATTGATGCTTCATTTCCAGGGACCTGGGATCCTGATCTGTGGAGTTATAGAAAGACAAGCATGTTCAATTTGAACACAGAATGTGAAGCCAAAAGTAGACCTACTCAGAGTAGACTCACTGAAATCGATGGACATGGTTTGCTCAGGTCCATTGATTTTCAGTGGGTCTACTCCTAGTATGACTGAGTTGGGCACCACCCTATTTAATAGTTCTTGCAATATACTGGGAGAGATGCATATTTCTTAGCCAGGCCACTGAATTTAGATAATAGTTTGTCTTTTATGGATAAATGGCCTTTGGGTACCTAGGTATTTCCAATGAAAGAGGGAAATGCTTGGGTAGCATCTAAGTTGTACTCAGAGTAGACCCATTGACATTAATAGACCTGTTCGCCATGTTGGTTATTTTACCCTGTTCTCTGACTGTTCTCTAAGCCAGGTGCTGGGAACCTTTATCCCTCCAGTTCTTGCTGAACTACAACCTCCCTCATTTCTGACCATTGGTTATGTTTGTTGGGGCTGATGTAAGTTGTAGTTCTCCACAACTGCTTTGGGCCAATAGGTCACAGACTTTGTAAGATTCATTATAACCTCTTTCACTCACTAGAACATCCATCAGTTAACCTGGTGCTTCAGCAAATGACATTATTTCTCCTGCTCTAGGGAAACCTGTCCCCCAAACCACCCCCTCAGAGCAGTGCTCCTCTGACTTCTAAAATGACTATTAAAATTACTCAAAAAGTTATGATTTGTCATGGGAATCAGACCGAAGACTGGGGATGTATCACTTATTGCAATCGAGCATCACACATGTCTGATCAGATCTACCGATACAAATGGTAGTGCCATTTTTAATTCTCCTTGGCTAAAAGAGGGAGGAAGTGGAAGAGTCAGAACACCCTGAATGTAGAGATCTAGCACATCTGGGAGAAATGCTTTGTACAAGGAGTTGCCCCCAGGCCCCCCATCTGTGGGAAAACTTGGAACCTGGACCTATAGTCTGAAGTGGTACATTCTGTCCTACCTCTTTGCAGTGGCCACCCAGATACCCATTATGCATAATAGCAATTCTCCCCACTTGTGATTCCCATCACGTCCAGCATCCTGTTCTCACAGTGGCAACCAGATCTCTGGCAAGCAGATTTCAAGCACAGGAACAACGCTCTCCTCCTGAGGTTTCCAGCAAACTGGCATTCGGAGACAGTCCAGTATAATCCCACCTCTACTATTGCCTCAGGACGCAGGTGGTGCTGTGGGTTAAACCAGAGTCTAGGACTTGCCGATCAGAAGGTCAGGGGTTTGAATCCCCGCGACGGGGTGAGCTCGGTCCCTGCTCCTGCCCACCTAGCAGTTTGAAAGCATGTCAAAGTGCAAGTAGATAAATAGGTACCACTCTGGCGGGAAGGTAAACGGCGGTTCTGTGTGTTGCTCTGGTTCGCCAGAAGCGGCTTAGTCATGCTGGCCACATGTACGCTACGCCGGCTCCCTCGGCCAATAAAGCGAGATGAGCGCCGCAATCCCAGAGTCGGTCACAACTGGACCTAATGGTCAGGGGTCCCTTTACCTTTACCTTACTATTGCCTCAGCAACGTGTTGCAGAATACACCCCCAAAAGCAATGCACCAACTCATTCCCAGTTCGCCTGTCTGCTGCAGGAGGTGACGGGCGTAGCTCCAGCGAGCCCATGGGACTCTCAATTGCAGCACCAAATCCCGAGCGCAGCCGTAATAGGATGTAAGCTTGTCCCCTTGTGCAATTACCTTATCAGAGCATAACATCTCTGGAATGAGCAAAAGCATTGTTTTCATTAAAGGCGTTCAAAACAAAACAGACCGCTGTAAGAAGATGCCCCTTGAATCTCTTATGGGCTTTGAACTTCTAAGGAGCTTTGGGCACAGCCAAGACAGATGGGGACATCTGCCCCCATCTCTAAGGATCTGGGTAGCAGCTCCCCATCTAAAGCAGATTAGGCACAAGGAACGTCCTCCTCCTCAAGTCAGGCAGATATCACCTTTGCAGCCTTGCCTTACATACTGATTTTTTAAATCAGGATCTAAGAGGGAAACCGGTACACGGGTGGCGCTGTGGGTTAAACCACAGAGCCTAGGGCTTGCCGATCAGAAGGTCGGCGGTTCAAATCCCCGCAACGGGGTGAGCTCCCGTTGCTCGGTTCCTGCTCCTGCCAACCTAGCAGTTCGAAATCACATCAAGTGCAAGTAGATAAATAGGTACCTTCTGGCAGGATACCTTCTGGCGGGAAGGTAAACAGCATTTCCGTGCGCTGCTCTGGTTCGCCAGAAGCAGATTAGTCATGCTGGCCACATGACCCGGAAGCTGTACGCCGGCTCCCTCAGCCATTAAAGCAAGATGAGCGCCGCAACCCCAGAGTCGTCCGTGACTGGACCTAATGGTCAGGGGTCCCTTTACCTTTACCTTTAAGAGGGAAACCACATTCATTTATTATTTTATTTATTAAATTTATATACTGCCCTTAATCTGAAGATCTCAGGGCAGTTCACAAGATAAAAACACAGGATTAAAGCACAAAATAGTTGAAACGAAAACAAACGAATGACCCAAAGGGTCAATTAGCCCAATACCCTGCAATGGAATCATAGCTAAAATATTTCTGACAGGTGGGATCCAACGCAAGAAAGCCCACCACGTTCTGAAGAAGTCCATGGCACTGTTCCTAAAGCTCCTCTGCTCAGGGAACTGAGATGTGTGTGTGTGTGTGTGTGTGTGTGTGCGCGTGCGTGTATAACCTCTTTCCCACCCCCCAGCTCAGTACACCTGGGCCTCCCGTGTTGAAAAGGTGTGCAAGAATTGAATGGGAGCCTGCTTGCCTATTTGTCTAGGTGAATTAAAAACACAATCCCACTTCCCCAGAGGGATCTCTCGGTCTACATTTATGCATTTCATAGTCTTAACTTGTAAAATAGGACCCTTTTATGGTTACATAATAACCTCTCTCTCTCCCTATTTGAATATCAAGGCTTCCTGTCCTCTTTCGGATTCTGGTCTCCTACCTGAACTCAATTCTTCAATATATATTTTTTTGTTGGCCATTAATTCCTTCATCACGGAAATGAAATTCGTTTAATTCTCTATTGGGGTGGCTGAAAGAGATAAAAGCATGATGGTAAAGGAAATTCTCCCCCCTCCCCACGCTGCTCTCTTGTAGCCCCCTGCCTTTCCCTCATTCATAACAATGTTTTGCTCACCTGGGTCTTAAAAAGACACCCTACTCCAAGGAAATTTCTTGCTTTTCTTTCACATCTTCCAAACCATTACAAATAAACAAACAATGTGTGTGTGTCTGTGTGATCGAAATGGGATAAGAACATGAAAACACTGGTATTCCAGTGGGATGGGATCGAATCAGATGCTTAGCCCATCCCATCTCCAGATCTTTGGGATCAGGAAAGGTATCTCCAGGTGGGCCTGAAACTCTTGCCAGTCAACACTGAATAATATTTGAGCTGGGTGGAACAAGACCCATGCATTGGTAAGATCCATGCATGGTCCATGCATTGATAACCTTAAGACTTGCATCTCCAGCCATTATTGGACTACAATTCCCATCATCCCTGACCACTGGTCCTGTTAGCTAGGGATGATGGGAGTTGTAGTCCAAAAACAGCTGGAGACCCAAGTTTGGGAAACCCTGGTCTACACTGACCAGCAATGGCTCTCCAAGGTTTCAGGCAGGAGGTCTCTCATAGCCCTATGCGGTGATGCCATTGAAGATTGAATTTGGGACCTTCTGCATTCAAAGGCTATGACACCTTCCTACACACAGGAGCGGGTGACTGGGGACATGCTACCCCTCTGCTGAGTTGTGGTGCATGCCAATGGATCACAGTCTAACTTTTGTTGTTTGTTGGGCAGAGAACAAAAAACCAACACACACCCAAAAACCAAATGTGACTCATCTTGAGCACGAGCCAGTCATCATAGCCAAGGTGCCACATGGAAGACTCTGGCCCTGTGGATACTTCTCCCATCACAACACAATTTAACTCTCATGGCCGCCAACCAGACCAAATCATATTATAACTGCATTAAGGGCAGCCTAAGCCTCTGCTTATTAGAAAGCGATTCCAGAGGAACATGATCAGAAAGAGAGAGAGAGAGAGAGAGAGAGCAGTTTTCAATTCATATTATGCTTGCTGGCATGGAGGCAGCATGACTGATGTTACAGGGGCTTCCAAAAGGTACTTTTAAAAGAAAATGTGTGAGGCAGGGATTTGCCCCCCTTCCCAATGGAGCTTAGTCCTTGTTACCCGCTCCGCCCCTAATACTGACCTTGGGCCCATAAGCTGGTGCTTGCTTTGCATGCAGGACCTCAGGCCCGGGGTGTGTGTGTGTGTGAAATGAGCCTTCTCCCCAGTCTCTGTACCTGGAGAACCACTGCCCACTGGAGTGGTCAAGACAGTCCATATGGGATATGGTGCCAAATGGATGTCGACAATGGTTTGGGCAATGTGAAAACCATGAGTTGTGCAACATGGGAACTGTGGTTTGGGCAATGTGGAAACCGTGGTTTGGGCAATGGAGCCTCCATGTTCAAAAGCAGCTGTATAGCTGACCACTAGGGGGCCAATGAGCTGCTGCTGCCAGGCCCTGTTTACAGGCTTCCAAGGCATGCTGGGCTGCCCTCTGTTGGGAACAGGGAGTTGGACTGGATGGGCCTGCCTTTGTCTGGCCCTGCAGGGCTCCCCCCTCTAAACGTCCTCCTAATTTCATTTCATTTTGCATAGTTCACTGGGGCCCCTTTGCAACTGCTGCCAGCAACTGGCGGGTCAGCTCAATTGATCCTCTTCTCTTTTCTTTGGCACTCCCCGGGCAGCTTCTAATTGCCTCAAACAGAGGAGGTCAGAAGGTGGGTGGAAAATAAAGAAGGAGAAACACCACCCCAGTTTATGAGCTGGGATACTGAAGAAAGGATTTTTGATCTCCCCCCACCCCACCTGCCTTCCCAGTCTCCACCCGTCCTTGTTCCAAAGACCCAGGCGTCTCCACCTCTTCTTTTATCTAACTCCTCGGGAGATGGAAGCTAGATCGTTTTATGGAGAGTTGGGCTTTTGTGCCAAGGCAGAAGGGATGAGTCCTGCCGCAACCCCTCCATGAACCACTCTTCTGCCATTGACATTATCCCCCTGGGTCATATTTGGCCTTACTTACCTTACAGTTCCAGGGATGCGGGTGGCACTGTGGGTTAAACCACAGAGCCTAGGACTTGTGCGGTTCGAATCCCCGTGGCGGAATGAGCTCCCGTTGCTCGGTCCCTGCTCCTGCCAACCTAGCAGTTCGAAAGCACGTCAAAGTGCAAGTAGATAAATAGGTACCGCTCTGGTGGGAAGGTAAACGGCATTTCTGTGCGCTGCTCTGGTTCACCAGAAGCAGCTTAGTCATGCTGGCCACATGACCCAGAAGCTGTATGCCGGCTCCCTTGGCCAATAAAGCGAGATGAGCGCTGCAACCCCAGAGTCGGCCACGACTGGACCTAATGGTCAGGGGTCCCTTTACCTTGACCTTTTACCTTACAGTTCCAGGGTCAAGAAATGAAGGGGGTGTATTTGATTGTTGTTAGCCGCCCTGAGCCCAGCTTCGGCTGGGGAGGGCGGGATATAAATAAAATTTATTATTATTATTTATTATTCCCTCCTAAGGATGAAAACCCACCACTGGCCAACCTACATATCTATGGCGCAACCCTATTTGGAATACCGTGTCCGGTTCCGGCTGCCTTGCCACAAAATGGATAGAACTGGGGAACTCTCAGGAAAGGGAAGCCCAAACGGAAAAGTGGTAGATTGAGAGACCCCCCTATGAAGCAAGTTTGCAGTGTTTGGGGCTTTCCAGTTTAGAGAGAAGGCGAGTAAGAAGCGTCAGGATAGAAATTTATAAACTTGTGCACAGAGTGGAGAAAGAAATGTGTCTCTTCTTTTCTCGTAACACCCAGTGTCCCTGAATGTTGGAAGATTCAGGAATAGATAAAGCAAAGGACTTTCATCAGAACCAAGTTAGACTGCGGAACTCACTCCCACAGGAGGCGGTGATGGATCCCAATTTGGATGGCTTCCAAAGAGGATTAGGTAAATTTACGGAGAGAGCTATTGATGGCTATTAGTTAGTGCTTGTCCATATAACCCTACTTTGTAACAGTTGCTGTTTACTGCAGCGACTAATATGCCATAAGACCCACGTCCTGTAATACCACATATGGTATGTACAGTTATTTATGGTTTTATATTATTTTTGCTGTAAAATGTGTGAGATCATGATATTGTGTTTGTTTGCATTACTTAGAGCTTTAACTACTGATGAAGCCCAGGATGGCGAAACAAGGCCAATATTCCGGAAATCCTTGTCTTAGACTCTGTGAGAGGATTTTGTGGAACTGTAACAACCTTTCATGTGGATGGTTTGGACTTTATGAACAGACAGGTGGAATAGACACCATTACACAAATGGACCTTATGCATGAACTGACTATAGAATGGTCTGATCCACTGGGTCTTCTGTTTTGTTTGTTTGTTGAACTTTATGAGTTACTTCTGCTGAAATTTACAATTTGATACTATGAATAGTATACCTTATTTATCTAAGAACACAGCCGGTTACATCTCATGTGTTTCTTGAGTATGCTTTACGTGACCATAGGTCTGTTTGTTGTTGCTTTGATAGTTGGAGGCAGCAATGTTTGTGAATAGCAGTTGCTGGGAACTGCAGAAGGGGGGGGGGGCTCTTGTGCTCAGGTCCTGCTGGCCACTTTGGACAAGGTGGGTCATTGGCCTAAACCAGCAGGCTCTTCTTATGTTCCTATGTGTTCTCTCTTCCCTTACCCTTTCATAAAAGGTAAAGGTAAAGGTACCCCTGCCCGTACGGGCCAGTCTTGACAGACTCTAGGGTTGTGCGCCCATCTCACTCAAGAGGCCGGGGACCAGCGCTGTCCGGAGACACTTCCGGGTCACGGGGCCAGCATGACAAAGCTGCATCTGGCGAGCCAGAGCTGCACACGGAAACGCCGTTTACCTTCCCGCTAGTAAGTGGTCCCTATTTATCTACTTGCACCCAGGGGTGCTTTCGAACTGCTAGGTTGGCAGGCGCTGGGACCGAGCGACAAGAGCGCACCCCGCCGCGGGGATTCGAACCGCCAACCTTTCGATCGGCAAGCCCTAGGCACTGAGGCTTTTACCCACAGCGCCACCCGCGTCCCCTACCCTTTCATAGAGTCATAGAATTATAGAGTTGTGAGGGACCCTGAGGATCATCTAGTCCAACCCCCTGCAGTGCAGGAATATGCAGCTGTCCCATACAGGGACAGAACCTGCAACCTTGGCGTCATCAGCACCACACTCCAACCGACTGAGCTATCCAGGCTGATCTGTTCCAAGGACATAAGGACACAAGAATAACCTGTTGGATTAGGCCAAAGGTATTGATCTGTGAAGCAGTCGCTGTACCATACTGGAGTCAGGAATAAATGTAAACCCTGCCATAGGAATTCTGTACTGCTGTGAAAGACCTGCCTGGCTATTTGTCGCAATTTGGCTGCACAGCAATCCATTCAACATCATCAGTTGATGTTTACTCTTTAAATAAGGGATGGGGAGCACCTTAGCTTACCAGACGTTGTCTGCCTCCACCTTCATTCCACCCCAGCCAGCATCAACTATGGCCAGGGGTGATGATGGGGTCTCAGTCTCTGACAATCTCTTCCATCTGAAATTCTGCTGCTGCTGCTGCTGCTGCTGCTGCTGCTAATAATAATAATAATAATAATAATAATAATAATAATAATAATAATATATTATTTATACCCCACCCGTCTGGCTGGGCTTCCCCAGCTACTCTGGGCGGCTCCCAACAGAATATTAAAAACATGATAAAATATCAAACATAAAAACTTCTCTAAACAGGGCTGCCTTCAGATGTCTTCTATAAGTCAGATAGTTGTTTATTTCCTTGACATCTGATGGGAGGGCGTTCCACAGGGTGGGCGCCACTACCGAGAAGGCTCTCTGCCGGGTTCCCTGTAACTTTGCTTCTGGTAGTGAGGGAACCTCCAGAAGGCCCTTGGCGCTGGTCCTCAGTGTCCGGGCTGAACGATGGGGGTGGCGACGCTCCTTCAGGTATACTGGGCCGAGGCCGTTTAGGGCTTTCAAGGTCAGCACCAACACTCTGAATTGTGCTTAGAAACATACTGGAAGCGAATGTAGGTCTTTCAGGACCAGTGTTATAAGGTCCTGGTGGCCACTCCCAGTCACCACTCTAGTTGCCACATTGCTTGTCAGTGCCAACAATACTGAGCTTGATGGACCAGTGATCTGGCTTGGAAGAAGGCAGATTCCTGCCTGACTTTGTTGCACCCTCAGTAAGAGGAAGGGAAGTTAAAAGACGTGCAGAGAATGCCAAGACGGTTGCCACCACCCTTATCATAATCCTTGGGCCAATTTCCCCCCCTTATTCCACCCCACCCTCCTGTAGAGCACCTCTCCTATTCTCAGGAAGGTGCATCAATCTGTTTGAGCTGGGCTGGCAGGCTCTGGGGAGTTAACGGTTCCAGCGGACTTATCACTAAATGCAGCGGCCCTAAATGGCAAAGTGGAAATTGCTCTTTAAAAAAAATAAAAAATGAAGTTGGCCAAGGAATTAAATTCTCTAAAGGCTAAAGAGAGAGAGAGAGAGAAATATCCTCATAGGGAACATGAGTTGAGTGATTGGAGGTGCCAACACAAAGTCAAATCCCAAAGTCACTGGTGTTATAATTTCCTATGGGGCTGGTTCAAAACCCTTCTTGGCTGATGGCAAATATAGGAAGATGAATTATACTAAGTAATTCATTGGTCCAATCTCTTCTTCTTTGGCGATCACTTGTAGCTGAGTAAGATTGTCTTCCATAAACACGGTTTTAACAATGAATCCGTAAGTGACTGTGGAGGCCAATTCTGGATCCACACGTCCTTCCACAGTGGGGACATTGGTTTCCGGGTGGGAGTTGATCACAATGTGGATTTGCCATGCCTGCTTTCCTCTTAGCATGTTTCTCCCTTGCGTCCTGAGTTCGAGTATCTTCAAAGCCCATGACACCTTTGGCAATGGTTGTTCTCCAACTGGAGCGCTTGCAGGCTAGTGTTTCCCAATTGTTCGTGTTTATACTACATTTTTAAAAATTTGCCTTGAGACAGTCTTTAAACCTCTTTTGTTGACCACCAGCATTACACTTTCCATTTTTAAGTTGGGAATAGAGTAGTTGCTTTGGAAGACGAGTTGATGTCGAAGAATCTTTGCTTCAACACTGGTGATCTTTGCTTCTTCCAGTACACTGGCATTTGTTCGAAAGGGAGTCTCTCTCAACCCTACCCAGAGATGCTGGATGGTGAACTCTTTTGCATGCAGTGTAGCTGCCTTAACACATAAAGTAAAGTATGAATGAATAGCTCAGTTGGTTAGAGCATGGTGCTGATAACATCAAGGTTGCAGGTTTGGGACAGATGCATATTCCTGTGTTGCAGGGAGTTTGGTCTAGATGCTCCTCGAGGTCTCTTACAACTCTGAAATTCTATGATTCCATCCCAGTTCTCATGTTTTTGAAGGGCTGGTTGAAACAGGAAGCTGCCTTGTACTGAGTCAGCTCGTTGGTCAATCTAGTTCGGTATTGACTACACTGGCTGGCAGCAACTCTCCAGGAACTCAGGGTGTTCCCCAGTCCTACCTGGAGATGCAGAAGGTTGAGTCTGGGTGCTTCTGTGTGCAAAACAGATAGTCTCCCACAGAGTCATGGTAGGAGAGCATCTGAACATGGAATTATTCGCTTTGGGAGGACAGCAAGAGAAAATGCTTCACCTTTGCTTAGGGCAGGCAGAATGGAAATCACCGTGAACTGGGCTGAGATCCTGAGATGAGCAAAAGGCAGGGAGTTAGAATCACAGAATTGCGGAGTTGGAAGAGACCCCGAGGCTCATCCAATCCAACCCCACATCTCTGGGGTTGCAGATGGTTGCCAGAGAAGGCAGGCTCTCCTTTTGTGAACTTGCTTAAGTTCATACGCTCTCTCACACAGAAATTATGAATGGCCCCTTCTTTACATTTGGCTGCGATATCTTGCCCTACGGTGTGACAAGGAGGCAGAGTGTCTCCCTCCCCTCTTTCTTTTTTGAATGGAGGCATTTATCGCCAGCAAGAGTGACAGATATCTCCGCAAAATGAACTGGACATCTCCTGGCACAATCCATGATATATCAGGTGCCTTTCTCCTTGCCAACTTGCCAACATGAATGTACGTACATTAATTTCATTGGGTCTACTTATTCCTGCATTGCAGGAGGGTTGGATTAAATGATCCTCGGGGATCCGTTCGAATTCTGCAATAGGATCAACATTGGATACAACACAGTGAACCTGACTTACGGTACCCCTTGTCACAAGTTCCCTGTCTCTGCGTTACACCAAAGCTCTTTTGGAGTTTTCTGACTTCTGAGTCTCATCCAGAAAATAATTGGAAGGAAAAACAACAACACACTCACCACCCAACAACTCTCAGGCTTTTTTTTCTCAGTCTTGTGTTATTTCCTGAACAGGAGATCCTTTTTCTAAGAGAGCTGCTTAGAGGATCACCCTTCTTCTCTTTCTTTCCTGCTGTGTACTATTTTAGAAAGAGAGATTAAAAGACACAGAGAAGTTGTCTCTTGCTCCCACCCCTCTCTAATTTCCCCTTGGAAACCTCCTGCTGTTTGGAGATTCCTTTGGCCGCCTCTTTCCTAGATAATTATACAGTGGGAGATTTACTACAATATCCTCCTCTTTGCGGCCACACCTTTCCCAGATCACCCCACCTTTTGAAAAGGGGGTGCGGTGGGTTGGGAGTGGGCAGATGATTGGAGGGGGAGAGGGAGGGAAACTTTCGAAATTATGAGGTTTCAGTTGAGATGCCCCCAAATTCATGTCCCCCTTTTCTTTCTGAATTGAAGGTCAGTTAAGCTGGCTCTAGAGCAGTGTTTCCCAACCTTGGGCCTCCAGCTGTTTTTGGACTACAATTCCCATCATCCCTTGCCACTGGTCTTGCTAGTCAGGGATGATGGGAGTTGTAGTTCAAAAACAGCTGGAGGCCCAAGGTTGGGAAACACTGCTCTAGAGCACAGTGGGCAAGCCGCCACAGAACCAGAGATCTGTAAATGTATTTACTCATTCAGAGCATCGAGTGCTGGGAAGGCTCCCAGAGCAGTTTTACAATCGGTGAGTAGAGTTGCTTATGATCTTAAGGAAAAAGGGATGAGGAGGGAAGAAGAAAACATGATCCAAGTTGAGCTGGTGGTCAGGCAAGAACTTGAAGGCCAGAGGAACAGCTCAGAGGTAGACCACATACTGAAAAGTCAAGGGTTCGACCCCCAATGGCATTTCCAGGAAGGGCTGGCAACGACCCTTCAGGGGCAGACTTTGGTAACCCTTGGTAATATGGCGTCCTGAGCAAGGTGCAAATTTGGTGCCCCCAAATGGATCTCTCAATTATGGATCTTTTCAATTTTGTGCCTCCTTGGCTCGACACCCTATGTAGGGGAACTGCCTGTACTGCCCTAAATCCAACTCTTGTCCCCTCCCTGTGAGCCAGTGTGGTATAGTGGTTAAGAGCGGTAGTCTCGTAATATGGTGAACTGGGTTTGATTCCCCGCTCCTCCACATGCAGCTGCTGGGTGACCATGGGCTAGTCACACTTCTCTGAAGTCTCTCAGCCCCACTCACCTCACAGAGTGTTTGTTGTGGGGGAGGAAGGGAAATGAGAATGTTAGCCGCTTTGAGACTCCTTTGGGTAGTGATAAAGTGGGATATCAAATCCAAACTCTTCTTCTCTTCTTCCCTGAAACCCTGGAGAGATGTTTCCTGCCATTGTAGACAATATTCAGCTATCTGGGCCATTGCTCTGACTCAGTATAAAATAGCTTCCTATGTTCTCATCTGATGGTGCGCTACTTCCTTTAAAAATTCTGCTTCTGTGTTTAAGTTCCTTTGGGGTGAGTGAACTTTGGCCGGGTAAAAAGTGATATACAGGTTTGTTTATTTACTTGAATGTTCCTCACTCAGTTTATAGTTATTTAAATGAGCAGGATCTCCACCCTCCTCCTTTGCGACTGACCTACCTAGAGAAGAAATGAGCAAAAAATAATAATTTCCGGGTCCCAGGTTGCAGGTGAGGGATCAACCTGAGAAGTGGAGAAGGGATCAGGGAGAAGTGTCTAGTGTTAATTTTGACCGGTTTTATTCATATGGAAACATTAAGGCAGGTGCTGCCACCTAAAGGCCAAATCCGCAAGCAAATGTAGAGAGAGACCGAAGCAGGTTTTCAATTTTACCTAAGTATTTTCTGAGATATGTATCCCGGCACAGTTATGGTAATCAAAAAGGATATTGCAGAGCTGGAAAAGGTTAAGAAAAGGGTGACCAAAATTATCAAGGGGATGTTGCCTCACACCTGCGATGAAAGGCTGCAGTATTCAGCACTTTTAGAGTAAGGACTTTTAGGTGAGTAAGAAGACATGATAGAAGTTTATAAAATAATCGGTTAAAAGTCTTGGCAGCTCATTCTGGGAGTCAACTCACCCTCTCACCACCTCCTGCCTCAAAGGCACTCCCAGGACCTACAGTCCTGCATGCCTCTTTCATTTTCCCTCCTCTCGGTCAGCAGTTTTCTGTGGCAACTGGAGGCTCGGCAGCCACCCTGCCTTTTCTTCCACACAGCTGGAGCTGGGCGTTCAGCCCCCTCGCCCATGAATGCCCCCAGACCACCTCTGCATCCCTGTAATAAATTATTATCTTTCTGTGCTGCCCATGGAGGCAGAAAAGCTGTTAGAAGATCCCTTTTTAAAAGAAGAAAATCAACTTTTCTTGAATGGACTTTTATTAACAGAAAATAAACATGGGACGCGGGTGGCACTGTGGGTTAAACCACAGAGCCTAGGACTTGCTGATTAGAAGGTCAGCAGTTCGAATCCCCGCGACGGGGTGAGCTCCCGTTGCTCGGTCCCTGCTCCTGCCAACCTAGCAGTTCGAAAGCACGTCAAGTGCAAGTAGATAGATAGGTACCGCTCTGGCGGGAAGGTAAACGGCGTTTCCGTGCGCTGCTCTGGTTCGCCAGAAGCGGCTTAGTCCTGCTGGCCACATGACTCGGAAGCTCGAGTCGTCCGCGACTGGGCTTAACAGTCAGAGGTCCCTTTACCTTTATCCCAACACTGATGCATCTCCCCCCCCCAACCTGTGCTATTTAATAAAACACATTCTGTAGTAAAAAAAAAAAAAGGAAAAAGAAAGAAAGAAGTAGTTTATAAAATAATACATTGCATGGCGAAAGTGGATCAAGTTTTCCCCCCTCTCTCCTAACACTCATCCTCAGGGATGTCCAATTAAACTGAATGGGGGAAGATTTAGGACAGATAAAAGGAAGACACACAGCCCTTAATTAAACTATGGAACTCACTCCTGCAGGAGGCAGTGATTACCGACAACTTGGATGGCTTTAAAAGAGGATTAGACAAATTCTTGGAAGAGAAGGCTATCAACAGCCTGTAGTCGCAATGGTTATGTTCTGCCTCCACAGTTGATGGAAACCACAAGAGAAGAGTTGATGTTGTGCTCAGGTCCTGCTTTTAGGCTTCCCATTGGGCATCTGGTTGGCCAATGCGCAAACAGGATGTTGGACTAGATGGGCCATTGGCCTGACCCAACAGACCCCTTTTTATGTTCTTATCAGATTCTAGCTCCTTCCAAGGGAGTTTCAGTCTGACCCTTATGTTTCCCTCCCCTTATGGTCGTGATTTATCAACTACAGTGGTACCTCGGGTTACATACGCTTCAGGTTACATACGCTTCAGGTTACAGACTCCGCTAACCCAGAAATAGTGCTTCAGGTTAAGAACTTTGCTTCAGGATGAGAACAGAACTCGTGCTCTGGCGGGGCAGCAGCAGCAGCAGGAGGCCCCATTAGCTAAAGTGGTGCTTCAGGTTAAGTACAGTTTCAGGTTAAGAACAGACCTCCGGAACGAATTAAGTACTTAACCTGAGGTACCACTGTACTTTTAAAATGAGGCTGCATTTTAAATTGCATTTTAACCTGTATTTTAAATTGTTTTTTCCCCTTTTTTTCTTTCCCCCCTATTATGTTTTTACTGTGATTTTATTGGTGTTAGCTGCCCTGAGCCCGGCTCTGGCTGGGGAGGGCAGGGTATAAATAAATTTTATTATTATTATTATTATTATTATTATTATTATTATTATTATTAATTCAGCCACAAACTGTGTGAAACAAGGATAGCAAGCAAGATAAGTCATAAGGGTCCAAATCATTCTGGCTCCTCTTCTGGACAGCAACGAAGAACGCTCCTATTTGTTAAATTTATTTCCCACAATCTTTCCTCCAAGGAGCTCAAGGCTCATAGTTCTCCCTCTCATTTAACTCCCAGGACAGCCCTGTGAGGTAGTTAATATGGGATATCCAGAAAGAGCAGTCAAGCCCAACATTTTCTGTCAAAGCTGTGGGAGTCACTCCCCCCAGGTGTGACCAGGTAGAGAGGTAACTTACCAAAAGGGCTGGTCACCTCTCTCTCTCTCTCTCTCTCTTGCTCGCTTGTCTTCATCGTGCCTCTTCTACCACCGCATCTCTACAGAGATGTAGCAAGTTATTGAGTCTGAGGTCAAAAGACTCTGACTCCATCATCCTTAGATATACAGATGTACCTGTAACTGCAACCTAAGCCTGCTTCCAGTTTGCTAAGGCCTACTCAGAGCAGACCCCTTGAAATTAACGGACCTAACTTTGGGGCGCTGGTTAATTTCAATTGCCGCTTCCAGTTGTGGAGGAGGAGCATAGCCATTGTGGCTAGTAGCCATTGATAGCATTATCCTCCTCCATCAATTTGTCTAATTCTCATTCAAAGTCTGTTGTCTTTGTCCATGGAGTTTTCTTGGCAGGGATGCTGACCAAACTGCGGGAGGCAGTGGAAGACAGGAGTGCCTGGCGTGCTCTGGTCCATGGGGTCACGAAGAGTCGGACATGACTAAACGACTAAACAACAACAACATTCAAAGTCAATCAAGTTGTCAGTCATCCCCGCCTCCTGCAGGAGTGAGTTCCATGGTTTAACAACCAGCCGTGTGAAGGAGTTTCCTGAATCTTCCAATTTGCCTGGTGACATGCTGAATGGGGTGAGTTGATGGTGGTGAGAGAAGGAAGCAGGGTCTTGCTTCCTTTTCCCCTCAGGGTTTGAAACCCAGTTGTTGTTGTGTTCACACAGTTCTAGGCCACAAACATATTGCGCCCCTCAACCATCATGTCTTTGAATGTCGAGGAAGACCTCCCTCTCCTAGACACTTAGATGACCTTCTGAGAAAGTAGGGGGGGGAGATACATATGTGCAGTTAAGGGTTAGGACTTTCTGATCGCAAAGTATCAGATCTTCCCTCTGTGTCCTTCCCCACCCAAGCCCTCTCCTTATTTCTGAATCATGGGCCACCCCTGTCTCTGAGGAGCTGACAGAATCCCAGATTAAATGCTGGCTTTCAGCCCAGCTCTCCAAACCTTGTTCATACATCTGGGGCGATAACTCAACGGCATGCAGACGACAGGCAGGAGCAGGTGTGGGTTTTCAAGAGGGCTGTGAGGGACGTTTTTATGGAGTAGCCCTTCCCTTGAGGCTCTGACCAACATGGGAGAGACGGAGAGACGGGGGATATGGAATAACCCGCCCCCCACTCAAAATGCTCCCCCTCCTTGAGGACGGCTGGGAAAGAGGCAAGGTTGTTGATCTGTTGGAAGTGAGAGGGAAAAGCTGGCCTTGGAAGCAAGAACCTCTTGCTTCAGAAGTGAGTTCCACTTGCCATTTGGATGATCCAGTTCTCCCTCTGCCAAGCCAATGCTCTTCGCTGTTCCAGTCATGGCTCACCACAATGCAAGGAGCCGGCCCTATCATTCAGGAGAGCAAAGCACCCACCTCAGATAGCGGTTAGCGGGTCAGACTAGGACCAGGACCTGGAGACTCTGGCTAAACATCAGGAAAAGCTTCCTGATGGTAAGAGGTGTTGGAAGCGTCTCCCTCTGGAGGTTGTGGACTCACTCTCCTTCCTTGGAGGTTTTTAAGCAGAGCTTGGATGGCCATCTGTCCTGGATGCTTTAGTTGAGATTCCTGCATTGCAGGGGTTGGACTAAATGACCCTCGGGGTCCCTTCCAACTCTACAATTCTATGATTCTATGGGAGAGACCAGAGTTCAGATTCTCCCACTCAGCCATGAAACTCTCACTGGGGTGACCTCACTGCCTTTCAGCCTAACCTGTATCAAAGGATTGTGGGGATTAAATGAGGAGGGGGGAAACAATGCAGGCCACCTTGAGCTCTGGGGAGAAAAGAGGTGGGATATAAATATGATAATCAATCAAACAAATAAAACACCCTACCCCACTGTTTTTCCTGAGCACCCACCCCATGTTTCCTTGTTACTGGGCCCATCTTTGACACACCCAGACCAATTCAGGCTGATTGGTTGGTTCTAGGACGTTGGAGACAGGGGTCCTGCTGCAGAAATGAATGCCAGGCCACTTACACGCCTGGTCAACCTCATTTCTGGAATGGCCAACCAAGGTGCCTGTGGCCACTTCAATAGATGGTTTGTATTGGGCTGTATCCAACTGTACTGTGAACCCACTGAAATTGATGGGCTTGACTAACACAGGCCCTTTTGTTTAATGGGTCTACTCTGAGTAGGGTTAATCCAACACTAGTCCTGCTCAGAAAATCCCATTGAAATTTATGGAACAAAGTTAGCCAAGGCCATTACTTGAAATGGGTCCACTCTGCGTCGTCTAGCATTGGAGAGTATTCTTTGGTTTTTAAGTTGTTGTTTTTTAAAAATACCCTTAAATACCATCCTGATATTTTATGATATGCCGGCATAGAAAGACTTTCAGAAATAAACATAAGTAAATACTACATTGTTAAATTGCTTTTTAATAAGCGTTTGCAATCTTGTGAGTGTTTTTACTTGCTCGTTAATGGAACTTGGAGAGATGAGCTACGGATATTGGATAAACCTCAGCTGAACCTGAAATGGGCAGAGAGAAAATGCTTTCCCCCCACAGTGGATTTGGGGGCACAGTGTTTCATACAAGCCCCACAAAATCAGATTACTTTGGATCAGCTGATGGTGTGCATTTTTAAGATGTGCAGATGAGCACAGTCGCCTTCTGATGTCTGCAAATCTAGCTACCCTTGAAGGCACAGAAACGGTTTCCAGAGGAACAGTTGCCAGTGCTGTCCGTTATCAACTTTAAGAAAACTCAGTAAAAAAAATTCTCCTTTCCCCTCTAACATGGAAATTTCCTCTTGTCCAAAAACAACACACACGGTTCTTTATCACCCTCTAGTGGCTGATGGATGTACTATGGTTTTCAAAAATAAAATCATGTTCATTTATAACAGGGGTCAGCGAACTTTTTCAGCAGGGGGCGGTCCACTGTCTCTCAGACCTTGTGGGGGGCCAGACTATATTTTGAAAAGGAAAGAACGAATTCCTATGCCCCATAAACAACCCAGAGATGCATTTTAAATAAAAGCACACAATCTAGTCATGTAAAAACACGCTAATTCCTGGACTGTCCGCGGGCCGGATTTAGAAGGCGATGGGGCCAGATCTGGCCTCCGGGCCTTAGTTTGCCTACCCATGGCCTAGAATAACCTTTGTAGTCATTGATAGCATTATTCTCTGAACGGTAAGGTCACAGCATTTTAGAAAACCTCACTACTATAAAAGAGGAGCAGGAATGTTGGGGATGAGTTGCTGCCAGGAACATGGACCACAGCTTTGTTTTTAAAATAATCTGTTGCTTCAATGCCTTAAAAGCAACAAAGACTCTTCTGATTGTAGAACAGTGTTTTTTTCCTGCAACTGAGCCTCAAGGACAGAAAACAAAAAGGCAAGGCAAGACCAAATATACAAAAGTGGAATACAGTCTTAATTTCATTTTCACTCTAAATTTAGACTCTAGATGGATACAGCATCACTCGGATCCTGTGTCCAATGGCTTTGGCAGGTAGGTTGGAGCAGAACTTTGCTCACACCATGCCGCTGCTTCCATGGGCATGGGTCACCTTTCCCCAGATCACCCTGTTGGGTTTGCCGCCAGGAGTCACGGTGTTGTTTTTTGCTTTGTACACATAGGCGCATTTCTTGCCCAAATAGAATTCTGTCTCATTATGGGAATAAACTCCCTCAATTTTCAGAAGAGCTGCGTGCTCTCTCTGGTTTCGAAGACCTCGCTTGTAGCCAGCAAAATTGGCCTTGGACCACAACTTGCCAGTCATGGTGTTGTCTTGAAGTCCTGTTCCCAGCAGGTCCCGCTACGCCCACCCAGGCCGGCCCGCCGGCCCTCGCGGTGCCTCACGCTTGGTCTTTATTGAAGACTGTTGCGACAGGACTCCCACCTGCCACAAGGTGGAACAAGATGGAAGCCCTGAACAAAAGAAGACCCCAACTTTTATTAGCTACTAATCCCCCAAGCTACACCCCTAGAACTACATCACAACTACATCATTGACACATCACAAAGAGGAGGGGTTCAGGGAGGAGTTGTGGTGGTAACCTGAGTGTCTTGTCACCTTTCCGGTTCCTCTTTTCCCCCTCCCCATGATTACATTCCTGAGGACAAAGAGGAGTTCACTGTTTCATGCCCCCAGAGGGAAGGGCTGGTCACTGTCCTTTGTTTCAGTCCATACTGAATCCACTTCCATATGCAGGTCCTTTGTGAGTGTAATGATCTTCCGTCTAGGACCATCAAGGTTGGCATGCCAACTGGGTAGGGCTCGCTGCGGGCTTGGGGGATCTAGATAGGTTTTCATATACTGCCAACCCCTTCTGAGTCCTCTCTAAGGCAAAAACATGGAAGCCTGATTGTCAGGAGGAGTCCAGCTATTGTGCTTGGAGGGTTGAGCTCCCATTTCCCTTTTATACCGAGGGGGGGTGGGTTGTTCAATAACAAACTATACAAGGAGATAGACAAACAGATACAAGCGAGGGACAAAGAGGGAGGGGAAGAGAAAAGAATGTCCTATCAGTATTCAGTCTAACACTCAGGTGCCCCTCGCGGCCCTTTCTGGGCAAACTGCAACAGATCGGACTGGAGAAGGCTAGTAGAAATCTAAAGGCAATCCCTGCCTACAACTAAAACCACAGGCAAGTAGCCTGGAAACCACAGGTCTCTTAAGCCGAAAAAACCACGGATCTGGAATTCACTCAACGCTGCTCACCAAACTAATCCTAGTGCGGGGCCCTGTCTTCTTCTGCGAACCTCCCAATCTACCATCTACGACAACCTCCTGCCTGACCTTAGAACTATGTTCGGGATTCCCTACTGGATGCTTGCGCAGTGCAATGCCAGACTGGGACCCGAGAAGACAAAGGTTTGAAAGGGAACAAACGACCTTGCGTTCTCACGTACACGAGTCACCCCCAACAAGGGTCATCGTGCCAGAGGTGCAGCTTCATTTGTTTGATAGAAGGTGGAAAGAAGCGTGTAGGAGAAAGTTATGTCCCTTTGACCCCCTCTGGCCACCCTCCGAGGGAGTGGGTCGGGGAGAGAGAAAGAGAGAGAGAGAGAGAGAGAGAGAGAGAGAGAGAGAGACTGCGACCCTTCTGGCCATGCTCTGAAGGAATGGGTCAAGGAGAGAGAAAGGGAGATTTCCCACGACTCCCTCTGGCCACCCTCTAAGGGAGTGGGTCAGGGAGAGAGAGAAGGAAAGGTTCGGCTGTCGTGGAGACGTTATCCTTCCACCCCTCTCCCAGTGCACTAATTTCAAACCATACTCACGTCCTAGGAACGTCCCTTGTGGACCCTGGGATCCTTAGTTGGCTGGCTTGACCTTGCCTATGCTCCTCCTGGCTGAGCCTTCTGGTGACAGTTGATTACTGCCCACAAAGGGAAGGCAGGGAGAGGAAAAGGATCCCTGGTCTAAGGTTGCCCAGTGGTGCCTGATCCCCTCTATCTTCCCCCTCACCTTCACAGGAGAACCAAGAGTCTTTGAGAGCGGTCGCCAGACTGTTAACGGAGAAATCTGAGGGCTCCCTTGGACAAAAAAAAACAAGGACACCAGCCAGGAATAGCAGAGCAAAACAGCAGCCAGTAGGCTTGGTCTTTATTGAAGACTGTCGCGACAGGACAAGGTGGAACAAGATGGAAGCTCTGAACAAAAGAAGACCCCAAATTTTATTAGCTACTAATTCCCCATGCTACACCCCTAAGACTACCGGTACATCATAACTACATCATGACTACATCATTGACACATCACAAAGAGGAGGGGTTCAGGGAGGAGTTGTGGTGGTAACCTGAGTGTCTTGTCACCTGTCCGGTTCCTCCCATGATTACATTCCTGAGGACAAAGAGGAGTTCACTGTTTCCTGCCCCCAGAGGGAAGAGCTTTGGGGGGTGGCCTAGGGTGTGGTTGGTTGTCTTTGATGGGCTGTAGTGAAATTTGTTTTTGTGTGTGAGTGGGGTGTGTATGTGGTTTTGGATCAGGTTAGCCAGATTGATTCGTATGCTGTTGGCAGATTCTTGTCATTGTCTTGTTGGGCTGTGTGTGCGATAAAGGGGAGCCATATCGGGGTGAAGGCGTCTTCTTCTATTTGTCCCCGTGTCAGTTTCAGTTTGTTGGTTAGTTTTTCTAATAAGGCTGTTTCTGAAGACATTCTAGTTTAAACAAACGTAAAACCTCAGCGCCTAGGACTTGCCGATCGTCAGGTCAGCGGTTCGAATCCCTGCGGTGGGGTGCGCTCCCGTCGTTCAGTCCCAGCGCCTGCCAACCTAGCAGTTCGAAAGCACCTCCGGGTGCAAGTAGATAAATAGGGACCGCTTACCAGCGGGAAGGTAAATGGCGTTCCGTGTGCTGCGCTGGCTCGCCAGATGCAGCTTGTCACGCTGGCCATGTGACCCGGAAGTGTCTGCAAGACTGGCCCGTACCGGCAGGGGTACCTTTACCTTTACCTAGATGTTGTCTTTGTCCATGGAGTTTTCTTGGCACGGATACTGGAGTGGCTTGCCGGTTCCTCCTTCAGGTGGATCACGTTTGGTCAAAACTCTCCACTATGACCTGTTCATCTTGGGTGCCCTGCTTGGCACAGTTCATAGCTTCTCTGAGTTATTTAAGCCCCTTCGCCATGGCAAGGCAGAACCTTTTATTGAGGGTGAAAGAGGAGAGCACAAAATATGGTCTGAAGCTCAACATCAAAAAAACGAAGATCATGGCCACTGGTCCCATCACCTCCTGGCAAATAGAAGGGGAAGAAATGGAGGCAGTGAGAGATTTTACTTTCTTGGGCTCCATGATCACTGTGGATGGTGACAGCAGTCACAAAATTAAAAGACGCCTGCTTCTTGGGAGAAAAGCAATGACAAACCTAGACAGCATCTTAAAAAGCAGAGACATCGCCTTGCCAACAAAGGTCCGTATGATTAAAGCCATGGTTTTCCCAATAGTGATGTATGGAAGTGAGAGCTGGACCATAAAAGAAGGCTGATCACCAAAGAATTGATGCTATTGAATTATGGTGCTGGAGGAGACTCTTGAGAGTCCCCTGGACTGCAAGAAGATAAAACCTCTCCATTCTTAGGAAATCAGCCCTGAGTGCTCACTGGAAGGACAGATCCTGAAGCTGAGACACCAGTGTTCTCGAAGATACAAACATGAGTTTGACCAAACTGCGGGAGGCAGTGGAAGACAGAAGTGCCTGGCATGCTCTGGTCCATGGCATCACAAAGAGCTGGACACGACTAAACGACTAAACAACAACACCTAGATGTTTAGAAAGTTTGTATGAAAGTTTGCTTTAGTCTTATTATATTGTGCTTTTAATTTCTGTATGTTTTAAAATTATGATTGTAGGGTGATTTTTTTTAAAAAGTGATGATTTTACTGTTTTCTGTTTTCTGTAAACTGGTTGGAGGTTTTTTCCTACAACCGAACATTATATAAATGTTAAGAAGTAAAATAAATAGTAAATAAATGACCCTAGGAAAAAGTTTCCAGGTGAAAAGCAACCCCTTCCTCCTGATTTCCATGCTCCATTTATTGTAGTGGTAACTCTAGAAAAGCAAGCATTATTGAATTAGAGACACAGAGACCATTCCATGTGTCTTTTCTTTCTTTCTTTTTAAAACATAAAGAAGGCTGATCGCCGAAGAATTGATGCTTTTGAATTATGGTGTTGGAGGAGACTCTTGAGAGTCCCATGGACTGCAAGAAGATCAAACACATCCATTCTTAGGGAAATAAGACCTGAGTGCTCACTGGAAGGACAGATCGTGAAGCTGAGGCTCCAATACTTTGGCCACCTCACGAGAAGAGAAGACTCCCTGGAAAAGACCCTGATGTTGGGAAAGATAGAGGGCACAAGGAGAAGGGGGCGACAGAGGACGTGATGGTTGGACCCAGCATGAGTTTGACCAAACTGCGGGAGGCAGTGGAAGACAGGAGTGCCTGGAGTGCTCTGGTTCACAGGGTCACGAAGAGGCGGACACGACTAAACGACTAAACAACAACATCATTCCTAATCAAATGCATGCATTGTAATGTCCTGCCAAAATACAGAAACATTTCATACTACAAATCTTCCAGGGTTTGTTTGGTTTTGGCCCCAGAGTGGCTTAGCAGGGAAATTTCAGATTGCTGCTTCACTTACTCTTCATTGTTCGTGGTTTTATAAACTTCTATCATGTCGACTCCTCCTCATGTCTTCTCAAAATCCCTTGACTGAAGAACGGTACACTCCGATAGGATGGTTGTCCTCTTCCACCGAGCATGCAGCTTCAGGAGGGACGCAAACTGAGCGGTGAGGAAGGAAGGGGACACTCGCCTAGCCAGCCAGATCAGCCAAATCACCCCTGGCAATCAGTGGTGTGACCGATATCGCAGCCAGATCACCCTCCCATCCACCCTCTGTCCCAAACTCATCATTGTGCCTAGAGGCTAATCTTCCCTCAGTACAATTACGGATTTGGCGTAGAACACTTAACTATTGGCTTTGCCTAAACCTAAATCCCACCAGCCTAATATCCCTAGCGATGCAAGATTGTCAGAAGAGTGCCTGGGCTAAAATTGTTTGTCAAAAACTTCACTCTTGTGGTTGATCACCACAATAATAATATAGTAGTAATAATAATTTATTGTTTATACCCTGCCCATCTGGCTGGGTTTTCCCAGCCACTCTGGGTGGCTTTCAACAGAATATGAAAATACAATAATCTATAAAATATTAAAAGCTTCCATAACAGGGCTGCCTTCAATTGTCTTCTAATAGTTTGGTAGTTTTTCTCTTTGACATCTGGTGAGAGGGCATTCCACAGGGCAGGCACCACTACCAAGAAGGCCCTCTGTCTGGTTCCCTGTAACTTGGCTTCTCGCAGTGAGGGAACTGCCAGAAGGCCCTTGGCACTGGACCTCAGTGTCCGGGTAGGACAATGGGGGTGGAGACGCTCCTTCAGGTATACTGGACTGAGGCCGTTTAGGGCTTTAAAGGTCAGCACCAACACTTTGAATTGTGCTTAGAAATGTACTGGGAGCCAGTGTAGGTCTTTCAAGACCAGTGTTATATGGTCTCGGTGGGCGCTCCCAGTCACCAGTCTAGCTGCCGCATTCTGGATTAGTTGTAGTTTCTGGGTCATCTTCAAAGGTAGCTCCAACATAGAGCGCTTTGCAGTAGTCCACAACAGTTACTCACTTTGGGTTTTAGTAAAGCAAACAGTCTAATTTGTCAGTGCCTAAATGATATCGAGTGTCAGAGCAACTTGGCCACAATAAGGAAATTTTGCCCATGGTATGACTATTTTCCACCTACCCATTTTGACTCTCTGGCACCTTATCTGCATAACCTAGCAATTCTAAAATATAGTCATGCTTTTACTCTCACAAGATTGAATGTATTGCCCTCGGCTGTACTTGAGGGACGATTCCAACAGATTCCACATGAAAAACACTTAAGTTCCTGTGGAGATGGTGTAGCACCCTGCTTGTGGTTAACGCTTAGCTGGAATGAAATATTCAACGCAGCAATAGAGAAATTAAAATAATTATTTATTTGTCAGACAAATAAATGAGAGGCACAGTGGTATATGGTTACCAAGCTCTGGCCTGGCCTCCTGCCATTATGGCCAGCACTTATATTCCCTTAATCCAGCCCCCTTTGCTCCTCCTTGGCTGCATCTGTCCAATCAGCCTGGTTGGATTTCCTATTGGCTGCCTGCTATATCCAATCACAAAAGATACACCCACATCCTCCTGTCCTTATATGGAGCACAAAGAGCTATATATTGTTACATCTATAAATGACAAATAAGTAGTAATATATCTTACATGTGTCTCAACAAGGAATATTAATTACCAGCTCACCTCTTGCCCTCTTCGCCCTATTGCCTTCTAAAACAAATGGTTAATCTTAAATTTTTATCTTAAACATATGTCAAGGATCTTGAGTTTCACATCAACATTGAAAGATCTCCTTCATTTGAGAGTTTCTAAACAAATGTCTGACAGCCATATATCAGGACTGCTTGGATGGCTGCTTGGATGGCGTCTTCTTGTCTGACAGGGGGCTGGGCTCAATGGCCCCTGTGGTCTATTCCAACTCTAGGACTCTATGAAATAAGAATCTAACATCTAAATTTGTTACTTTCTAAATCCTTTGCATAGTTACATTTAAGCCAATATATTTAAGCTAATATATTTCATACATTATCATAGGTAACCTTTTAAAAGAATAAAGCTTCTCAAAATAGAAAGGAAGGAACTCAGTAAAAAACAGGTTTTAAAAGGAACCCCTTCAGTTTACCCCCCCTTCAGCCATCTGCTCTCCTCTTTAGCTGTTCCCAATATTTATTACCCTTAAACTCTCTCAGTTTAAGAAAGAAAACAGCTTTAAAAAAGACTTCCCAAAAATGCTTTCTTTCTGCCAGCCAGATGCTTCTCCATTTGGTCTTTAACCTTGGAAAGAAGATCTAGCTCATTTTACTGGGAGGCACATTGGTATAATTTTACTATTTACTCATTCCTAATTATATTTATCTCTGCCTTTGTTATCTTCTGTAACATGTAGGATCAGTGTCCGTTCTCAGCCTGTAATTTCAGCTTTTACGACTTTGAGAATTGTTTTCTGCTATCAATCAAGGGGCCCCTTGTCTAGGAAGAAAACACTGTCAGTGTTTTCTTAAGCAGCTAGCCTTCTTGCCTGGCGTGAAACTTTTAAAAATCTAAGCCCTCTTTAATATACAAGCCCTGATCAAACATTAATAAAATGCAGGCTTATGCCTGATGCCTCATTCCCCCCTTTCAAGCTCAAGGACCTTCGTCCCAAGTGTCCTTGATAGCTTGACCTTCATCATATTCCTGAGGTAAAGCTCTGTATAGGGCCATGATATGAGGTAGAGTTTCATTTGAAACCATCTTGCTAATTGTACTTCTAAAACATGAAATGATACATGGCATCATACATAAAACCATTACCACTACTGTCAAGAAAAACAAGCAAGACAATAGTATCCCTTTGAGTCCTGTGACATTAGGTAACCAATTGGTGAGCCATCCCATATCCCATCCTTCCCATGTTTGTACTGGGACATGTGCTATATTCTCCATCTTTGTAGCCAACACACGGATTGCCTCACCATTATCAGAAATGTTAAAGCAACAGGCATTCCCTGTCAAGTTCAAGACTCCACATAGGCCTCCCTGCTTGGCAAGTACATAATCCATTCCCATTTTCAGCTGCAAAATGGCGGCTCTACTTTCATCCAACTGTTGTGCAATAAGTCTCAAACTCTGGGCCGTTGCATTGGTTACAAGTTCCACTACTGCTTGCAATCGAATTATTCTGTTTAGATTATAGATAGGATCCCGTGCCCCTTGTATGAGCTCACCAGGATTCCAGGAGGCAGGATCATAATAGGCTATAATGCGCTCTGGTGGCCAATCATCAGTACCGCTCCAACTTTGGGTACTTCCTCCTGCTATATGAGAAATATCAGCGTTTCTTCGTGTACGCTTGGCCAAATTAGTAGGCATAATCCACATTGGTGGTAATACCCATCCCAGGAAACAAGTCCCACTCCATTTGGAAGGGAGTTTCTTGTATGCCCATTCTCCACATATCCACCACAACCATCGGGTCTGAGGTTTTTGGTACGTGGAGTACAGAAGGCGAAATATCAAAAGAGGTAGAGAGTTCACAGTGCAGTATGTTAGATTGCCTTTTTCTGTCACAGTTATGTTCCATACCACTTTCCATGCATGAATAAAAGGAGGTGCACAGGGCAAGGTATTCCGAGTTCGATAGGTAGTACCGTGTGCCCAGGTATGACTATTCTTAAAATAATCCCAAGTATAGTGACAATGAGAAGAGCCTATCATGATAGAATCAGCTGCATCTGATGATTTATGTACACAGAATTCCCCTTGTACAGGTATAACTCGTAATGGTTTAGTTGAGTTCCATCCGTGGAAATTCTGTAATTCTGTTTGGTGTGGTATTTCGCTTACCATACCAATGGCATCTAATGGTATCGGTAATAAGGGCATACCTCCCTCTGAATCATCTGGCCCAAGAGAGCAAACAAGGCAATTGGTCCTATTTGCAACATTGGCTACCATTTCAGCTAAACCTACCCACATATTGTGGTCATGGCGGAATCCATATTTAGTCAATTTGGTCAGATTCAAGGACCCTTCCCCTTCCCAAGGGATCAGGATTAATAATAGAATCATGTTGATGTCTAGCATATGCATTCCTTCCACAGAAGAGTACCTTATTGTGATAGCAAATAAATATTAGTCCCAATATAATTCCCCCAGTGACAGGAATGGGGAACCACCAAGACCAAAACATATATCCCAAGGATCCCCAGTGAGTAATATCTCTGATAATTGTTCCACAAGGGGGCAGTCAATCAATTGTATAAGAGAATCTTCCCGTTCACAGTCGCTGGTTCAGACGCTCCTCAAGCTTCAGGCGTGCGCAGGTCAGCCAGCTTCCAGGTTGTGGCTGCAGCAGGCCGGTCGTCTAATGTTGCCCGTGACCTAGCCCGTTCCCGGTAGGGCTAGATACAGGGGTTTTTGGAGAGAGTCAGTTTTAAAGGATTAGAGGGGTCACCTTTGCACGTCCAACTGCCTTCGGACTTCTTCAAACGAGAGTGATGAATCCAGGGGGTCACCTCAGCTACCTTCACCGCTGTTGGAGTAGAGAGCAAGACGGTGTAAGGTCCACGCCACTTAGGTGCGAGTGGATCACGTTTCCACTCTTTCACCCATACGCTATCGCCAGCCTGGAACTGATGAATCGGCTCGGCAATGCTGCACGGCGTGCGCTCGAGGACCCACCTGTTAAGAGAAACAAAAACACGGGAGAGAGATTGCACTTGTCCCTGTGTCACATGGTCTCCTATTTGTTTAAGGTCAGCTGGAATATCCTGAACAAAGGAGGGCGGTCTCCCATACAGGAGCTCAAAAGGTGACAACTTAAGTCTTTTTGTGGGTGCACACCGAACACGAAACAGTGTTATGGGTAACACATCTACCCATCCCAATCCCGTTTCCTGGGTTAATTTTGCCAATTGGGTTTTCAGAGTCCGATTCATTCTTTCAGTTTTCCCTGAACTCTGAGGCCTATATGCTGCATGCAGTCTCCATTTCACTTGTAGGACTCGACATACTTCTTGTACTACTTGATCAATGAACGCTGGCCCATTATCACTTCCAATGCATCTAGGTAATCCAAACCTCGGGATCAATTCAGTGAGGAGTCTCTTAGTTACCTCTCGTGCCTTTTCAGTTCGGGTGGGAAAGGCTTCAACCCATCCGGTAAGAGTGTCTACAAACACAAGGAGATACTTGAATCCCTTAGAAGGGACCAGCTCTGTGAAGTCCACAATTAGACTTTCCATGGGGACATATCCCACATGTTGGATTCCAGGAGGTTGTACCGGTCCCTGCCTGGGATTGTTTTTAGCACAAAGAACACATTTCTGTGAAATGCAAGTTGCTAATTGTGATAGGTTAATAATATACAACTTCCGACTGAGACTCTCTCTGGTTGCAGTACCGCCAAGGTGAGTAGATTCATGATAATTTCTTACAATTGTGCCTGCTAGATGATGAGGTACATAAATCCTATTGTCCGGCAGAATCATCCAACCGTCCTTCACAACTGCTCCTTCCTGTTCAGCCCACTTCCTCTCTTCTGGGGTATAGTGAGGTTTAACTTCTTCTGGAACTACCTCTGGTATGAGGGCTGCTATAAATCCTCCCACAGGCTTTTGGGCTGCCTCTCGGGCTGCTTTGTCAGCCGCATGATTTCCTCTGGTTATTGGATCCCTTCCTCGTCCATGACCTTTGCAATGCATTACAGCAATCTGTTCTGGAGCCCATACTGCTTCTAACAGGATTTCTACTTCAGGTCCATATTTCAAGGCCTTCCCGTGGGCTCCTATTAGACCTCTTTCTTTCCATAGAGCTCCATGTGCATGCAGGGTTAAGAAGGCATATTTAGAATCAGTATAGATGTTTGCCTTACATCCGGCTGCCAATTGCAGAGCTCTAGTTAAACCTATAAGTTCAGCTTTTTGTGCTGAGGTGCCGGCAGGCAAAGCTTCAGCTTCCACAACTTCCTCATTGGTGACCACAGCATATCCTGCTCGTCTGGCACCTTCATGCAGGTAACTGCTACCATCAGTGTAATATACAACATCTGGATTTTTCAATGGTTCATCTTTCAGATCGGGTCTACTGGAATAAACTTCATCCATTACTTGGAGACAATCATGTGATTCCTCATCATCTACCTCTGGTAGGGGCAGCAAAGTCGCTGGATTGAGCATATTCACTACTCGTAGATGAATCCTGGGATTTTCACACAATAGGCCTTGGTACCTAGCCATCCTTGGGTTCGTTAGCCAATAACTACCCTTATATTCCATGAGTGTCAGAACAGCATGAGGTACATTCACGTACATCGTCTGGCCGAAGGTAAATTTATCAGCTTCTTTGACAAGGCTTGCAGTGGCCGCTACTGCCCTTAGGCATGGAGGCCATCCTTTTGCTACTGAGTCCAATTGTTTTGACAAATAAGCTACTGGACGGTTCCAACTTCCTAATCTCTGGGTCAGGACTGCCGCTGCAATCCCATTCTGTTCATGTACATACAGCTGAAAGGGTTTTTCCGAATTAGGCAGTCCAAGGGCTGGGGCCTCCATAAGTCGTTGTTTGATAACTAAAAAGGCTTGTTGCTGCTCAGGTCCCCATACGAATGGGTCCTTCTCTGCACCTCGAGTGCTTTCATGTAAGGGCTTGGCCAGACTGCTGAAATCAGGTATCCATAGTCTACAAAACCCTGCTGTTCCCAGGAATCCTCTAAGTTGTTTCCTTGTGGTAGGTTCCTTGATAAGGCAAATAGCTTCTTTCCTCTCTGGTCTCAATGCTCGTTGTTGGTGTGAGATGTCAAAGCCCAAATATTTGACCTTTTCTAAACATAACTGTGCCTTTTTCTGGGAAACTCGGTAGCCAGCTTGCCAGAGCAAGTGGAGCAGTTCCTCTGTCCCTTTTTTACAGGTATTAAAATCCTTTGCTGCTAGTATAAGGTCATCTACATATTGCAGAACCACCTTTTCTCCAGGTATTGAGGGGTAACTTGTTAGATCCTTCGCCAAGGCAGTGCCAAACAAAGTTGGGGAATTTTTAAATCCCTGGGGCAATCTTGTCCAGGTTAGCTGGCCTTTTGTTCCTGTTAAAGGGTCTTCCCACTGGAAGGCAAATATAGGTTGGCTCTGTGGTGCCAGCCGGCAACAGAAGAATGCATCTTTCAAGTCCAATACAGTAAAAAATGTTGCTTCTGGTGGGATCAAACTCAGCAAGGTATATGGGTTTGGTACATTTGGGTGCAAGGTCTCGATAGCCTGGTTTACGAGCCTCAAGTCCTGCACTGGCCTGTATTCATCTGTCCCAGGTTTTCGAACAGGCAAAAGGGGTGTGTTCCATTCTGATTGGCAGGGCTTAAGCAGACCATATTTTAATAGGCGGTCCAAATGTTTCTGGATGCCCTCTGCTGCTCGCCGGGGTAAAGGATATTGCTTTACAGATACAGGGGTAGCCATAGGTTTTAAGGTTACTACAATTGGAGCTATATTCTTGGCCATTCCTGGTGGGCTATTTTCGGCCCATACTCCTGGTGGCACCTGTAGGGTTCGGAGGAGCTTGTTTAATTCTGTATCCAATGTGGGTTGGACTTGCAAGGCTGACATTAGGCGCCATGATTGTTCCTTAGGTACTGAAAGGGTAATTATTCCTGCTGCCTTTGATGGCAGTTTCATTTCTGGACCTCGAGGAGTGAAGGTGATTTGGGCCTGCAGTTTGGACAGCATATCTCTACCTAAGAGAGGTATTGGACACTCAGGTATATACAAAAACTGATGGGTTAAACGATGTCCCCCAATCTGGCATTCCAAAGGTTGGAGGAAAGACCTCTTAGCTGACTGACCAGTGGCACTTTTAATGACTACACTTTTGGATGCCTTTTTCTGCAATAGTTCTGGGAGTACTGAGTATTCAGCCCCAGTATCAATCATAAAGTCTATTAAATGGCTTCCTAATTGAATCGTGACCGTGGGCTCCTGGAAGCCTAACTTTATGGAGTCCGGTCGTTCCTAGTCTTGGGTAAAATCCTCCTCTGCCAGTCCAATGAAATTGTCTCTACTCTGTCCTTGTCCAGATCTCTGATATCTTCCATTTCGGATCATTCCCCGTCCCCGTCCCTGGTTTCTTGGGCCGGAGCCTGGGCCTGGGCCTGGGCCTGGGCGTACTTCTTCCAACCTCAGGGGTTCAGGACACTCCCGCTTCCAATGACCCTCCTTCTTGCAATTCGCACATTGATTCCTTCCCAGTGGTGGATTCCTTCCCCGCCCTCTTCCTCCATTTAAGGGGCGGTAGTCTTGCTTCACTGCTGTGGCCAGCATTACCATCTTTTCCTTCTGCCACTTCTTCTTCTCTTGCTTCTCAGCCTCATCCCTATTCCGATAAACTCGGCGTGCAATGGCCATAATTTGGCTCATCAGCATCCCTTCCCATCCTTCTGACTTCTGAATTTTCTTACGAATGTCAGAAGCGCACTGGGCCACAAATGTAGCAGTAATCATTCTGCTGTTTTCAGGGGCTTCAGGGTCAAAAGGAGTCCATATACGATAGGCTTCTTGCAGCCTCTCTAAAAAGTCTCCTGGACTCTCATTTGGTTTCTGTTCTACTTCTGAGACTTTAGACATATTAGTTGGCTTCTGGCATGCCCTGCGGATACCTTGCACAAGCGTCTGGCGATAGGTGGTAAGCCTGGCCAGGTGAATTGCATTGTTTGGATCCCAATTAGGATCTTCCAAGGGAAAGTTGTCTTGGAGATGACGGTCAATATTAAAAATATTTCCCACTCTGGCCTGCTCACGCAAATATATCTGTGCCTTTTCAATTATGTCTCTTCTTTCCTCAGTGGTGAACAGAGTATTCAGAAGCTGGCGACAATCTGTCCAAGTAGGACTATGAGTATTTACTATTGAAGTCACCAAGTCCATCATAGCCTGAGGTTTTTCTGCAAAAGATGGGGTGTGTGTTTTCCAATTCATCAGATCCGTAGTTGTGAATGGAATGTACTGAAGGGTCGAAGTTCGAGGTGGCCTTGGTCCGAGTTGCCCGTTAACCAGCACAGGCTCCTCAAGTGCATCAAATACTCTTCTGAGAGGGGCTACTACGTGATCTTTCTCTTCGCTTTGCTCTAGGGGCCTCAAATCATAGGGGATGGTATTTGTCCCAAGGCGTTCTTTTAGCAGCTTAATACGCCTGGCTGTATTGCTTGCTGACCGATTAAGGTCTCCCTGTAACTTCTGTAATAATTCTCTAGGACTTGGATGTACAGGGGTTTGGGGTAGGCAATCAGTTGTTCCACTAAAAGAGACTGTAGATGGAGTTCTACTGGGACTCACAGATGGAATAACCACTTCTGCTTGGGCTTCATTATAGGACTCCAATGCCTCCTGAAGATATTTATCATAATCTATCAAGGAGTCAAGTTCTGTGTCTCTACCCCCATTATTCGTTCCACTTTCTTGCCTTGGGGTTACAACTGGTGGAGGGTTTGGATTATGCTCCCTTCGATGTGGAGCATAGGGTGGAGGTGGAAGCACCTCTTCCTCTGGTCCCTCAAAAATGGGTTTGAGTTTATTTGGCAAGATTCCTTTCCTAGCTTCGGCTTTTACAGCCAATAATTTGCATCGTTGGACTTTGCATTCCCTTATCCATGGAGGATTTTTATTTAATGTGCTCAGCCAGGAATCTATATATGAAAATTGTTCTGGGCACCCTCCAGTTTCTTTGGTGATGTTAGACCAAAGTTTGCTTACTAAATTTATATCAAAAGTTCCCTGAGATGGCCATCCAGTATTTTGTTTTGGCCATTCTAGTTCACATAACGTTCTCAAGCGCTCTGGCGTCATTTTGACTCCATATGCCCCTGAGAAGGCTTTCTTAAAATTATTTAACATACATTCAAGAGGTGTATTTCCCCCCTTTGAACCCCCAACTCCCATTGTATGGCCCTGTGAAGTATCCACTCAGTCACTCACACACACGCTTCGTGGGTTTCCTTGCCCAGATGGAGTCGCCTCACTGGGAACCGAAGTACTACCCACTCCACACTCAGGTCAGCTACAGATTGCTCTGTACTTTCTCACACATACAATGCGCAAGATACTTCACCACACTCTACCTCCCAACTTTCCTTTTCCCCCACCAGACCACCATCTGATATACCCAACCACCTAGCGTACTCAGTTCCCACTTACTGAGACGCAGAAGTTTGATCAAGACTTCTCTTCCTCCCAATTAATTGGAGGGCCAAAAATCCCTTTGTGCACTTACCCCTTGGTTGGTTCCGTTTCCCCCCGGTCCGTCGCTGCCAGTGAGCAGGGTATCAGACAGACGAGACTTCTGCGTTCCCCTGGAAAAAATTTTTCCATGCGCGCTGGGTAGGCAGTTTAGAGATCCTCTCTCTTGTACCCTGCTCAGTAGAGCGAAGGGGCTGCGTTCCAGCAGACCACTTATCCGAGTCACGGCACCATAAAATGTAGCACCCTGCTTGTGGTTAACGCTTAGCTGGAATGAAATATTCAACGCAGCAATAGAGAAATTAAAATAATTATTTATTTGTCAGACAAATAAATGAGAGGCACAGTGGTATATGGTTACCAAGCTCTGGCCTGGCCTCCTGCCATTATGGCCAGCACTTATATTCCCTTAATCCAGCCCCCTTTGCTCCTCCTTGGCTGCATCTGTCCAATCAGCCTGGTTGGATTTCCTATTGGCTGCCTGCTATATCCAATCACAAAAGATACACCCACATCCTCCTGTCCTTATATGGAGCACAAAGAGCTATATATTGTTACATCTATAAATGACAAATAAGTAGTAATATATCTTACATGTGTCTCAACAAGGAATATTAATTACCAGCTCACCTCTTGCCCTCTTCGCCCTATTGCCTTCTAAAACAAATGGTTAATCTTAAATTTTTATCTTAAACATATGTCAAGGATCTTGAGTTTCACATCAACATTGAAAGATCTCCTTCATTTGAGAGTTTCTAAACAAATGTCTGACAGCCATATATCAGGACTGCTTGGATGGCTGCTTGGATGGCGTCTTCTTGTCTGACAGGGGGCTGGGCTCAATGGCCCCTGTGGTCTATTCCAACTCTAGGACTCTATGAAATAAGAATCTAACATCTAAATTTGTTACTTTCTAAATCCTTTGCATAGTTACATTTAAGCCAATATATTTAAGCTAATATATTTCATACATTATCATAGGTAACCTTTTAAAAGAATAAAGCTTCTCAAAATAGAAAGGAAGGAACTCAGTAAAAAACAGGTTTTAAAAGGAACCCCTTCAGTTTACCCCCCCTTCAGCCATCTGCTCTCCTCTTTAGCTGTTCCCAATATTTATTACCCTTAAACTCTCTCAGTTTAAGAAAGAAAACAGCTTTAAAAAAGACTTCCCAAAAATGCTTTCTTTCTGCCAGCCAGATGCTTCTCCATTTGGTCTTTAACCTTGGAAAGAAGATCTAGCTCATTTTACTGGGAGGCACATTGGTATAATTTTACTATTTACTCATTCCTAATTATATTTATCTCTGCCTTTGTTATCTTCTGTAACATGTAGGATCAGTGTCCGTTCTCAGCCTGTAATTTCAGCTTTTACGACTTTGAGAATTGTTTTCTGCTATCAATCAAGGGGCCCCTTGTCTAGGAAGAAAACACTGTCAGTGTTTTCTTAAGCAGCTAGCCTTCTTGCCTGGCGTGAAACTTTTAAAAATCTAAGCCCTCTTTAATATACAAGCCCTGATCAAACATTAATAAAATGCAGGCTTATGCCTGATGCCTCAATGGCAGTACCGAATCTGTGGCACATGCCCTTCTGGTGTGCGCTCTTTATAAAGACTTGAGGAATGAGATTGTCACCCCTCTTTTATTGTCCATTCCGGGTCATCCAGCCACTGCCACAGTGTCCTTTCTCTTGGCAGATCAAGATGAGCAGGTGACAGCAAAGGTTGCAAGGTTTTTAGTTGGGGCAATTAGAATAAGATCCACTATTTGACTATTGATTCAAAACCCTAAAATGTATTTTATATAATTGACCTTTTAATTTTTCTTCTTTGTATATCGTACCGTTTTATTGCTATGGCCGATGGCTGATGCAAATAAAGATTCATTCATTCATTCTTCTCTAAATCAAGAAAAGCTCAACAACTTTTTGAGTGGGGTGTCCTGGTTGTTACTTTTTGAAATATGGCAACCCTATCATGCCCATGCAGCAGCCATTTTGAGTCTGCCCATGCCCCACAGAACAGCCATTTTGTGTCTAACCACACACCAGCAGCCATTTTAATCCAATATGTTTTTCTATGCATTACTTGCATTGCAAAATCCAGAGAAGCACACATTTTGAAAGATGACTGCCTTTTGCTTTGCATTTTCTTTTGGGAAGTGTGAATTTAGGTAGACTGGCCTTTAAATGTGAACTAAATTGGATTGCTTCCCCATCATTAAAGAACCCATTAATCCAGAGAAAGAAAAACTTACGGTATACAGAGAGAGGTGCTTCCAAGTGGGGCAGTGAACAGTGGAGGGGGATGGCTCTGAGGTCTTGTGTGTGGCAGGACAGGGCTTCCTGGTTGCTGTCAAGCCTGTCAATTTGGGGATCCCAAATGCAAGATTTGTGTTTATGGCAGAGGGGCACAATTTGAGTGTGGACTGTGGTGAGAGAAACATCTTTATTTGCCTTATATAACCAACATGCTTAACTCTGGTTAATACATGAAAGGGTTAAGACCATAGAGTAAGCTATCCTGCCAGGCTTAGCTAGGCCACACCCCCTCACCTTGGGAGGAAGGGCTACCAAACTTTTGTTCTTTCACCCTCCCGCCATGTGAACCCAAACAGTAATGATGTCTGTGCTTAGACATCTTTGTCTCGCAAGCCAACTTTGTGTTTCTGTACAAATAATTTAGAAACATTTCCCGCTTTCTGAAACTATGTTATACTGCTTTTCTTTTCTTGTTGCTGTATGGGAAAGCACATGAATCTGAACTCTGAAGAGTTTGTAAGAAGGGCACCGGTTTCTGGGGACCAAGTCACTGTGGACCCCCCCATCTTTTTCTTTTAGGGGAACAGGGGCCCCTCAACGTTCAGCCCCCCCCAAGCGATGTTGGGATGCTGTGTGACATCAGCACGTCGTGTCTGGCTCCCTTAATCCTCCAGAGCAGGTGGTAACTCTGGTTTGTAAGTAAACCATTTTTAACTTACCTACTGTGTGGTCTCTTTCTATACTAAGGGGTAACTTAGGAGATACTGCATTTCCACACATTGCTTTGCTTCATGTTTTGTGATTTTAAGGCTCCCTCAGCAGTGAGTACCTGCCCTGGACCTGGATACAGGCAATCCTGGAATTCTTCTTTTGTTCTTTAACCAAGTTACTACAATACTAACAGAGACGTCCACCACCACAGGCAGGAATACTACTAAATATCAGATCCTGGAAGTCATGGGGCCTCTCATGCTTGGGTACTGTTTGAGGGTTTTCCTTTGGGCATCTGGGTGGCCACTGTGAGAACAGGCCTAGATGGCCTGGCCTAACAGGCTCTTCTTCTGTTCTTATGAGAGCACTGCTGGATTCAGGTCCTGTATTGGGACTTTGCCTTGGGACACCTGGTGGGTCACTGTGAGAAAAGTATGCTGGACTAGATGGGCCAACTACAACTAATCCAGAATGCGGCAGCTAGACTGGTGACTAGGAGCGGCCACCGAGACCACATAACACCGGTCTTGAAAGACCTACACCTACACTGGCTCCCAGTATGTTTCCGATCACAATTCAAAGTGTTGGTGCTGACCTTTAAAGCCCTAAATGGCCTCAGTCCAGTATACCTGAAGGAGCGTCTCCACCCCCATCGTTCTGCCCGGACACTGAGGTCCAGCTCCGAGGGCCTTTTGGCAGCTCCCTCCCTGCGAGAAGCAAGGCTACAGGGAACCAGGCAGAGAGCCTTCTCGGTGGTGGCGCCCTCCCTGTGGAACGCCCTCCCGTCAGATGTCAAGGAAATAAACAACTACCTGACTTTTAGAAGGCATCCGATGACAATCCTGTTTCGGGAAGTTTTTAATGTTTGATGTATTACTGTATTTTAATATTTGGTTGGAAGCCTCCCAGAGTGGTTGGGGAAGCCCAGCCAGATGGGCAGGGTATAAATAAGTTGTTGTTGTTGTTGTTGTTGTTGTTGTTGTCGTTGTCGTCGTCGTCATCATCATCATCATCATCATCGATCTGATCCAGAAAGGCTCTTCTTTCGTTCTCAATTTTGTATGTCCCACCAGCTTTGATTAGCCTAGGCGTCTTCAAGCTGTGGCTTTCCAGCTCCATCTGTTGGGTCATTTTGTTTTGTCCTATTAGAAGTACTGCCCTACTGTGAATTTGGGACCTTGAAAAGAACAATGGTCCAGAAAGCCTAGCCCATTAGTTTTGCTCCAAAATCACATGAAGCATTTAGATGAGGAGAACTTCAGAAGGCTCTTGGCGATACTCTCCAGCAGATAAGCCCTTTGTCCTATCCTCCATAAGTATGACTTCCTATCTGGGCAAGACCTCATAGGCGATAAAATGGCTTAGGTTGGAACATTGGTTGGTTGTGTAAGTTCCATGCTGAGGTCACAAATGTTCTCAGAATTTGGTGTGATGGGGTTGGAATAATAAATCAGAGGCTCAGCTTGCCCTTCTCTTCCTCCCATCCCTTGGACTCCACTTCAGACGACGGTCACAAGATGATAATCGAATTATACCCTCTCTTCTCACTTGACCTGCCTACGAAAGCTGAATCATGAATTCCCTCCCATCACATGGGCATCCCAAACAGAGCCATGCCAGGCACATAAGCTCAATATGTGCTTCTGTGTCCATCAGCTGCCAAGCTATGATGCTGTTCTTCTGCCCCTCAACACACACAGACACGCACACCCACAGCTTATAAAATCATGTACATCCCAAAAAAAGTAGATAGAGAAAAGTTATTCTCCCCCTCTCATAATGCCAGAACTTGTGTATGTCCCATGAAGCCGAACGTTGGAAGATTCAGGATGGATAAAATAAAAGCCCTTCTTCATGCAGTGTATAGCTAAACTGTGGAACTCCCTCCCACAGGAGGCTGTGATGACCAATAACAAGGCTTTAAAAGAGGATTGGAGAAATTCATGGAGGGTTAGCAATGCAAATCAGTCTTTTTGTTACATGGTCACAGAAGACCCAAACAAAACAAAACAACAAAACCAGCAACCATGCAAGTCAAATATTGTAACATACTAAGCACATTAGCATGTGTTAGAATACATATTTGATATAAAGAAAGCTGCAGCGAATGTAGTCTGGCTCTTTTGAGGCTACGTATGGAGCTGCTGGCTCAGGATTGGGAAATAAGGGGCTCCCCTGTGAGTCCTCCTTCTTTCACGCTATCTATCACCGATATCCTGCAGGGAACATCTGCAGGAGCATCGCTGGATGTTCCCAAAGTTGGTGAGGCTTGTTTGACAGCAACCAAGCCTTTATCTGTCATCAGCTCACTCCTGTGGAACAGTCTGCCGCTAGAGATTCAGCAGGTGCGTATTCTGTGCCAACATTTAAATGCCTGCTGAAAACTTTTCTATTCTGTTGGGCTTACGCAGGCAACAAAGAACTCATTTCCCCCACAATAATTAGCTGAGTTCTGATTTCTACTTGATGTAAGTCTTAGGGCTCCCCTTGTTGGTGGCTTACCCTTAGTTGGACTCCCAGCAGACGGCCGGAGTCTAGCTATAGTCTGGCTTCACCCAATGCCTAAGCCAAACCGCTCACACCTGTAACCAATGAAGTTGTGGCCTATTTGAACCCATAAACCAGTGACGGCCAAACTTGGCCCTTCAGCAGTTTTTGGACTACAATTCCCATCATCCCTGACCACTGGTCCTGTTAGATAGGGGTGATGGGAGTTGTAGTCCCGAAACAGCTGAAGGGCCAAGTTTCACCATCACTGCCATAAACCAAAATCTGTTTGTTCCGTGTGTTTTATTTATCCACTAGTGGGCCGTGGGTCACGGGCCCTGGGCACGCAAGAGTACTCAAATCAAAACAAAAAATCAAATCAAAATTTGTAGTTCTAAAGCTTTTGTGAACCGGTTCTCCATGATATGACCCCATGAGGAGGAAATTACATGAAATGCATTATATTAGGGGGAACGGCTTGCTAATCTGTCTATATGAGGTGAAACAGCACATTAGAATTGCTTCCAACAAACATTTGCTCCCTCAATTGGGTGAGGAACCTTGAAGTGTCAATCATGGTATGTAAAAAGCCATTCAACTCACTCGTAGCTAAAACAGGGGTGGGGTGGTGGGGTGGTGGGGGGGATGCAAGTGTTTGTTAAGAATAAAAGTAAACCACTGTCATGAGGGAGTGTTGCAATATCCACAGGAAAGAGAGCCCAATGATTTCATTCTAAATCTGGGAACTCCTCATCACTTGGGAAACGCATTTCTCATCTGCAGAGCAAAATGCTTAGGGACTCCTTCTGAGCCAGACTATTAGAAGATTCAACCAATTCATGGAGAAGACAATCAAGAGCTATGAGCCAAGATGGCTGAGGGTTGTCGCCTGTCCTATATAATACAGCAGGCATGTCCAACTGCCAAGAGACTGTGATTTTTTTTGTATCCCCCCACCTTTTTGTACACAATAAGGATCCCGTGATCTATCAGGATCACCTGGGGATCTTCTGGTAGATCGCGATCTAGTGCTTGGACATCCCTGTAATACAGGATAAAACATGGGATTGTCCCGTATTTTATGCTATCTCCTGTATTTATACAGTTTTGTCCTGCATTTCAGGTCTCTCTCTCTCTCTCTCTGTCAGTCAAGTCCAACATTCCGAGAGAGGACTAACTGCCTCTATGTGGCAGGCAGTTTTGTCAGTTAGTTAGTTGGTTGGTCGGTTGCTGCAAGGAGTGTTAACTGGTAACTGCTGGGATGCAGTCTTCTCATGACTCACTACTATCTAGTATATAGTTTATCTGTTATGTAACCTAAGCCTGCCTTCAGAAACAACTCGTAAACCTGAATGAATCTGATAGTAAAGTAAAGGTAAAGGGACCCCTGACCATTAGGTCTAGTCGTGGCCGACTCTGGGGTTGCGGTGCTCATCTCACTTTAATGGCTGAGGGAGCAGGCGTACAGCTTCTGGGTCGTGTGGCCAGCATGACTAAGCCGCTTCTGGCGATCCAGAGCAGCACATGGAAACACCGTTTACCTTCCCGCTGGAGCGGTACCTATTTATCTACTTGCACTTGATGTGCTTTCGTACTGCTAGGTTGGCAGGATCAGGGACCAAGCAACGGGAGCTCACCCCGTCATGGGGATTCAAACCACCAACCTTCTGATCGGCAAGTCCTAGGCTCTGTGGTTTAACCCACAGCGCCACCTGCGTCCTGATAGTAAAGTAGTTTATGTTAATATGATTCAGATTCATGTGTGTTTTCTTTAAGAGGGACAGAAAGGGATTATCAACCAGGAAGGTATAATTATTGATAGGACTCAAACGAGTTACCAACCCGCTTGTCGCTGCAGAAACTCAAACAGGGGATCGTTTAAACTCTGCTAAATTATACTCCAGTCAAGCTTGCAAAAATTTATCACTTGCCCAATAATAAATGTTGGAAATGTAATGAGACTGAAGGAACTTTCTACCACCTTTGGTGGACATGCCCGAGGATTAAGGCTTTCTGGGAAATGATTTATAATGAAATTAAGAAGGTCCTTAAATGTACCTTTCATAAGAAGCCAGAAGCTTTTCTCCTGGGCATGGTCGGCCAATTGGTGTCAAGAAAGGATAGGATGTTCTTTGTGTATGCTACCACAGCAGCAAGGATTCTCTTAGCAAAGTATTGGAAGACACAAGAACTACCCACGCTGGAAGAATGGCAGACGAAAGTGATTGACTATATGGGATTGGGGGAGATGACCGGCAGAATCCGAGACCAAGGAAAAGAGACGGTGGATGAAGAATGGAAGAAATTTAAAGTTTACCTTAAGAATTGTTGTAAAATTGATGAGTGCTAAAATGTCATGGTTAAGAAAATATAGAATTACAGCTGTAAATTGATTAAGTAAGAGAAGAAAGGGGGGGTGGGAAGGAAAATGAGTAATCAGTTAATTGAAGTGAGGGGTTGCTGAAGAAATCTTGAAATAGGGATGCAGAAGGGGGAGGTATGGGGAAGTCGGGGAAGTAAGGTTTATGAAAAGGAGGATGTGAAATTATACGTGTTTATATGTTTGTGTGTTTATGTATTGTTTATTGTATTGTTTTTATTTATGTTGGAAAATTAATAAAAAATTTATAAAAAAATAATAAAAATAAACTCTGCTAAATTATATAAACATTCCCACACATTTCAGGTCTCTCTCTCTCTGCCAAGTTAGGGATCCTTTCCAAATGCATGTGCTTGAAATGGTGTGGGAAAGGTCATGTATTTAAGCTCTGAGTAGCCAAGCACAGAGAGATTTACAAATTATATTTATGTGTGTGCATGCATGCATGTGTGCCAAATTCCAGAGGAGCCATCCTGTTGGGTTGCAATAGATTGTAATGGATTGCTTTGAAGGCACTTCAGCACCAGATGGGGAAAAAACCACAACTGCACCACTCTGTCTTGTATTTTGCCAGAACAAAGGTGGCAACCCTAGCTGTGTTCTACTTCCACGGTTGGAGGCAATATGCTTCTGTATGCCAGTTGCTAGGAATCACAAGGGGGGCTTCCAGTTCTGCTCTGCCTTGATGGAGGCAGCTCCCCAAGACAGCAGGAGATCGTTGGCGAAGGAAAAACAAGGATGATTGAGGGTACAGGGGGAAATGGGCTTCACACTCAGTTTGTCTCGGGACTTGGATCTCGCTCCGGTATGGAATGAGGGAGGCAGAGAGGCGCTGAGTGCAAAAGCACTTTGTCTGCTGAAAACCATCTAATGCCATCATTAAGAAGCAGAGGTTCTCCTGTTAATTAGAGTTTAATTGGACTAAAGTACAGGTACGTGCTAGAAGCGATGAGATCACAAACTGTAGAATGAAACCAACTGCAAGGACTTTAAGGTTTGAACTTGAGATAAGACTTCATTTGGCGCAAAAGACGGTGGGGGGGGGGCTATGGTTTCTTTATTTAAAGTTTTCTTCTCTACATTTATGATTCGGCAACCCTCCTCTGAATGTTAGTTCAAATTATATTTGTACAAGCGAGGATGGAAGAAATTGGATTATAAATATGGAATATAACATCAAACAGGACTGTGTGGGTAAAAAAAAAAAGGAAAAAGGGAGGGAAGCTCTATTTTATAAAAAGTATACCATGGAAACTTAGAGCTGACTCTTCCCCATCCTTTGTTATTTACGGAGTGAACTGAATAATGCTAACAGGATTTGGAATTTAATTGGATGTATAATTGCTCATATATCTTCAGATGGAAGGAAGGATGAAAGGAGTCTGTGAACTGCCAAGGAACTGATATGGTTCTTTATTGAGTCATCTGCAGTTCGACAGACTGCTCTTCTTCCCAGGCTGAAAGGAAAAATGGTGAAAACAGGCTATTTATTGGGACAGAGTGACTTTTGCAGCTGCTGTTAAAGTTGCAAAACAACAAAGCACAGGGCGGAGCGATGGAGAAATTTCTGGAACAACAATGGGATATCAGCTCCATCCAAGGCATGACGGAGAACAGCAACAACTGGCAGAAAGAAAGACATAACATCTTACAAGGACAATAAGAAACACCACGGACAGAATAATTGCCACACACAGGAAGAACAAGGATATAGTTTGAGTTCCTCACTTGTAGATTTATAAATCATTTAATGTGTCAACATGAATAGAAGTTGCAGTTGTTGTATAAGGAATTATTATTATGACCGGAATGTAATGGAAATTAGTAAGATTTTGGAAGGCAGAAATAAAGCAAATAATCAAGCCATCAAATCTAGCATGCACATGGGGGCACTTTATCAAAATAATAATAATAATAATAATAATAATAATAATAATAATAATAATAATTTTTTATTTATACCCCACCCTCCCTGGCCAGAACCAGGCTCAGGGCGGCTAACACCAATAAAATTACAATAAAACATAGTTAGGGGGGGGGGGAACAGTTAATTAAACTACGGGTTAAAATACAATTTAAAATGTAGCCTCATTTTAATAGTAGCACATAAATCAAAACCATAAGAGGAGGGAAACATGAGGGTCAGACTGAGTCCAAACCAAAGGCCAGGCGAAACAGCTCTGTCTTGCAGGCCCTGCAGAAAGATGTCAAGTCCCGCAGGGCCCTAGTCTCTTGTGACAGAGCATTCCACCAAGTTGGGGCCAGTACTGAAAAGGCCCTGGCCTAGTTGAGACATAATTTGGTATTTGAATGATTGGTATTCATAACTGTATTATAAATTGGTATTGTTATGAGGCTATTATTGGATTGTAATTGAAAACTAACTACACACACACCATAGGTGGGTAGAGAGCTTTTGCTGACCTCAGGTTCTGCTCGCCGGCTGCCCATCATGGTCACTTGGTTGGCCACTATGAGAGCAGGATGCTGGACTAGATAGGCCACTGGGTTGATGCCAGGTGCCTCCAGTGCTGTCTGGTGCTCGTAAGGACTGGCGGGGCAGAAGACAGGGGAAACCAGCCATAGGTGAAGCCACAGCCAATAACAGGCAGAGCCAACCTCTGACTGCAAGTAGGGCTGGCTGAGGACAGATTGCTGACTCTTCCGATGTTCTTATTAATCCAGCAAGCAAATGCTGTCTACCTTGGCTGGCATCTGCTCACCCTATCTGGGGATTTCAGGAATCTCGAGTCCTACCTGAGGACACTGGGGATCAAACCTGGGACACTCTGCATTCAGAGCATGTGCCCTACCACTGAGCCATGGCCCTTTCCTTGCCATGCTGCCTCAGTTTCAAAAAGCCTTGGTTCAGTTACATAAGAACATAAAAACTTAACCGTGGGCCAGTGGCCCATCTAGTCCAGCATCCTGTTCTCACAGTGGCCACCCAGATGCGCCAGTCGGAAACTTGCATGGAGGACTTAAGCACAAGAAGAAGAGTTTGGATTTAATATACTGCTTTATCACTACCCGAAGGAGTCTCAAAGCAGCTAACCTTCTCCTTTCCCTTCCTCCCCCACAACAAACACTCTGTGAGGTGAGTGGGGCTGAGAGACTTCAGAGAAGTGTGGCTGGCCCAAGGTCACCCAGCAGCTGCATGTGGAGGAGCAGAGACACGAACCCGGTTCCCCAGATTACGAGTCTACCACTCTTAACCACTACATCACACTGGCTCTCCAGAGAGAACAACTCTCCCCTCCTGTAGTTTCCAGCCACTGGTATTCAGAAGCATTGCTGCCTCTGACCACCCATGTTGGCTAGTAGCCACCAATAGTCCTCTCCTCTATGAACTTCTCCAGTCCTCTGGAGTTGGTGAAAGCCATCTGAGTTGGTGGCCGTCACTGTCTCCTATGGAAGCGAGATCCAGAGTTTAGCTCTGCACCGTGTGAAGAAGTCCTTTCTTTTATCTGCCCCGAATATTCTGACATTCAACTTCACAGGATGTCAATGAGCCCTAGTGTTACGAGAGAGGGAGAGAAACTTCCCTGCCAGACTTTGTAAAACAACAGGACGTTTTTTTGGAGGCAGGAGGGGTGGACTTGTGATGGGGAGGGAGAGATAAAGTTACCACAACTTCAAAAGCCATTGAGTCAGGAGAATCTGGAGAGGGGCAGATAAACTGGTTGGGACCAGCCCGGTGTGCGGAGACTGAAAGAGCTGGTCCTATCCTCTCTTCCCTGCTCCCTTGCCGCTGGGATCCCTTTAAATAAGCCACATCACCCTCTGGGAAGCCTCCGTTGCTAATCACCATGCTGCCCATCCAACAAATGCCCATTGTCTGGAGCTCTGGTCTGGCCCATTGAGTGGCAGAGGAGCACGGAAGAGAACTGATGGCCCGCCCACCCCATTAACAAGAGGGAGCTTGAAACTTCCAGTCTTCAGCTGAAGGCCAATTGATAAGTGCTGACAGCCCTCCTCGCAAATCTTCCATAGCCCCAGTCCAAGAATGGGGAACAAGCCTGCGTTTGTGCCAGGGGAGAGCACGGCTTTATTTTCAGCCCTGCTGTTGTAACTCAGCCAAAGGAAAGGCAGGGTCGGAAAGAATGTCAGCGTGTGACTGATGAACATAAGGGCAGAAGCAGAGCCTGCCGGTTGCCCCTACTGGCCCAGCACCCCAGTCTCGCCAGTAGACAGCCAGATGCCCCAGCTGCAAGCCAGCAAGGAGGACCTGAACACAACAGTAACAATCTCCTCCATTTGTGAATACAGTGGTACCTCGGGATGCGAACGGGATCCGTTCCGGAGCCCCGTTCGCATCCTGAACATAATGTAAAGACGCGACAGCGTGTCTGCGCGTGTGCGGGTCGCATTTTGCCACTTCTGCGCATGTGCGTGATGTCATTTTGACCGTCTGCACATGCACAAGCGGCGAAACCCGGAAGTAACGTGCTCCGTTACTTCCGGGTAGCTGCGGAGCGCAACCCGAATGCGCTCAACCTGAAGCGTGTTTATCCCGAGGTATGACTGTACTGGCAACTGGTGTATTCCATCCAAGGGTGGAAGTAGTAAATAATAATAATAATAATAATAATAATAATAATAATAATAATAATAATAATTTATACCCCGCCCTCCCCAGCCAAGACTGGGCTCAGGGCGGTCTACACCAGGTATAAAAACAATTTATTAAAATACATATTTTTTAAAAAGATTAAAAAACAACATTAAAATGCAGCCTCATTTCAGTAGAAACTCAAATCAAAAACTTTTTGGGGATGAAAACGTCAAGTCTTCACCAAGGCCAACTATCCAGACTGGTCCTACGTGGGCCAGAAGAAAGCCAGGTGTCCCCAAATAGGAGTTGCATCACAGAAGGAGAAAGGAAAAAGGAAAGTGGAAAGAGGGAAAGGGGATCAAGTTGATTCCAAGCCAAAGGCCAGGTGGAACAACTCTGTCTTACAGGCCCTGCAGAAAGAAATCAGATCCTGCAGGGCCCTGGTCTCATGAGACAGAGCGTTCCACCAGGCTGGAGCCAGTGTTGAAAAGGCCCTGGCTCTGGTTGAGGCTAATCTGACTTCCTTAGGGCCCGGGACCTCTAGGGCGTTACTATTTATGGACCTTAAGGTCCTCCGCGGGGCATACCGGGGGAGGTGGTCCCGTAGGTATGAGGGTCCTAGGCCGTGATAGATAGCCCTATCATCCAAGCATTCACCTAATCCAATTTGGTGGCCATCACAATATCATATAATATAAGAACATGAGTCCTAAAGATCAGGACAAAGACTCATATAGCCCAGCATCTGGCTCTCTGCGTGCTCCAAACTTCTCCATAAGAACACCAGGAGGTTGCTGCTGGATCTGGCCAAAGGAGGCTCATCTAGTTCAGCATCATGTGATCACAGTGGCTGACCAGATGCCCTCAAGGAAAGCCTGCAAGCAGAGCCTGAGGACAAGAGCACTCTCCCCTTGTGCAGTTTCCAGCAACTGGTATTCAGAAGAAGGGGCAAGTGGGGTGCTGCAGGGTTCTGTCCTGGGCCCGTTGTTAAACATCTTTCTAAAGGACTTGGATGAAGGAGTCAAGGCGATGCTCATCGGATTAGCAGATGACACCAAATTGGGAAGGGAGAATCGGGATACAAGATGACCTAAACAGATTGGAGAACTGGATCCAAACTAGCAAAGTGAATTTAAATAGAGACAAATGTAAGGTTCTACACTTAGGAATCACCAGCTACACAAATATAAAATGGGGGGGACACCTGGCTTGGCAGCAGTACATGTCAAAAGGATCCAGGGGTCTTAGTAGACCACAAGCTGAACATGAGTCAACAGTGTGATCCAGCAGCAAAAAAGGCTAATGATCTTCTAGGCTGTATCAGTAGAAGTATAGTGTCCAGATCAGGGACACTATACAGTACTAGATCAGATCACACCTGGAACACTTTACAAGAAAGGAGATTCCATCTAAACATTGGGAAGAACATTTTGATGGTAAGAGCTGTTTGACAGTGGAAAAGACTCCCTCAGAAGGTGTTGGACTCTCCTTCATTTGGGTTTTTTAAAGCAGAGGTTAAAAACTACAATTCTATTATTCTATGATCTCTCCTTTTTGAATGTTTGATAGAGAACTCAGTCCCACAATGGCCACCAGCCTGAAGGACTTTGAAAGAGGAACCTACAAATCGGTGGAAGTGGAACACAGCTGCTGTGGCTAGTAGCCATTGACAGCCAAGTCCTTCAAGCAATGACTTTTAAAGCCCTCCTAGTTGGTGGCCATTACATTGCCTTATGGTAGCCGTTTCAACTCTTTATCTTTCAACCTCCACCCTCCTCCAACTTTGAGTTGAATGTTTTCACCCAGGACCACCCAATGCAACACTACTGAATTCTAAAGCAGGACAGGGTGCAGGCAGGAACTAGCAACCAACAATGTTGTTCCCACAACTTGGGACTGGCCGGCTTTTATCTGCCCCGAGGCATAGGGCGGCCCCAATCCTCTGGTGACTCGCCTCTCCTGGCCTGGAGGCGAGCTGTCCTCCTGCGGGAACTTAGTTCCCTCCGCCTCTCTGCCCTGAGCCTCTGCAGCTCAGGAGAGGCTGGAGGGTTACCGGACCCAGAGGCAACCTCAGCTTCCCCTGACAGGGCTGAGAGTGGAGCACCTGCAGGCAATGGGTCCTCCATCACCTCAGGAGCCAGAGCAGACTCAGCTGGTGCCTGCACCTGAGGATCCAGCACAGGTGAGGACCCTTCAGTCTCAAGCCCCAGCCCTGGCTCAGCTGGTTCTGGAGGCAGGGAATCCTGTGCAGGCTGGGATCCCTCAGGTTCAGCATCTGAGTCTGAATCCCAGGCCATCACACCTTTCTACTGTCTGACAGCTCTTACTGTCAGAAAGTTCTTCCTGATGTTTAATCAGATTCTCCTTTCTTGCAACTTGAAGCCATTGAAGTTACACAGAATCTGTCTTCCATGTAACAGCCCATTAGATATTTGAAGATGGCTTTCCTCTCTCCTCTCAGTCTTTTTTTCCAGGTGAAACACACCCAACCCCCTCAACTGCTCCTCATAAGGCTTGGGTTCCAGACCCTTGATCATCTTGGTTGCCCTCCTCTGCGCACATTCCAGCTTATCAATATCCTTCTTAAACTGTGGTGCCTAGAACTGGACACAGTATTCCAGGTGTGGTCTGACCAAGGCAGAAAAGAGAGGTATCATTACTTCACTTGACCTGGAGTCTAAACTTCTGTTGATGCAGTCTAGAAAATCATTAGCCTTTTTTTGCTGCTGCATCACACTGTTGACTCATGTACAGCTTGTGGTCTATGAAGACTCCTAGATCCTTTTCACATGTGCAGTGTGTACCAGCTATTCCCTAGAGGGTCCATGTAACCCACCCAGGGGGTCCGTTGCACCGTTCACATAACAAAAACCACTATAGAGATACCAAAACTTTCAAAGGTCCATGGCTTTTGAAAAACAGGGGGCCCATAGTACTTAGCCAATTGGGAACCACTAGCTGAACCACTATGATTCATGATCACTGCAGATGGTGACAGCAGCCACGAAATTAAAAGACACCTGCTTCTTGGGAGAAGGGCAATGACAGGCCTAGACAGCATCTTGAGAAGTAGAGAAGTCACCTTGCCAACAAAGGTCCGTATAGTTAAAGCCATGGTTTTCCCAGTAGTGATGTATGGAAGTGAGAGCTGGACCATAAAGAAGGCTGATCACTGAAGAATTGATGCTTTTGAATTATGGTGCTGGAGAAGACTCTTGAGAGTCCCATGGACTGCAAGAAGATCAAACGCATCCGTTCTTAAGGAAATCAGCCCTGAGTGCTCACTGGAAGGACAGATCGTGAAGCTGAGGCTCCAGTACTTTGGCCACCTCATGAGAAGAGAAGACTCCCTGGAGAAGACACTGATGCTGGGAAAGATGGAGGGCACAAGGAGAAGGGGGCGACAGAGGACGAGATGGTTGGATAGTGTTTTCGAGGTTACCAGCATGAGTTTGACCAAACTGCGGGAGGTAGTGGAGGACAGAGGTGCCTGGCGTGCTCTGGTCCATGGGGTCACGAAGAGTCGGACACGACTAAACGACTAAACAACAACAAAGCTGAACCACTACTGTAGACCATACTGAGCTTGATGGTCCAATGGGCCTGAATTAGGAGAAGGCAGCTTCCTATGTTTTAGGGGAAGAGTCACAGTTTTTCAGCAAGCAGAGTGCATGCTGAACATAGGAAAAACTTGCAGGATCAGGCCAATGGCCCATCTAGTCCAGCATCCTGTTCTCCCAGCAGCCACTCAGATACCTGTGAGAGCCCCACAATCAGGATCCAAGCGCATTATCAATACCCTCTCCGGTGGTTTCCAGCAACTGGTATTTGGAAGTGCTGCTGAGTCATAGAGGTAGAGCATAGCCATCATGGATAGCAGCCATTTGGTAGCCTTATCCTTCCATAAATTTGTCTAATCCAAGGGTAGGCAAACTAAGGCCTGGGGGCCGGATCTGGCCCAATTGCCTTCTAAATCCGGCCCACAGACAGTCCGGGAATCAGCGTGTTTTTACATGAGTAGAATGTGTGCTTTTATTTAAAATGCATCTCTGGGTTATTTGTGGGGCATAGGAATTCGTTCATCCCCCCCAAAAAAATATAGTCTGGCCCCCCACAAGGTCTGAGGGACAGTGGACCTGCCCCCTGCTGAAAAAGTTTGCTGACCCCTGGTCTAATCCATCCAAGTTGGGAGGCATCACTGCCTCCTGGAGGAGTGAGTTCCATAGTTTAACTATCCACTTGTGAAGAAGGGCTTTCTTTCTTCTGTCCTGACGGCTTTCTTGGGTGCTCACACATTCGAACGTTGTGAGAGAGGGAGAACAAATTTTCGCTATCCCGTATCTTGTTTTCTGTGCATGCAAAAGTCCCCGGGCTCAATCCCCGGCAGTGTCACCCAGCAGGGCTGGGGGAGACTTCCTGCCTGAAAGCCTGGAGTGCTGTTGCCAGTCAGGGTAGACTGTGCTGAGCTAGATGGAGCAATGGGTCCGGCAGTATAAGGCAGCATCTGATGTCCCTGGCATTTCCATGACCAGCTTGTCTATCTAGACACTCGTGTGGTGTTTCTCCTCCGAGCCCTTTAACCTGGAATGAGCAATTGAGGCTGAATCACCAGCAGCCCCACATAAAAAAAGAAGAAGTGTTAAGAAGAAGGGATCAGAAAAAAATAAAACCCTCAGAGATACATAACAGCTGAGCCCCCATCTCCTCCTGTCTCTCTTCCCTTACGGCAAAACATGTGACCGAGCCTACTTGCTGAGATAGACCCGTTATTGTAGGGTTTTAGTCATGGTGGAGTCTTCCAACGCTGATGGGACACATGATGGAGAGATGTTAGGACAGACCTTCAAAGCTGTTCCTCCAACAGGGCACCCTTGTTTGCAGAAAAAATCCCTTTGTAGAAGAGAGCATTGTCAAGCCAAGAGAGGAAGTTGTGTCTTGGTATATATATATTTTTCCTGCAAGGGGAGGGGGAGGAGAACCACAAAGATAAATAGAACAGAACATAAAAAGCCCCCGAGCCATGAGATAACTTGGTACACCAAAAGGAAGCAGAAAATCTCAGCCCCTTCTTAGAGGTACATCTCTCCTCCCCCTCCCCCCAGGGCTCTCCATGACTGACAAGCTCGAGAGAAAGCTTCACAGTTGCAGCAAGAAGCAGGAGGAACAGATTCAGGTGACTTCAAGGGATTTCTATGCTTTCTGAAGAGAATGCCAACATGGCGGAATCCCAGGGGTGACAGAGAAGAGCATCTTACATTGAGATGACTCCCTTGAAAAGGAAGCCTACTTGAAAGGCTTAGAAAGAGAGGGGCTGCTTAGGGGGAAGGCCCATAGCTTGGTGGTAGGGCACCTGCTCTGCATGCAGAAGGTCCCAGGTTCGATCCCCAGTGACATCTATTATGGGCTGGAATGAGTCCTGCCTGAAGCTCTGGAGAGCCACTGCCAGTTGGTGTACTGAGCTGGATAGGCAAAGAGTCTGGCTCACTAGGAGGCAGATTCCTACGTCTTAAGAGAAGGGCTATAGCTTGGGATCATATGCTTGGCATGCAGATGGTCCCAGGCTCAGTTTCTGGCATCTCAAGGAAAAGGCTGAGAAATCCCAGGAGACTGAGCTAGAGGGTTTTGTGTCACTGGCTGAGTAGCTGGGCCAGGTTCCTTGCTCTTAGACTGGTGCTGGTGACTAGGAGGCCACTGAATGTGGAACTAACCTGAGCTATCAACTGTGTGGCTCCAAAGCGCCCTCTCCGATTGCGTGGAGCACAGATGGCCCCGTGGTATTCCCCAGAGCTGAGGGTGACAGGGGGCAACCCTCAGCCATCTTGGATCATAGCCATTGATAGTCTTCTCCTCCATGAATTGGTTGAATCTTCTAATAGTCTGGCTCAGAAGGAGTCCCTAAGAATTTTGCTCTACAGTTGAGAAATCTGCAGGGTGATGAAACAATTGCTGAGACAGCTAGAGCACCGGCGGTGGAAAACTCACTCCAAATTGGACCAAACACGGGTTAGAGCTCAACATTGAACCTACCAAGTGGCCATAGTGACAGCGAAGACGACCTTCTTCACTGCCTCTATTATTGTATCTGTTGGAAACAGTAGCAGGCGACTCTTCTCAGGTGGTTTGTATTCTAACAGAACCACCTTTGCCATCGGGGCCTGGTAAGGACCCCAAGATCTCCTGCAATGATTTTGCAAAGTTGTTTTTTGCAGATAAGGTCACTCAGATTTGGAAAGAGGTAGTCTCCAGCGTGGTAGCCTGGCTGGGCTGGGAGAGTATCAGAGCTCTGTCTAGTCAAGTTGTATGGGATCAGTTTCAACCTGTTACCTCCGAGGTTGTGGGCAAGCTGCTTGGACAAGTGAAACCGACCACCTGTCTCCTTGATCCTTGCCCATCCCGGCTCATAAAAGTGAGCCAGGCAGGACTGCAAGACGTAAAGCTACAGGGAACCAGGCAGAGGGCCTTCTTCCCAGAGGTCCCTTACTTAACCAAGAGGGCTAGATGCTTGGGTGAATTCAGGACACCAGTTTCCACTTCCATGATTCCTGCGGTCTTGATGTTTATTTCCTGGCACTTATCGTCAAGAATGGAATGTGGTGATGAGATAAAATAGCTCGTATTGAGAAGTCTAGCATCTCCCGTCTCTATCTTTGCCAAATCTGCCCTCCAAAGACCATTCAGAGCCTTTCGTGCCATGAAAGTATCTATTTTATTTTATTTAAAAATCCTGCACCACGTTGATGTGTGATGATACATTTCCTCTATAAATCTATCATTCTTCTCCCCCTTTAACCCCCCCCCCAATTCCCCTCTCTTCCCACTGCAAAAAGAAAAGGATGTTTGTGAGCTTTTCTCTTTAAAAGTTCCAAATCTTACTTTTCCTTATCTTCAAGCGAAGTTACAGGGAACCTGGCAGAAGGCCTTCTTGGTAGTGGCACCCTCCCTGTGGAATGCCCTCCCTTCAGATGTCAAGGAGATAAAGAACTACATAACTTTTAGAAGACATCTGAAGGCAGCCCAGTATTGGGAAGTTTTTATGTTTTATTTTTATTTTTATGTTTTATATATGCTGTAAGCAGCCCTGAGTGGCTGGAGAAACTCAGCCAGATGGGTGGGGTATAATAATAATAATAATAATAATAATAATAATAATAGAAATTAACAGAACTTACAACAAGATTGGATCTGAATACCACATCAGTGGCAACAAATACAGAATCTATAAATGGACTGATTCAGGAATCTTCAGAAACAAGGAAAATTGCAGAGAGTGCAAAATCTGTTGCAGGTGAGACACAGGAAAGACTTGTGCCGATTGAGAAAAAGGTGAATGAGCATGAAGCGGCCCTCTCCTTACTGGAATTACAACGGAAAGAACGAAATCTGAAATTTAGACAGGTTCCAGAGAAAGAAGAGGACAATCTGGCGGAATTTCTCACAGAGGCAATTCTGGAAAATTGGCAAGGAGATCTGGAGGAAGATGAAGTGGGGATAACAACTGCTTTCAGACTTGGTAGAAAGCAAAGCAAGAAGTCAAGGGATTGTCTGATCACCTTTAGAACCAAAGAGGAAAGAGACAAGATACTGAACCTTCACTATCAAAAAGCTTTGGTGATTGGAAACACTCAAGTCCAAATCTTTAAGGACATCCCTAAATACATCTTGGAAGTGAGGACTTTTTATAGAGACCTTGCCAATTTGCTGAGGAAGAACTTCATACCCTTCAGGTGGGAATTCCCACAGGGGTTGTCCTTTAACTACAAAGGGAAGAAAGTAAGAATAAGAACAGTACAGGAGAAAGAGTACTTTTTGGAGAGAAACCTAGAGGACCTACAGAAAGGTACGGTGGACCCGGCAAGAGAAGGACAAGGATTAACATCAGAAGGAGGAGGGCTAACGGACATTGCAAATCTATCATTTGGACTACCACAACCGCCAACTGAAGAGGAAGAAAAACTTGGAGCAGTCGGAGGATCAAACATCTAACAAACAAAATGTCTCTGCAACTTCTAAGTTGGAATTGCAACGGTTTGAACCATCCCAGAAAAAAACGACAGGTTTTCCACATTTTGAAAAGGGAACAACTGGATCTGATATGTCTACAGGAAACTCATATAACTAGAGCACACAGGAAATTGTTGGTGAACAAAAGATTGGGACAAGAATTTATATCTTCCGATAAAGTAAAAAAGAGAGGAGTAGTGATTTATGCAAAGGAAAAATTGGACCCAAAATTAAAATTTAAGGATGAAGAAGGAAGATATCTGGCAATTGAAGTACAGATCCAGGGGGAAAAATATTTGATAATTGGAGTATATGCACCAAATGATGGGAAGGCAGAATTTTTCAAGAAGTTGCATGAGACCTTACTAGATTATCTCGACTGCAAAATAATAATGATGGGGGACATGAATGGAGTGGTTTCTACAAATATGGACAAGGCACAAAGACAGACAATATCTAAAGAAGGAAGATTACCAAAGACTTTCTTCGAGATGACGGAAAATATGGACTTGATTGACATCTGGAGAACAAAGAATCCTCTCGAGAGAGAGGGAACTTTTTTCTCGGAATCTAAAATGACATGGACGAGAATCGACCAAATCTGGGTATCTAGTGTGATGGCTACAAAGATTAAAAAAGTAGAAATCTGCCCAAAAACCTGCTCCGACCATAATGCCGTAAAGATGGAAATGAAAATGACAACAACTGGATCCTTTAGATGGAGAATGAATGACTCCCTATTTAGAGAGGAACAATTCTGTATAAAGGCCCTAAAGACATTGAAAGATTACTTCGAGATAAATTTGAGAACAAATGTGGAAAAAAGAACAATTTGGGACGCGAGTAAAGCCGTGATGAGAGGCTTCCTGATACAACAGAATTCAATCAAGAGGAAAAAGCAAAATGAAAGGAAAGAAAGAATCTTAGAAAAAATGAAGGAAGGAGAAAAGAAACTGAGGTCAAAACCAAAGTCTCAAGAAATTTTGAGAGAGATAAAACATTATCAGACGCAATATATGGAACTGACAAATCAAGAGATAGAATGGAAAATTAAACAAATGAGACAAAGGACTTTTGAGTCTGCAGACAAGTGTGGGAAGCTCCTTGCATGGCAATTGAAAAAGAGGCAAAAATTGAATACAGTTACTTGTTTGGAGATAGAGGGAAAGAATGTTCATAAGCCAAATGAGATAAGTAACTGTTTTCAAAGTTTTTTTAGGAAATTATACACACAAGGGCCAGTAAACGAACAAGAAATAGAAGAATTTCTTAAAAATTATGGACTACCGAAAATTCCAGAACAGGGTAAGTTGATTTTGAATGAGAAAATAACAGAACAGGAAATAGAGGAGGCCATTCAAAAGGCACAACTGGGAAAGTCTCCAGGACCAGATGGACTGACGGCTAGATATTATAAAGCTTTGAGAGAAGGTTTAGTGCAACCACTGAAAGAAGTTTGCAATGAAATATTGGAGGGGAAAAAGGCACCTGAAACGTGGAAAGAGGCCTTTATCTCACTTATACCAAAGACCGAGACTGAAAAGAACCAGGTTAAGAACTACCGCCCGATATCATTATTAAATGTGGATTACAAAATTTTTGCAGACATTTTAGCAAAAAGACTGAAGAAAGTATTGACAGGTGAGATTCATAAGGATCAATCTGGCTTTCTCCCGGGAAGACACATGTCTGACAATGTGAGGAACATAATAGACATTGTGGAACTGTTGGAAATGAACATTAACAGAAAAGCGGTTTTGATTTTTGTGGACGCGGAGAAAGCCTTTGACAATATTTGTTGGAGTTTTATGAAAAAGAATCTCCAAGGGATGGGGGTAGGCCAAGGTTTTGAAAATGGTATAAGTGCAATTTATTCTGAGCAGAAGGCAAAGCTAATTGTGAATAATGTGGTAACGGAAGAGATAGCTATAGAGAAAGGAACACGACAGGGATGCCCTATTTCCCCCCTACTTTTTATACTGGTTCTGGAGGTTTTGTTAAATATGATTAGAAAGGACCAGTTGGTTAAAGGAATTCAGGTCGGAGTGAGAGAGTATAAATTAAGGGCATTTGCAGATGACCTAGTTTTGACTTTGCAACAGCCAATCACTAGCACAAAAAGAGTTTTAGAACTGATCGAGATATTTGGTCAAGTTGCAGGATTTAAGTTGAACAAACAAAAAACTAAAGTCTTGGAAAAAAACCTAACAAATGAAGAAAAAGAGACATTCCAGAATGAAACAGGTTTGGAGATAGCAAAAAAAGTGAAGTACCTGGGGGTGAATTTGTCATCGAAAAATGTGAATCTTTTTAAAGACAATTATGATAAATGTTGGACAGAAGTTAAGAAAGATTTAGACATATGGTCAAGGCTGAAACTTTCCTTGTTAGGCAGAATTGCTGTTATCAAAATGAATGTATTGCCTAGAATGTTATTTCTGTTTCAGACATTACAAATAATAGACAAGATGGACTGTTTCAAGAGGTGGCAGAAAGACATATCGAAATTTGTTTGGCAGGGCAAAAAGCCAAGAATAAAATTTAAGACATTAACAGATGCGAAAGATAGAGGGGGTTTTGCCCTGCCGGACTTAAGACTTTACTATGAATCAGCAGCGTTTTGCTGGTTGAAAGATTGGCTGCTCCTCGAGAATACAGACATTTTGGATCTTGAAGGATTTGACAACAGATTTGGTTGGCATGCATATATATGGTATGACAAGGTAAAATTGCATAAAGGTTTTAAGAACCATATGGTGAGGAAAGCTCTGTATAATGTTTGGATTAAGTATAAAGACCTGTTTGAAAGTAGAACCCCCAGGTGGTTGTCACCAATGGAAGCAAAAGAGGTGAAAAAATTGAATATGGGTTCTAATTGGCCTAAATATTGTGAAATTATAGAACAAGATGGTGAAAATGTAAAATTGCAGAGTTTTGAGAAACTGAAGTTTAAGGTGAGAGATTGGTTACATTATCGACAGATAAATGAAGTATTCAAACAGGACAGAAAGAAAGGCTTCCAAGTGGAGAAGTCAAAATTAGAAACAGAACTGTTAGAACCCAATACTAAAAATTTGTCAAGAATGTACAACTTGCTGTTGAAATGGAATACTCAAGATGAAATGGTGAAATCTAATATGATTAAATGGGCACAGGATATTGGGCATGACATTGAACTTGCTGACTGGGAGCAGTTATGGACCACTGGTGTTAAATTTACGGCATGCAATGCCTTAAAAGAAAACATTATGAAAATGATCTACAGGTGGTACATGACTCCTGCTAAGTTAGCAAAGATCTATCATTTGCCCAACAACAAGTGTTGGAAGTGTAGTGAAACGGAGGGAACCTTCTATCACCTTTGGTGGACCTGCCCGAAGATTAAGGCTTTCTGGGAAATGATCTATAATGAAATAAAAAAAGTTCTGAAGAGAACGTTTGTTAAAAAACCAGAGGCCTTTCTCTTGGGTATGGTGGGCCAAATGGTGCCAAAGAAGGATAGGACATTTTTTATGTATGCCACTACAGCAGCAAGAATTCTTCTAGCAAAGTATTGGAAGACGCAAGATTTACCCACGTTGGAAGAATGGCAGACGAAGGTGATCGACTATATGGGACTGGCAGAGATGACTGGCAGAATTCGAGACCGGGGGAAAGAGGCGGTGGATGAAGATTGGAACAAATTTAAAGTTTATCTTAAAAACTGTTGTAATTTGGAAAATTAGGGGCTCAGAGTTACAAGAGATAAAGAACTACAGTTGTATTAATAACTAACTGAAGTTAAATACATGAAATATATTTAAGTTATGTTCAGAGGGTTGCTGAAAAATCTTGAAACAAGAATGCAGAAAAGGGGTGGTATGGGGAAGTCGTGTTTTTGTTTGTTTATGTTTATGTTTTTGTTTTGTCTCCTCTTTATTCATGGAAAACTAATAAAAATTTATTATAAAATAATAATAATAATAATAATAATAATAATAATAATAATAATAATAATAATAATAATTCTTTTTGAAATGATATTTATTAATAGTTTCAAGATTACAGAAAGAAAGAGAAAGAGAAAAAAGAAAAAAGAAACAACACCACAAAATATGAAAAGGAAAAAAAGAAAAGAAAAAATACATAAAAAACCAATACATCATCACAACAAAAAAGAGAGAAAAAAATTGCAGATCCCTTTTTGCATATCTTTACCTTTCATTTGCTTCTTTCATTGACCTCCTCACACCTCCCTTTTTGTATTCTAGCTTAATTAGTTGTTTCAGCAAATTCTTTCCATCTTTCTAACTTTTTATTAAACAATTTATCTTAACCGTCTAACCTATTACTTAACTCAACAGATCCTTTCCATCTTTCACCATATTCTGTTATTCAATTTGCCTCAATTTATTTAACTTTATCTTACTGTAAAATACCTTAAAGCTTAAAACTTAAAACTTATTTATACATAACTCCTTATATCATTTCTACTAAAGCCCGATAGTTTCATTCCAACATTTCCCCCAATATTCATTAATTTACACTAATTCCCAATATAACAATTTTTCTTTATAAACTTTTTTCCAATCTCCATCCAACGTCCCTTCTTCCTGGTCTCGGGTTATGTCAGTCCTTACTGTCCATTCCATCTAGTTCATCAACCTGGTAATCTTATGTCCGAGGCTCTTAAGTCTCTTCCATGCCCCTTCTGCAGATCTTCTTCATCTTGTTTATACTTGCACTTTTCCTTGTCTTTTGTTGGTCTCTTTCTTAATTTCTTTCCTTTCTCATTGAAGAGTAGGTCTCTGGGGGGTTTCCAGCCCAAAATTGCCTCCCCTCATCAGACCAACCCATTCCCCAGAGTCCCACTCCCCGCGGTCATCAACATAATCCAGAAAATATTCAACAGCATGTTTCAGAGTCCCTCCGAAATTAAGAGCCTCCTCAGCTCCAGACTTCCCCTGGTCCACTCCAAATGCAATCTTCAAAAACAGCGGCTTATGCTCCTGCAGGGCCTCAGATCTCTCCATTTGTATTGCTTGAGGTGCAACCGCAACCTTGTCCATTATCTTCTGCACTTGTACTTGCCCAGTTAAAACAGGTTCCTGAGTTAGTTCCTGCCCTACAGCCGTCATCAAATCCAGTTTTTTGTTCATCAAATCCATCTTCTCATGCAACTGCTCCAGCAGAGCATTTGTCTTACAGAAAGTAAGCACCAAAGCTTCCTCCCAACACATTATTATCCAAGGTCAAAAGACTAATCCCACGATCTTAATCTTACAGCTGTAGAGTCTCCAAGCAGACTGCAGCAACAATTTAACAAGCTCCCTCTAGAGGAGACAATTTTTATTTGTATCCATCTTTTTAAAGCGAGTCCAACAAAGAAAGATTACCTTTGTTTTTCAAATACTTTGTTTCTTTAAAATGCAAAAGGCAACATTGGAATCAGTTTGTTTCTTTTTTTTTAGCTATCTGTCAAAATGCTCCATTCACAGTCAATGAACGTCTCCGACAATTTCTGTCCTGACACCCCGTTCCCAGGTTTGAGATGGTGGAAACTTATCTTTCTTTACTCCCTCTCCTGCAGGCTTAAACAGTCAAAGTCCCCCCCCCCTTCTCCTGCTTCCAGGGGTTTTTTAGTGGTTATAAATGAAGGAAATTTCGACCTTTATAAACGACTTTCCAGGCTATTAGCTTATAAGGTTTTGCTTCAGTCTATTTACAAAAAGCGGAAGGCGGACTTCCTGTTTTGAACCTTCCCGCTTCGGTGCCAAATTAACATGTTTCTTGATCCAATTTTTCTGTTTCTACTCACGGGTACTTGTTTTAGAGTCCAATTGTCCACAGGAAAAAGTCAGCGCTCTCCGGCAACGGCTATGCGGCTTCACTCCACAAAAGTAGCAGTCGATTCAAAACACCACGCTGCTCACCCCACGTCGTTTCGGAACCCCGAAAAAGGGTTTCCCTGCGAGTAGGGGAGGCGCTCCTGGTGTCAGCCGAATCCCACGTTCCCAGGCTTCATCCGCCTGGGATTTTTGAGGGGTCTCCGCCTTCGCCGCGGCGGCAAGACCCGATTTTTGTGGAGCGGGTTCCTCCCGATCAGAGGAACTCCGCCATTGCCGATGGCGCTAAACGGGAAGTCTTAATAATAATAATAATAATAATAATACAGTCATACCTTGGTGTCTGAACAGCTTAGTTCTCAAACATTTTGGCTCCCAAATGCCGCAAACCTGGAAGTGACCGTTCCGGTTTGCGAACTATTTTTGGAAGCCGAACATCTGACAGGGCTCCTGAGGAGCTTCCTGCAGCCAATCAAAAGCTGTGTTTGGGTTTCCGAATGTTTTGGAAGTCAAATGGACTTCTGGAATGCATTCCATTCGACTTCCAAGGTACAACTGTAATAATGAATGAATGAATGAATGAATGAATGAATGAATGAATGAATCTTTATTTGCATCAGCCATCGGCCATAGCAATAAAACAACAATACAATATACAAAGAATAGAAATAAAAAGTCAATTATATTAAACACATTTTGGGGTTTTGAGTCGATAGTCAAATGGTGGATCTTATTCTAATTGCCCCACCTAAAAACCTTGCAACCTTTGTTGTCACCTGCTCATCTTGATCTGCCAAGAGAAAGGACACTGTGGCAGTGGTTGGGCTACCCGGAATGGACAATAAAAGAGGGGTGATAATCTTATTTCTCAAGTCTTTATAAAGAGTGCAAGCCAGAAGGGCATGTGCCACCGATTCAGTACTGCCATCTCCACAGGAACTTAAGTGTTTTTCATGTGGAATCTGTTGGAATCTGTCCCTCAAGTGCAGCCGAGGGCAAGACATTCAATCTTGCGAGAGTCTATATTTTAGAATTGCTAGGTTATGCAGATAAGGTGCCAGAGAGTTGAAATGGGAACGTGGAAAATACCATGGACAAAATTTCCTTATTGTGGCCAAGTTGTTCTGTAATAATAATAATAATAATAATAATAATAATAATAATAATAATAGCAGCAATAAATTGCCAGGATACTGACAAGTTGGAATGTGTGCAGAGGAGGGCAACCAATATGATAAAGGGTTTGGAGCTGGTTCTGTTTAACCAGGAAAAGAAGATACTGAGAGGAGATATGAGAGCCATCTTCAAAGATCTCAAGGGCTGTCCCATGGAAGATGGAGCAAGCTTGTTTTCTCCTGCTCTGGAGGGTAGGACTCGAACCAATGGCTTCAAGTTGCAAGAAAGGAGATTCTAACTCAACATCAGGAAGAGTTTTCTGACAGTAAGAGCTATTTGACAGTAGAACAGATTCCCTTGGGAGGTTGTGGACTCTCCCTACGTGGAGGTTTATAAGCAGATATTGAATGGACATTCGACATGGATGCTTTAGTTGAGATTCCTTGCATTGTAGGGGGTTGGGCTAGATGACTCTTAGGGTCCCTTCCAACTCTATTATTCTGATTCTAGAGGTTGCAATGCATCATGTGGCCACTAAGTGTCACTAGGGACTCATGCATAGATAGCTAAGGGCCTACCTTTAATAGAGACTGGAGAGAGAGAGAGAAACTGCAAGTGTCCTTGTTTGGGAGCAGCATGAATGGTGGCTGGAGGGCCATAGCTCAGTGGCAGAGTGCCTGTCTTGCAACCTGAAGATCACAGGTGCAATCCCCAGCAGTGTTGCAACCTCTCCTGCATAATACAGGATTGTCCCATACTTCAATGTAAAACGCTACGTCCTGTATTGATACAGTTTTGTCCTGTATTTCAGGTCTCTCTCTCTCAATCTGTGCCAAGTTAGGGATCAATTCCAAATGCATGTGTCTGAAAGGGTGTGTTGAAAGGTCATGCATTTAAGCTCTGGGTAGCCAAGCACAGACAGATTTACAAATTCATGTGCATGTGTGTGCATGCATGCGTGTGCGCCCAATTCCAGAGGTGCCATCCTGTTGGGATGCAATAGATTGTAATGGATTGCTTTGAAGGCACTTCAGCACCAGATTTGGTGGTGGGGAAGCCCCCCTGTGGCCCCATGCCACCGTGTCCTGTATTTTGCCAGAACAAATAATTTAAAAGGTAAAGGGACCCCTGACCATTAGGTCCAGTCGTGGCCGAATCTGGGGTTGCAGCGCTCATCTCGCTTTATTGGCTGAGGGAGCTGGCATACAGCTTCATGTGGCCAGCATGACTAAGCCACTTCTGGTGAATGAGAGCAGTGCATGGAAACGCCGTTTACCTTCCCGCCGGAGTGGTACCTAGTTATCTACTTGCACTTTGACGTGCTTTCGAACTGCTAGGTTGGCAGGAGCAGGGACCGAGCAACGGGAGCTCACCCCGTCGCGGGGATTCGAGCCGCCAACCTTCCGATCGGCAAGTCCTAGGCTCTGTGGTTTAACCCACAGCACCACCCGCGTCCCTTTTAACAAAGAATTTAGGCCACCCTAAATTCCCCAGCATCTCTAGCAGGGGTGGGGGAGAGACTTCAGGAAAGCCACTGCCAGTCAGACAATACTGGACAAGGCAGGAGGGATGCGGGTAGTGCTGTGGTCTAAACCATTGAGCCTCTTGGGCTTGCTGATCAGAACGTCGGTGGTTCGAATCCCTGTGACGGGGTGAGCTCCTGTTGCTCTGCCCTAGCTCCTGCCAATCTAGCAGTTCAAAAGCATACCAGTGCAAGTAGATAAATAGGTAGTTCTGCGGTGGGCAGTGGGAAGGTATACGGCATTTCTGTGTGCTCTGGCTTTTGTCACAGTGTCCCGCTGCACCAGAAGCTGTTTAGTCCTGCTGGCCACATGACCTGGAAAGCTGTCTGTGGACAAACGCCGGCTCCCTCGGCCTGAAAGCGAGATGAACGCCGCAACCCCATAGTCGCCTTTGACTGGACTTAACTGTCCAGGTGTGATGGCCTGGGAATCCGATTCAGAGGATGAACCGGAGGAATCCCAGCCTGCACAGGAGTCCCCGCCTCCAGGGCCGGCTGAACTGGGGCAGGGCCTTGATTCTGAGGCGCCTGCACCTGTGCTGGATCCTCAGGAGCAGGCACCAGGTGAATCCATTCTGGCTCCAGAGGTAGTTGAGGACTCAGTGCCTACAGGTGAGCCTCCCCCTGGGCCCAGTAACCTTTCAGCCTCTCCTGAACTGCAGAGGCTCAGGGCAGAGAGGCGAAGGGAACTGGTTTCTCCCAGGAGGAGTGCTCGCCTTAAGGCCAGGAGAGGCGGGTCTCCTGGGGGCCGGGACCGCCCCTGGCCTCAGAGAAGATAAAGGCCAGTCAGCCCGGTCCCAGGTTGCAGGAGCAACGTCGTTATTGTAGAGCTGTTTCGGCCAGCATCCAGTCCTGTTCCTCCAGTGTTCCTGTCCTTGCCCGGCTCCTCGCTGTCGACCCCGCTTCGCCCGTGGAGGACTGTCTGCCGACCCTCAACTCAGGTCCTGGACCTCGCCCCACGGAAACCTCCCCCTGGGACCAGCACACCAGGGGTCCTTTACCTTTTACTGGAGAAGGCCGTTTCCTATTATCTTTTGGTGGGGTGGGGTGGGGTAAGCATAATTAAAAATGACACTCTATTCTCAGTCTGAACCCCACTTTGCCGCAGAAGCATGGAGCCTAAGAAAGCCAATGAGATTAGTGAAAATAATATTCAATTGTAAAGGTAAAGGGTAAAGGGACCCCTGACTATTAGGTTCAGTCGCAGACGACTCTAGGGTTGTGGCGCTCATCTCACTTATAGGCTGAGGGAGCCGGTGTCCAGCTTCCGGGTCATGTGGCCAGCATAACTAAGCCACTTCTGGCGAACCAGAGCAGCGCACGGAAATGCCATTTACCTTCCCGCCAGAGCGGTACCTATTTATCTACTTGCACTTTGATGTGCTTTCGAACTGCTAGGTTGGCAGGAGCAGGGACCGAGCAACGGGAGCTCACCCCATAGCGGGGATTCAAACTGCAGACCTTCTGATTGGCAAGCCCTAGGCCACAGCGCCACCACAGCCACAGCACAGCGCCACCAGCATCAATTGTAGCAAACAGTAAAACAGGGGTGAGAAACTTGTGACCCTTCATCACAACTCCCCCCATTGTCATCCCTGACCACTTTCCATGCTGGCTGCTGGTAGTTGAGAGTTGGGAGTCCGACAACATCTGGGGGGGCCACTGATTCCCCAACCCTGAACAAGACTGTCTCTTGGGTTTTCCACTCCACCACAGCTATGGTGCCTCCATCACAACTCTGCCATCTTTTAATGTGGAGAAAAAAGTTGGGATGTAAATGATGGCGATGATAATCTTAATGCATGGTGTAGATGTGGCCCCCAGTTGCTGCTAAGGGCACAGGAGCAGGCCAGGCCTTTTGGTCAGTTGGCAACACTGAGGAGAAGCGATGATTTCTTTTTCTGATAGGGCAGTGTTCGTTTCCCCACTCAAGGAAGCGCCGGTGTGTGGCAGGGAACGTTGTGGTTTTATGTGTTTATAAACTACCGACGACATCGTCGATCTGCGCGTGGCAAATTTTATTGGCCATGAATTCACACACCAGCGGTTTTTTATGGTCTTGTTCGCCGGCAGGTGGCTGCCCCAGTTTTACAACCTCTAAAACACAGCGTTTCTTCCCAACCTGTGATGTTTGTCCTTTGATTCCTCTCCCGAGGAGGTGGGTGCTGGCATCTTCTCAGGAGCTGTCGGTCAACTGGAATGTCCTTTCTTTGAGGCTGGAGGTCAGCGTTGAAGGCTGAACGGAAGCAGATCCCTGTCTTCAGAAGACCAGTTTCTGGGCTGGTGTGGATGTCATGAAGGTGACAATTGGTGGCTTCCCAAGTCCCTTACCTTACGTAGCTCACAGTAGAGAGCAGCCCTCCAGAGATGGTTGGATTCAAACTCTTGTCTTCCCCCAGCAGCCAGCCTGACCAGTGGTCAGTGGTGATGGTGGCTGTTGTAAAAGATAAAGGACCCCTGACAGTTAAGTCCAGTTGCAGATGACTCTGGGGTTGCGGCGCTCATCTCACTTTACAAGCCGAGGGAGCCGGCGTTTGTCTGCAGACAGTTTTTCTGGGTCATGTGGCCAGCATGACTAAGCTGCTTCTGCCGAAACCAGAGCAGTGCACAGAAACGCCGTTTACCTTCCCGCCGGAGTGGTACCTATTTATCTACTTGCACTTTTGGGTGTGCTTTCGAACTGCTAGGTTGGCAGGAGCTGGGAGCGAACAATGGGAGCTCACCCCGTTGCGGGGATTTGAACCGCCAGCCTTCTGATTGGCAAGCCCAAGAGGCTCAGTGGTTTAGACCACAGCGCCACCCGCATGATGCTGGGTGTGGTAGTCCAGTGATATCTGAAGGGGCAAAGATTTCTCACCCTTCCTTTGGAAGGAGTCAGAGTTGTGGTGGAGGTAGCCTGGAGCAGCAAAGGCAAGGAACCGTCTTGTCCATGAGTGGAGAAACAGCATGACCCTCCAGATGCGGTTGGACCATAACCCCCATCTGCCTCAGATAGCATGGCCAGTGGTCAGGGATGGTGAAAGCTGGAGTTCAGCAGCTTCTGGAAGGACACAATGATACATGAGATAAAGTTAATTAAGTTTCCCAAGAAGGGTGCATTCCACACTGCTGGGTCCTACCATAGAAAAGGCCCTTCTGTGCTGGCCCCCACAAAAGCTGGTGCCATTAATTTCATTGCCTAATCTCAGGATGTAAAGAGAATCCTATATGACCATAGGCACAGAAATACCCCCCCTTTCAAATGTTAACATGGTTTATGTACGTGACAACAGCAGCTTGGATTCAATGTGTGCAGAAATGGAAACAAGAGTTCCAACCAATGAAGAACGGATGAGATAATGGACTATGCAGAACTGGCAAAAATAACAGGGAAGTTAAGAAAATCTAATGATGAGTGTTTTATGGAAGAATGGATCCCTTTTTTGGACTATTTAAAGCAATATTATAGTATGACGAACTTGCGAGCAGGATTTGAGATATAATAATAATAATAATAATAATAATAATAATAATAATAATAATAATAATAATATATTTATACCCCACCCTTCACAGTTTAAACACTCAGGGCGGCAAACAGCAAATATAAAACATTGATTAAAATGTGACTTAAAAACAGCATAAAACAGCATAAAATACAACATAAAATACAGCATCACTATCAATAAAATTCAAAAATTCAGGGGTCATTTTTTTTGGGGGGGGGGGCGAACCTAGTCAGTAGACATCAAATGATCACCAGGGCTAAGTGGCCAAGTTGGTCCTACTAGGGCCAGCAAGGAGACCAGGGAAGAATTTAAATGTGGGGTCCCAGAAAGGCTTTCTTCATAGAAGAGGAAAGGGGAAAAGGGATAGAGGACCAGGCTAATTCAAATTGAAGGCCAGGCAGAATAGCTCTGTCTTACAGGCCCTGTGGAAGGAGATCAAGTCCTGCAGGGCCCTAGTCTCGTGGGACAGAGCATTCCACCAGGTCGGAGCCATCACTGAAAAGGCCCTGGCCCTGGTGAAGGATAGTCTGGCTTCCTTAGGGCCCGGGACCTTTAAGCTATTATTATTCATGGACCTTAGGGTCGTCTGCAGGATATACCAGGAGAGGTGGTCCCATAAGTACGTGGGTCCTAGGCCGCATAGGGCTTTAAAGGTCAAAACCAGCACCTTAAACCTGACCCTATACTCCACCGGGAGTCAGTGCAGCTGGTAGAGCAACAGAAGAAATTAGATTATAGGCTATGATTTAACAGACAGAAGGTAGGGTGCAGGAGAAGGGGAGAAACAACAACTCTATGGAAAACAGGGTGGGAAGTCGATAAAAACAAGAGAAATGAAAAGGAGAATCCTATGGAACAGAGCTGGGGAACTTGAGGCCCTCTAAATATTGCAGGACTCCAACTCCCATCAGCCACAGCCAGCATGGCCAATGGCCAGGGATGATGGGAGTTGTGGTCTGTCAATGTCCAGAGGGCGTGATCACGTTGGCCACTCCTGAGATAGATAAGAAGCTACCTTATATCTGAGTCGGAACCCTGGTCCACCTAGCTCAATATTGCATGCTCTGACTGGCAGTGGCTCTCTGGGGTTTCATACAGGACCCCTCACCCCCATCCAGCCCCGGTTGCAGGTGCCTGAGACCCTCTGTATGCAAAGCAGGCACTCTACCAGTCATCTGCAGTCCTTCCTCTATTCTTTGAGTCTCCTGAGATGGCCTCTACCCTAAGATGTGATTTTTGGATCTACAAAAAGCGGGCAATGTCTGAATGCATGTGCTCATTCGTAGTAGGTCAAAACTGGAGGAAGAACATGTACTCTCCTTCCCTCCTCCTTCCCTCCCTCTGTTCCTCTTTTCTTCCTTAGTCAGACCCCACATGAAGTCCTGTGTCCAGTTCTGGGCGCCAACTCAAGAAGAATATTGACACGCTGGAATGTGTGCAGAGGAGGGCAACCAAGATGATCAAGGGCCTGAAAACCAAGCCAGATTAGGAATGGTTGAAGGAGCTGGAGAAGAGGAGACTGAGAAGAGATATGGTTACAGATAGGTAGCCGTGTTGGTCTGCCATAGTCAAAACAAAAAAAATTCCTTCCAGTAGCACCTTAAAGACCAACTAAGTTAGTTCTTGGTATGAGCTTTCGTGTGCATGCACACCTGTGTATCTGAAGAAGTGTGCATGCACACGAAAGCTCATACCAAGAACTAACTTAGTTGGTCTTTAAGGTGCTACTGGAAGGATTTTTTTTTGTTTTGGGAAGAGATATGATATCTCAAGGGCTGTCAGGGGGAAGATGGAGCAAGCTGCTCTAGAGGGTAGTAAGGGGTGGGACCCCTGACCATTAGGTCCAGTCGTGGCCGACTCGGGGCTTGCAGCACTCATCTCGCTTTATTGGCCGAGGGAGCCGGCGTACAGCTTCCGGGTCATGTGGCCAGAATGACTAAGCTGCTTCTGGCGAACCAGAGCAGCGCACGGAAAACCATTTACTTTCCCGCCGGAACGGTACCTATTTATTTACTTGCACTTTGATGTGTTTTTGAACTGCTAGGTTGGCAAGAGCAGGGACCGAGCAACGGGAGCTCACCCCGTTGCGGGGATTCGAACCGCCGACCTTCTGATTGGCAAGTCCTAGGCTCTGTGGTTTAACCCACAGCACCACCCGCGTCCCTTCCAGAGGGTAGTACCTGGATTCAAATGACAATGAGGAACTTTCTATGGTAAGAGCTATTTGACAGTGGAACAGACTCCATTGTAAGGTGGGGGGCTCTCCTTCCTTGGAGATTTTTCAGCAGAGATTGGGTGGCTGTTTGTTAGAGATTCTTTAGTGGAATAGATTGGCCTAGAATCTAGATGGCTCTCATTGTCCCTTTGAACTGTGTGATTCTACGATCTCTCTCTCTCTCTTTCCTGTCTATGTATCTACGGACATGCCAGCAATAGATGTGAACAGGAGGTGGCGCCCCAGGCCTAGAAGAAGCAGAGTGCTATAGAATTGTAGAGTTACAAAGGGTCCTGAGGGTCATTCAGTCCAACCCCATGCAAAAGAGGTTGCAGGTTTTTTTTACTATCATTATTATCTGCCTATGCATTTTTGGTACGTTTCCCTAAAATGTGCACTTCTTGTAGCCAACTTTGCTCAATAGATCCCTTTTTTTGTAAGCCATCTCCCTTACCGTAATACAGTGGTACCTCTGGTTACAGGCGCTTCAGGTTAGAGACTCCGCTAACCCAGAAATAGTACCTCGGGTTAAGAACTTTGCTTCAGGATGAGAACAGAAAGCGCCCAGCGGCAGCAGGAGGCCCCATTAGCTAAAGTGGTACCTCAGGTTAAGAATAGTTTCAGGTTAAGAATGGACCTCCAGAACGAATTAAGTTCTTAACCCGAGGTACCACTGTATATACATTAATGTTCTTTTCAGAAATATTGTTATGCACCCAGCATACACAGTTCTGTGCATATTTTCTGGTTTCCAACAAGGGACCTCAAAATAGATTCGGACAAATTCATGGAGGTTGGGGCTCTCAACAGCTCCTAGTCATGATGGCTATACTCTGCCTCCTCAGCTGGAGGCAGCAATGCGCCTGAACATCAGCTCTGGGAACTGCAGAAGGGGAAATTCCTGCCCTACTCAGGTCCTGCTTACGGGCTTTCCATTGGGGCAACTGGTTGGCCACTGTGAGAAGACCCATTAAGCACCTCAGGACCACAACACCTCAAGGACCACCTCTGTCCCAGACCCTGCATTCATAATCTGAGGCCCTTCTCCATGTGCCTGCTCCATGCGAGATCTCCAGAGGCCGGCAACGCGAGAATGGGCCTTTTCTGTAGTGGCTCCCTGTTCGTGGAATGCTCTCCCCAGGGAGGTCTGCCTGGTACCTTCATTATAAGTCTTTAGGCTCCAGGCAAAAACCTTCAACCAGGTTTTTGGCTGATTAGTATTCTGCAGCCTTTAAAATGTGTGTGTGTGTTATTGTTTGTTATTTTTCCTTTAACTATTTATTTATGCTTTTACCCAGTACAGTGGTGTTTGTTTAGTCGTTTAATCGTGTCTGTCTCTTCGTGACCCCATGGACCAGAGCACGCCAGGCACTCCTGTCTTCCACTGCCTCCCGCAGTTTGGTCAAACTCATGCTGGTAGCTTCGAGAACACTGTCCAACCATCTCGTCCTCTGTCGTCCCCTTCTCCTTGTGCCCTCCATCTTTCCCAACATCAGGGTCTTTTCCAGGGAGTCTTCTCTTCTCATGAGGTGGCCAAAGTATTGGAGCCTCAGCTTCAGGATCTGTCCTTCCAGTGAGCACTCAGGGCTGATTTCCTTCAGAATGGATAGCTTTGATCTCGGGTTAATAACTTAATTCGTTCCGGAGGTCCGTTCTTAATCTGAAACTGTTCTTAACCTGAGGTACCACTTTAGCTAATGGGGCCTCCCACTGCCGCCGCGCGATTTCTGTACTGATCCTGAAGCAAAATTCTTAACCCGAGGTACTATTTCTGGGTTAGCGGAGTCTGTAACCTGAAGCGCCTGTAACCCGTGGTACCACTGTATTTTTATCTTGTGAATCGCCCTGAGATCATCAGACGAAGGGCGGTATAAAAAATCTAATGAATAAATAATAAATTTTTTTTTTAAACATCTGAACCAGCCGCATTGCTCCTCACCTCTGGAAACGCCTCACCTCAAAAGAGCTTCGCTGTGTTTGTTGAGACTATATATGCTGCAGTGACACACACACACACACACACACACACACACACACACACACACACACAATATCTCTTTCTTTTCTCACCACACCACAGGGGCGCAACAGCCAGAAGCTGCAGACATTTGCTCTGGATCCGTGCCCCGGCCCTCCCTGGGCCTTCTGTTTATCTGACGGGTTCCTGCAACAGGAGCTGGGACTTGCGAAATCAGCTCCCTGGAAGCTCCGGAAACCTGGAAGCGTCAGGGCTCAGTCGGCGAGCCAGCGGCAGATGGCCTGGCGTGCGCCAACCCTTTGCGCTGGCACCGGCTGGCAACTCTCAGCCGCAGGGCACCAGCGCTGCATGAACGGATTCCTAATTAGTCGTTACACAGCGAACAGGGGGCTGGCGGGGTGAGCTGGGGAGGGGCAAGAGAGAGAGAGAGAGAGAGAGAGAGGCGGAGGGAAAACAGCAGGACCTGAACAAATGACTGCAAGCTCAGAGTTTGGACAAAACCAGCGGGGAAGGGTGGTGGTGGGGGGCGGGGAGCCTGAGGTCGCAGGGCGAAGAACCGGCACATTCCCCGCCATGCTCTTATTTCGTATAGGCCTCCTGAAACAATCCACTGATGTCCCCAGGTCAACTGTGAGCTTGGCGGATCTGCGCCTGCCTGCCTGCCTGCCCACCTCCTCCCTTTTTAATGATCTATAAATCTCTACCTCCTTGGGAGGCTGACAGGGCTGGCTGAGTCCCGAGTCCTTCCAAGACGGCTCGATTCAGTCTTTCCCTTCGACAGCTTCATTAAGCGATGCGACCTGCTGCAGAAGCCCTGCTGCTGCTGCTGCTGCTGGGTTCAAGGGGAGATGTTGCAGTGTGTGTGAGAGAAAGAAGATGCCTTGCATGCAGAATGTATGGAGAGATGGCTCGAGCAAGCTCCCTTTATCACCCTGCCTTAAGCACAAACATAGCATCTTAGAATTGTAGAGTTGAAAAGGAGCATCTCCACCCCCATCGTTCTGCCTGGACACTGAGGTCCAGCGCCGAGGGCCTTCTGGCGGTTCCCTCGCTGCAAGAAGCCAAGTTACAGGGAACCAGACAGAGGGCCTACTCGGTAGTGGCACCCGACCTGTGGAACGCCCTCCCACCAGATGTCAAAGAGAAAAACAACTACCAGACTTTTAGAAGACATCTGAAGGCAGCCCTGTTTAGGGAAGCTTTTAATGTTTAATAGATTACTGTATTTTAATACAGTGGTACCTCGGGTTAGTAAGGGACACGGGTGGCGCTGTGGGTAAAACCTTAGTGCCTAGGACTTGCCGATCGTCAGGTCGGCAGTTCGAATCCCAGCGGCGGGGTGCACTCCCGTCATTCGGTCCCAGCACCTGCCAACCTAGCAGTTCGAAAGCACCCCCGGGTGCAAGTAGATAAATAGGGACTGCTTACTAGCGGGAAGGTAAACGGCGTTTCCGTGTGCTGCGCTGGCTCGCCAGATGCAGCTTTGTCACGCTGGCCACGTGACCCAGAAGTGTCCTCGGACAGCGCTGGCCCCCGGCCTCTTAAGTGAGATGGGCGCACAACCCCAGAGTTGGACACGACTGGCCCGTACGGGCAGGGGTACCTTTATCTTTACCTACCTCGGGTTAAGTACTTAATTCGTTCCGTAGGTCCGTTCTTAACCTGAAACTGTTCTTAACCTGAAGCACCACTTTAGGCCACCACACTAGCAGCCATTGGTAGCCTCCTCCATGAAGGGATGCGGGTGGCGCTGTGGGTTAAACCACAGAGCCTAGGACTTGCTGATCAGAAGGTCGGCGGTTTGAATCCCCACGTTGGGATGAGCTCCCATTGTTCAGTCCCTGCTCCTGCCAGCCTAGCAGTTCGAAAGCACGTCAAAGTGCAAGTAGATAAATAGGGAAGGTAAACGGCATTTCCATGCACTGTTCTGGTTTGCCACATGACCCGGCCACATGACCCGGAAGCTGTACTCTGGCTCCCTTGGCCAATAAAGTGAGATGAGCGCCGCAACCCCAGAGTCGGTCATGACTGGACCTAATGGTCAGCGGTCCCTTTACCTTTACCTTTACTTCCTCCATGAATTTTTCTCCTGTGGGAGTGAGTTCCATAGTTTAACTGCATGAAGAACTTTCTTTCATCTGTCCCGAATTTTCCAACTATCAGCTTTATTGGAGGCCCCGATTTCTAGTGTTACAATATGCTCTTCTACTGAGCAATGCCCCTTCCTTGAGGGCAATCGCCCTCTCCTGCTGTTCCCCAGAGACTGGCATTCATCTACATCTGAACTTGGGAGGCGGTAATATCCATCACAATTAGTAGCCATTGGTGGCCATGAATTTGCCGCATCCAATCAGGCTCTGACCGAGGTTCCTGTGGAATGGAGCATAGCACCATTTCAATGGTCTTCCCCACCAGCTGTCCCTGTGTCTCATGTAGTGAAGACTTATCAGCTAAGGCAAATGGGGGCACCAACATCAGCCAGCCCTCGCTAGACTGCCTTCTTATTGTCAGGGATTGGACACAAGAGGGTGAGATGGAGGAGGAGGAATGGTGGAGATCACCACCACCCTTTCTCCTGATTCTGCAGGAGAAGAGGGATGCAGCATTGGTTTACAGCAGGGGTTTGAGGAAAGTCAATGAAAAGTTGGGAAGCAGCAAGAAGAATTACCAACGAAAGAAGACTGGAGGATGAAGTTGATGGACTAAGCAGCATTAGACAAATTAACAGGAAGGATTCACAACCTGTGGGACCAGAGATTCTTAGAAGACTGGAGTAAATATATGAACTATTTGGAAAGTAATTGTGATGAACAGATTACGCTAGCAGGAAATTCTGTAAGGTGGATTATTTGAAATACTGCGAGAAAGACTATGAAGAGAATTATAGTTAAGGACAATTAAATGTAATATAGAAATTAAGAAATGCAGAATAAGTGATAAAGAACGGAAAATCAACAGAGCTGTTGACGGAAGTCTAAAATATTGTATAAGATGAGAAGATATGTTGTATGACTGTTGGAACTGATATGTAAGAAAAAATAATAATAATGTATTTTTTTTAAAAAAAGAAAAGTTGGGAAGTGAAGGGGGGGGGGAGGAGAACTACGGCAGGGCAGCTGGGTGACACGTTGTCACTGGAGAGTATTTCTGATCCACCTTCTCCCAGAACTTGGCGTTCATTAAGAGTGCAGGAACAAAGGAATTTGACCATGAGTGGCCACCATAAAGGGAGAGGCTGTTGCTAGGGAGGAGGGGCCCAGTTTGGAGCAATGTCATCGTTAGAGCTTGGTGTGTTCTTTTGTCTCTCTCTATTGTGATTGAATAAACTCATTAAAAAGGACTCCACCTTGTTTCTCTTGCTGCAACCGGGGGAGGAATAGCTTTCCTGAAGCCTTGACGTTTTGTTGTTGTTGTTGTTTAGTCATGTCCAACTCTTCGTGACCCCATGGACCAGAGCACGCCAGGCACTCCTGTCTTCCACTGTCTCCCGCAGTTTGGTCAAACTCATGCTGGTAGCTTCGAGAACACTGTCCAACCATCTCGTCCTCTGTCGTCCCCTTCTCCTTGTGCCCTCCATCTTTCCCAACATCAGGGTCTTTTCCAGGGAGTCTTCTCTTCTCATGAGGTGGCCAAAGTATTGGAGCCTCAGCTTCAGGATCTGTCATTCCAGTGAGCACACAGGGCTGATTTCCTTCAGAATGGAGAGGTTTGATCTTCTTGCAGTCCATGGGACTCTCAAGAGTCTCCTCCAGCACCATAATTCAAAAGCATCAATTCTTCGGCGATCAGCCCTCTTTATGGTCCAGCTCTCACTTCCATACATCACTACTGGGAAAACCATGACATTTACTTACAACCAACTCAGTGGTGTGACCCTGCCTCTCAGTTTCCCCCGAATCTCAACGTTGCCCTTGTAGAACTCAGCAGGGACGAGGATGGAGACAAAACCGGAAAGAATTGGCTCTGCCTGTCATTGGCTCTGGCTCAACCTGCTGCTGACTTCCACTGTACAATGGACAGCCGCTGCCACTGTATATATATCTTCCTATATACATAAAAATGTAAGGCTTTTGTCATGCTGCAGTTTGTGTGGCTGCCAATAGCACAACCAGCTTCCTCCTCCTTAGTCCCAGTGTTGCCTCTGGTAGAGGTCAGCAGGAAGGAAGAAGATGGGGATGAAACTAGAATGTGTTGGGTACACATGCCATTGGCTCTGGCTCAGCCAGTCATGGCCTCTGGCACCACCTACTGTCTTCCACCCCACCAGTCCAAAAGGGCACCAGCCACCACTGTTGTCATCTAAATAAAAGCAGCCCGTTCTTTCCCTAAAATGGAAATTTCAAGAAATGGAGTAGAATTGCTTTCTCTTTTTCTTTTTAAGTTTGAGGGTAGAAAGACAACAAAGAAAAATGGAAGTGTAAAGGCTTAAGAAAACAGCCCCAAGAGTCCATTACGTCCATAACACTGTGGATGCTGGTTTTTGGGGAACTCACCTTTCCAGCTGCCTCTGGCCTGGAACCGTTGACGAGCAAATCCCAAAAGGTTTCCATCATTTTAACCATCTTCTCTGCAAAATAGTGACAGGCGCCACCAATTGGCCCGCTTGCAGCCATCTTCTGCCTGCCCCAGAAAGACAGACTGTTGTCTGAGCCTCCAAAGCTGTTGGCTCCGTTGACAGGAAGAGAGAAAGTGATGGATCTCTAACTGCTGGGCCTATTTTTATTTTCTTGCCGGAGTACAGGAAGGCAAACATCTCCACCATTGCCAGCGCCAGTGATGGAGGCCTCAGTGCTGCCTTTGGTGGCAGTGTGGGGAAAGCCAGGAGCTCTGGAAAGTGTATTCTAAACTCTGAACATGGACAGGCAAATGTCTATTCCTCCGGGCCTTTAATTTGAATTCAGCCTGATCTTTTATTTCCCTTCTCTTCCCTTCCCTTCCCCTCCCCTTTTATGAAGATCACCCGCTCTGAGACCCCACAGCTAATTCTCCCCTGACCTCCTCACTGGCCCAAGTAGGACCAATTCAGCCAGCTAGCCCTGGGGATTATCTGATTGATTTTTTACTTTTTTTGTTATTCATGTTTTTATACCGTATTTTATGCTGCTTTTATAATTAAGTGTTTTAAAGTGTTTTAAATTTGTTGTCAGCCGCCCTGAGCCCAGTTTTTGAACCGGAAAGGGTGGGGTATAAATAAAAATTTATTATTATAAATGGGAGTTTCCTGGCCCTCATTGCTGGGAGAGGACTCAAACTCAGATCCCTGCTTCTGTCAAACTCTTTAATTAATACTTATTTATTTATTTACATTTTATTTCCTTTTTCCTCCAAGGAGCCTGACATGGCATGCACAGTTCTCTTCCTCCTCATTTCACCCTCACAACAACCCTGTGAGGTAGGTTACGCTGAGGGAAGCAGCAAGTGGTTCCCAGAGTTCATACCCAGTAAGCTTCCTGGCTGAGTGGGGAGATTTCAAAACTGGTCTCTGCCAGATCCTAGGCCTCCCAGATCTCACCACTATGCCATTATGCCATTATGGTATGGTTTCAAATTGGATTTGCCTTCCCCCTACCACGTGCTGAGATTCCAGCATTGCAGGGGGTTGGACTAGATGACCCTTGGGATCCCTTCCCACTCTACAATTCTATCATTCTATGATTCTCCCTCTCTCACAATGCTGGAAACTGTGGGCATCCAAAGACACTGAATGTTGGATGATTGAGGAAAGATAGCAGAAAGTCCTTCTTCACGCAGCATAGTGGGAACTGCGGAACTCCCTCCCACTGGAGACCTTGATGGCCACCAACCTAGATGACTTTGAAAGAGGATTAAACAAATTCACGGAGGAAGAGAAGAGTTTTGGATTTGATATCCCGCTTTATCAGTACCCTAAGGAGTCTCAAAGCGGCTAACAATCTCCTTTCCCTTCCTCCCCCACAACAAACACTCTGTGAGGTGAGTGGGGCTGAGAGACTTCAGAGAAGTGTGACTGGCCCAAGGTCACCCAGCAGCTGCATGTGGAGGAGCAGGAAAGCGAAGCTGGTTCCCCAGATTACGAGTCCACCGCTCTTAACCACTGCACCACACTGGCTCTCAGTGTGGTGCCAGCCACAATGGCAATGTTCTTCTGCTTTCAGCTGTGGAGGGCAGGGCACAGCCATCATGACTAGTAGGCACTGAGAGCTGTCTCTTCCTTTTGTGCTTGGGTCCTGCTTGTGGGCTTCCTATATGGGCATCTGGTTGGCCACTGTGAGAAGAAAACACTGGACTGGATGTGGCCCCTTTGACCTGATCCAACAGGCCCTTAGATTCTTAATGTGGCAAACAACAGGCGTTCCTGCTATGGACAAGCAAAACATGGGCTGGACCTCTGAGGCTTGTGTGCCCTGGCATCCCTGTGTTCCTACTGTTAAATAAGTTGGAGTTCTTGTTATTAAATATACCAAGAAAAAAGCACATCAAGAACTCTGGCCAATTTACGTTTCAATAGTGGGAGTGGTCCCTACTCGCAAGGTAAAGGTAAAGGGACCCCTGACCATTAGGTCCAGTAGTGGCCGACTCTGGGGTTGTGGCGCTCATCTCGCTTTATAGGCCGAGGGAGCCAGCGTACAGCGTCCGGGTCGTGTGGCCAGCATGACTAAGCTGCTTATGGCGAACCAGAGCAGCGCACAGAAACGCCGTTTGCCTTCCTGCCGGAGCGGTACCTATTTATCTACTTGCACTATGTGCTTTCAAACTGCTAGGTTGGCAGGAGCAGGGACAGAGCAACGGGAGCTCATCCCGTCGCAGGGATTCAAACTGCCGACCTTCTGATTCTTAATGTGGCAAACAACAGGCGTTTGAGCAGCACACGGAAATGCCATTTACCTTCCCGCTGGAGTGGTACCTATTTATCTACTTGCACTTTGAGGTGCTTTCGAACTGCTAGGTTGGCAGGAGCAGGGACCGAGCAACGGGAGCTCACACCGTCGCAGGGATTTGAACCGCCGACCTTCTGATCGGCAAGTCCTAGGCTCTGTGATTTAACCCACAGCAGTGACAAAAGCAGAAAGTGGCCCTTGGGCTTGAAAAAGACCCCAATCCCTGCTCTGTAATTTTTTTTAACCCTTTCCCCAGTGTCTCAGTGGATTTTGTTTGGGGCAGGAAAAAAAGGACCAACGCTCAACACAGCTTCTGAAGTCTGTGTCTGTCTCCACAGTTCCTTTGCTGCAGGAGTTCCATTCTGCTTACACAAAAAAATTGCAGGGGAGGAAATCCCTCCCGCTTCACCATCATGTTTTCCTCCCCTCTCCCCCCATGTCAATAAAGCAAAAAACAAGGAACATCTTGTAAGGCCGGATGACAAGAGTGCTGAGGCAGCTTTGATTATGCGTTGATGGAGTTTGCTGGGAAAGCTCTAAGTGGAATGGAAGAAGTCGCTAATGGATGTGGACAGAGGGTGCCGAGATGACCTTTCCCGCGCCTTAAAGGATCTTCCAACGAAGCCAGATGCCAGGTTTTGGACAGCACTGTCAAAATCCTCGTTATGTAATCCACTCCTGCCCCGTATCCCAGTGGTCTTGAGTCCCTTGGTCTGGCTGCTATCCTGTTCTTAGTGTCTGCAGGGAAAGTGGTGGTGAACATCACAAGCTCTTCCAGTCCTAGGCAAAGCGAACCAGGACCCAGGCCAGCTCCCAATAGAAAGGCAAGGGAAATCAGCACCTTGGCTAGCTCCCAGTAGCAAGGCAACACCAATCAGGACCAGTGGGACCTGCTGGTTGAGCTTGAAAAAACGTTGTCACAGCAAAGGCTCCAGAGTCACCTGAAGCCTTAAAAAGCCTAGCGTGGGTTGATCTTCCAGTGGCTCTCCCCTCTCCCCTGAATATTTCATGGGCCCCATGTCTATTCTGCAGCTGTATGCAGGACATGGTTGTGCTGGCGGGCACTCAGTGCCAAGGTAAGTGAAACCACATGTCACACTGGCCCTGGAGATGTTCTCAATCCCAATGCTGCCCTCCTAATCCTCCTCCTGATTGTTGGAGACAGCAGGGTCGGGGAGTCATGTTCCTCCAGGGTCCTAGCCTCCTCTGTGTCGGAGGGCTGTGTGATCTCTTCTTCCGTGTGTGCCTGGTATTCCGTGCTTCTTGCTCTCCCGTTGGCCCTTCATTCTCCAGCCTCTCTTGAACTTTTTCATGTTCCATGGGGGTGTTGGGGTCTCCTGAACTGAATCCCAAGAACCTTCAGTAGCTGCTGCTGCCCTCCTCCAGGTCGTCCACATCCTGTCAGCCTTGGCGCACCTGCCACTCCATGACAACGGTGGTGGAGCAAGCTGTAGTGGAATCATCAAATTCTATTACTGGAAGGGGTTCCAGGGTCATCAAGCATTGCAATGCAGGAACCACAACTAGAGAATCCCAAAGGGCCATCTAATCTCTGTTTAAATTCCTCCAAAAAAGAGTCCCCCATCTTCCAAGGGAATGTATGCAGTCAAAACCTCCTTTCTTATAATTTGAACCCAATGGAGGAGCAGAAAACAAGCTTGCTCCATCTTCCAGGTGACAGCCCTTCCAATATTTGAAGGTGGCCATCCTATAATCTCTCTGTCTTCTCTGCTCCAGGCTAAGCATACCCACCTCCCTCAGTTGCCAGTGAGAGGGGTGGCACGGCTAGTGTTCTGAGGGCCAAATAAAGAGGCCTTTATTTGAATTATGTGATGCCAATTGTTGCATTCTCCTGGGGCCACCTCAACCCAGGCAGGACAACAGCAAATGAGTTTTCTGCATGCTATGAAAACCCCTCCCAAAATTCCTTGAAGCATCACAGAGCATTATGGAACAGCCTCTCAGCTGTCAGGAACATGCCTGCCCCAAAAAGCGCAGGAGAAGAGTTAGATTCAGAAACCAGACTAAGTGAACGCGGGACCGACTCTGCAGATGAGAGCTGGCTGATAGAGTCGAGAAAGGGCAGTTTGACCCCGCCCCCTTCCAGGGGAAGACTCTGTTAGCTCTCAAGGAGAGGAAGAGTTACAGGGCAGCCAGAGTGTTGCTAGGCAATCAGCAGATAACCTGAGGTCTGAGTCTGTGTCGAGTGGCAGTGGGGAGGGGTGTGATGGCCTGGGATTCCGAGTCTGAGAGTGAACCGGAGGAATCCCAGCCGGCACAGGAGTCCCCGCCTCCAGGGCCGGCTGAACTGGGGCAAGGCCTAGATTCTGAGGAGCCTGCACCTGTGCCAGATCCTCAGGAGCAGGCACCAGGTGAAACCATTCTGGCCCCAGAGGTGCTTGAGGACTCAGTGTCTACAGGTGAGCCTCCCCCGGGGCCCAGTAACCCTTCGGCCTCTCCTGAACTGCAGAGGCTTAGGGCAGAGAGGCGAAGGGAACTGGTTTCTCCCAGGAGGAGTGCTCGCCTTAAGGCCAGGAGAGGCGGGGCTCCTGGGGGCCGGGACCGCCCCTGGCCTTAGAAGAAGATAAAGGTCAGTCAGCCCGGTCCCAGGTTGCGGGGGCAACGTCGTTGTGGAGTACTTGTTCTGACCTGGACCTAGATCTGCATTTCCAGTGTTCCTGTTCCTCGCCCGGCTTCCTGCTTCTGACCTTCCAGCGTTCCTGTTCCCGCCCGGCTCCCTGTTTCGGACCTTCTAGTGTTCCTGTTTCCTGCCCAGCTTCCTGCCTCTGATCTTCAAGTGTTCCTGACCCCGCCCGGCTCCCTGTTTCGGACCTCACGTCTCATCTTGTGAACTTCTACCCGGCTAGTGACTTAGGACTGAACTTTGGCTACGGTATTAGTACCTTCCCCCCCCGGGACCAGCACAGTTTGCTCCCGCCACACCCACACTCCCTCTTTGTTGGGGTGCATTCGGGAAGAGCCAGAGGCCATGGCCGACCAAGCGGCTACGCTGTTGGCAAGAGCCCAGGAGAACCAGGCCTTGACTCACACCGTGCAGCAGCTCAGCATCGTGATTACGGCACTTCAGCAGCGGTTGGATGCCCTACCAGCTCCTGGGGCCGACGCCCCGGCTCCTGGCAAGTACCCAGTGGCTTTGCCTGAGAAATTTGATGGGGCCCCGGCCAGTTTTCCCATGTTCCTTGCCCAGGCCAAGCTGTATATTCAGGGGCGAGCCCGGAACTTCCCAGACCCAAGTTCTCCTGCTCAGACCGAGATGCTAGCAGCTGTGCCCACTGAGGAGGCTTCTGCAACGCTCCCCGCTGAGTACCAGGACTATCACTACGTGTTCGAGGAACGGGGGGCAGACCAGCTGCCGCCGCACCGGTCCTTTGACTGCGGCATAGACCTCCAGCCCGGAGCGCCCCTACCGGTGAGTCGCTTATACTCTCTAACAGAGCCAGAACGCGAGGCTTTGCAGGACTTCTTGCGCAAGAACCTGGAGCGTGGGTTCATTAGGCCTTCTACCTCGCCCACTGCTGCGCCAGTGCTCTTTGTTAAGAAGAAATGTGGGGAGCTCCGCCTTTGCCATGATTACCGGGCGCTGAACAAAATTACCATCCCAGACCGGTACCCCTTGCCCCTTATTTCGGAGTTACTGGAGCGGGTGCAAGGGGCGCAGGTGTTCACCAAGCTAGACCTCCGGGGGGCCTACAATTTGATTCGGATGCGAGCCGGGGATGAGTGGAAGACAGCATTCGGGACCCGGTACGGGCAGTTCGAGTACCTGGTTATGCCCTTCGATTTGTGCAACGCGCCTGCTGTGTTCCAACGGTACATCAACCACGTGTTCCAGGACTTGCTAGACAAGTACGTGGTGGTGTACTTGGATGACATTCTGGTTTACTCCCGTGACCCGGAACGCCATGAGGGTCATGTCCGGACCGTGCTGCAGCGCTTGCGCGAGCACCGTCTGTATGCAAAGCTCAGCAAGTGCGAGTTCCATCAGCGGTCAGTGGACTTCCTGGGTCACCGACTCTCACCAGGTGGGGTGCAGATGGATCCTGGGAAGGTGGCAGCGGTTCGAGAATGGGCGGCGCATCGGAACCGCAAGGACCTACAGCGTTTCCTGGGGTTCGCCAACTATTACCGGACCTTCATTGCGGATTATGCTCATCGCACCACCCCGTTGACCTGGCTACTGCGCCCCAAGACGCCGTTTTCCTGGGACAGGGAGGTAGAGGAGGCATTTCAAGGGTTGAAGGCCTGTTTCCAGAGAGCGCCAATCTTGCAACATCCTGATCCTTCTCGACCCTTTGTGGTAGAGACCGACGCCTCCAGTACGGCTCTCGGTGCTGTCTTGTCTCAGCAGTCCGGACCGGAAGCGCCACTCTTACCCTGCGCCTTCTATTCCCGCCAGCTCCTTCCAGCGGAGCATAACTGTGATGGCCTGGGATTCCGATTCGGAGGATGAAACAGAGGAATCCCAGCCTGCACAGGAGTCCCCGCCTCCAGGGCCGGCTGAACTGGGGCAAGGCCTAGATGCTGAAGAGCCTGCACCTGTGGCAGTGCATCAGGAGCTGGCCCCAGGTGAAGCCCTTCTGGCCCCAGAGAGGCTTGACGACTCAGTGGCCACAGGTGAGCCTCCTCCAGGGCCCAGTAACCCTTCGGCCTCTCCTGATCTGCAGAGGCTTAGAGCAGAGAGGCGAAGGGAACTGGTTGCCCCCAGGAGGAGTGCTCGCCTTAAGGCCAGAGGAGGCGGGGCTCCTGGGGGCTGGGACCGCCCCTGGCCTTAGAAGAGGATAAAAGCCCAGTCAGCCCGGCCCCAGGTTGCGGGAGCAACGTCGTTGTTGGCTTCGGACCTTCCTGTGTTCCTGATCCCTGCTCGGCCTCCTGTTCCTGACTATCCGGTACTCCTGTTCCCTGCTCGGCTTCCTGTTCCCGACCATCCGGTGTTCCTGTTCCCTGCACAGCCTCCTGTTCCAGCGTTCCTGTTCCCCGCCCGGCTCTCTGCCTCGGACCTCGCCCCTCTTCGTGTGGACTCTGCTACACCCAAGGTACCTTACCCCCGGGACCAGCACAGTTTGCTCCCGCCACACCCGCACTCCCCCTTCGTAGGGGTGCGTTCGGGAAGAGCCAGAGGCCATGGCTGAACAGGCGGCTGCACTGGTGGCTTTGGCCCAGGAGAAACAGGCCTTGACTCACACCGTGCAGCAGCTCAGTGACGCGGTTGTGGCACTTCAGCAACGCTTGGAAGCCCTACCGGCTCCTGGGGCCGACGCCCCGGCTCCGGGCAAGTACCCAGTGGCTTTGCCTGAGAAATTTGATGGAGCCCCGGCCAGCTTTCCCATGTTCCTGGCCCAGGCCAAGCTGTATATTCAGGGGCGAGCCCGGAACTTTCCTGATGACCGCACCAAGGTGCACTTTTTGATTAGTTTGTTAAAGGACCAGGCGGCCAAGTGGGCGTTGCCGCTACTCAGGCAAGACTCCCCCTTGCTGGCAGACTATACGGGGTTTTGCAATCGTTTGGAGGCCGCGTTCGGCAACCCCCAGAAAGGGAGTCAAGCCAACCGGGCGATTCGGCGTTTGAAACAAGGCAAGTCCACGGTGGCCGCATATACCACGGAGTTTCGGCTGTTGGCACAGGACTTGACCTGGAATGACTCGGCACTGCGGGACCAGTATCTCGAAGGGCTTTCGGACGAGGTACTGGACCAGTTGGCCACAATGGAACGTCCCACCACGCTGGACACTCTCATTCAACGGAGTCTACAAATAGACGACCGGTTGGAGGATCGTCGTCAGGCCCGGGGTCGCCGACACTTCCAGTTCACGGCACCAGCTTTTTCTGGCAGCCCCACGGTCACGACTGATTTAACGGAGGAGCCTATGCAGCTGGGGGCAGTGCGGCCACGCCTTTCCCCCGCAGAGAAGGCGCGGCGTCGGGAGGGAAATCTCTGTCTTTACTGTGGCGGAAGTGGACACTTCGCTCGGTCCTGCCCTGAGAAACCGCCAACCCCAGTAGCTGATGGCCCTAGCTACCGGGGGTCCCAAACCGTACAGAATGGGCCCGCACCAATGGACTTGCAACATCTTATGGTTTCGGTACGTTTATACCCTCCAGGTGGGCCCTGGATCCTCACCCATGCTTTGGTAGATTCAGGGGCAACCCGCTCCTATATGGACGCTGCTTTTGCCGCCCATCATCAGGTGCCACTTCGGAACAAGCCAGTACCGGTCCAGGTGGAAGCGATTGACGGTCGACTTCTGCGTTCAGGTGCCGTTACTCAGGAGACCCAGCCCCTGCTCCTGTGTCTCCAGCAGCACCGGGAGTTGCGAACTTTGGACATTGCCTCTATGCCCCGCTTCCCCCTGGTGCTCGGGATGGACTGGCTGGAAGCCCACAACGTTCAGATTGACTGGGTCAAACGGACCGTGCACTTCCCAGACCCATGTTCCCATGCTCAATCCGGAACGCTGGCGGCCGCGCCCTCAGAGGAGGCAGCACCCACGCTCCCAGCCGTGTACCAGGACTACCAGGACGTGTTCGAGGAACGGGGGGCAGACCAGCTGCCGCCGCATCGGCCTTTTGACTGCGGCATAGACCTCCAACCCGGAGCGCCTTTACCAGTGAGTCGCTTATATTCCCTAACGGAGCCAGAGCGCGAGGCTTTGCAGGACTTCTTGCGCAAGAACCTGGAGCGTGGGTTCATTAGGCCTTCCACCTCGCCTACAGCGGCACCAGTGCTTTTTGTTAAGAAGAAATGTGGGGAACTCCGCCCTTGCCATGATTACCGAGCCCTGAACAAAATTACCGTCCCAGACCGGTACCCCTTGCCCCTTATCTCGGAGCTGCTGGAGCGGGTGCAAGGGGCACAGGTGTTCACCAAGCTGGACCTCCGGGGGGCCTACAACTTGATTCGGATCCGAGCCGGGGATGAGTGGAAGACAGCGTTTGGTACCCGGTACGGGCAGTTCGAATATTTGGTTATGCCTTTCGGTTTGTGCAACGCGCCTGCTGTGTTTCAACGCTACATCAACCACGTGTTTCAGGACTTGTTAGACAAGTACGTGGTGGTGTATTTGGATGACATACTGATTTACTCCCGTGACCCGGCTCGCCATGAGGGACATGTCCGGACCGTGCTGCAGCGCTTGCGTGAGCACCGTCTGTATGCAAAGCTCAGCAAGTGCGAGTTCCATCAGCGGACTGTGGACTTCCTTGGTCACCGGCTCTCTCCAGATGGGGTGCAAATGGACCCGGGGAAGGTGACAGCGGTTCAAGAATGGGCGGCACCCCGGAACCGCAAGGACCTACAGCGTTTCCTGGGGTTCACCAATTACTACCGGACCTTCATCGCTGATTATGCTCATCGCACCACCCCGTTGACCCGGCTACTGCGCCCAAAGACGCCGTTTTCCTGGGACAAGGAGGCAGAGGAGGCGTTTCAGGGGTTGAAGGCCTGTTTCCAGAGGGCACCAATCTTACAACATCCGGACCCCTCTCGACCCTTTGTGGTGGAGACCGACGCTTCCAGTACGGCTCTCGGTGCCATCTTGTCTCAACAGATTGGTCCTGAAGCGCCACTCTTACCCTGTGCCTTCTATTCCCGCCAGCTCCTACCAGCGGAGCGTAACTATACTGTGTGGGAGCGGGAACTACTGGCCATCAAGGTAGCCTTTGAGGTCTGGCGCCACCATCTTGAGGGGGCACGACATCCGGTGGAGGTGAGAACCGACCACCGGAACCTGGAGTACCTCCAGACCACCCGCAAGCTGAACCAAAGACAGATCCGGTGGGCGTTGTTCTTTTCCCGGTTCCAGTTCCGGATCCGCTACATCCCTAGCTCTCAGAATCAGAAGGCGGATGCCCTGTCCCGGAAACCTGAAGACAACGCAGACACGGTACAGCAAGCAGAACCCACCACGATCCTACCTCCGGCTGCATTCCTGGCCACCCAGGAGGCGCAGCCACTGCAGGTTCGGGTGCAGGAACAGCAGCGGGTCGACGCTTGGGCCCAGGAACGACTCCGGGAGCTGGCTGAAGGGTCCAGCCCACAGTATCCGGGGCTGGTCCTGCATCAGGGCCTTCTGCTGCACCACGGTCGTCTGTACATCCCGCCAGGGCCACTACGGCTGGAGGTTCTTCGGATGGCCCATGATGCCCCAGCAGCGGGGCACTTTGGACGGTATCGGACCACCCATCTGGTCAGTCGAGAGTTTTGGTGGCCCCGCCTGAAGGCTGACGTGGCTCGCTACGTTGCTGGTTGTGATGTCTGCCGGCGCGCCAAGGGACCTACCGGGCGACCCCCCGGCCTACTTCAGCCATTGCCAGTTCCACCGCGCCCTTGGCACACGGTTTCGTTGGACTTTGTAGTGGACTTACCCTCGTCTCGTGGCTGTACCTGCCTTCTGGTTTTCTCCGACCATTTCACCAAGATGGTGCACTGCGCTCCCTGTCCATCGGTACCCACAGCCAAGGAAACTGCTCAGCTGTACCTTCAGCATGTCTTCCGCCTGCATGGCCTACCTGAGCGCGTGGTGTCCGACCGGGGTGTTCAGTTCACATCCCTGTTCTGGCGAGCATTGCACCAGACCCTCGGGACGGAGGTCTGTCTCTCATCAGCCTACCACCCACAGACCGATGGCCAGACGGAACGGGCGAACGCGGTGCTGGAGCAGTACCTCCGGTGTTACTGCAGCTACCAGCAGGATGACTGGGTCGACCACCTGGCATTGGCGGAGTTCGCCTACAATAACGCGGTGAATGCGTCCACCCAGCAGACCCCGTTCCAAGCCAGTTATGGTTATCATCCACGGCTGTTTCCAGAGGTGCTGCCGACATCCGCGGTCCCGGCGGTGACGGAGTGGCTTCAAGAGCTCCAGTCCCAGCAACAGCTTTTGGTGGAGCAACTGCACCAGGCCAAGGAAGCGTACAAAGCCCAGGCCGACCGCCACCGCCAGGTGGGGCCGGAACTTCGCGTCGGTGACCTGGTTTGGCTCTCCACTCGCCACCTCCACCCCTCTCGACCTTCGCGGAAGTTGGACGCCCGCTTCACCGGCCCGTTCCCTATCGTAGACCAAGTCTCTCCTGTGGCATTTCGTCTCCGGTTACCCGCAACCCTGAAGGTTCACCCGGTCTTCCACAGGTCCCTTTTGAGTCCGGTGGCCCCACCCGACGAGTTCCACCCGAACCGTCCCCGACCGCAGCCAGTGTTGGTTCGGGGAGAGCCTGAGTACGAGGTGGAACGCATCCTGGACTCCCGATACCGCAGGGGAATGCTGCAGTATCTCATTGACTGGAAGGGGTACGGACCGGAGGACCGTTCCTGGGAACCAGCGGCCAACGTCCACGCACCTGCCTGCCTCCGAGAGTTCCATGCGACGTACCCCAGCAAGCCGGGTCCGGACCCTCGGTTGGGGGGGGGCCTGGGAGGGGGGATGGTGTGATGGCCTGGGATTCCGATTCGGAGGATGAAACAGAGGAATCCCAGCCTGCACAGGAGTCCCCGCCTCCAGGGCCGGCTGAACTGGGGCAAGGCCTAGATGCTGAAGAGCCTGCACCTGTGGCAGTGCATCAGGAGCTGGCCCCAGGTGAAGCCCTTCTGGCCCCAGAGAGGCTTGACGACTCAGTGGCCACAGGTGAGCCTCCTCCAGGGCCCAGTAACCCTTCGGCCTCTCCTGATCTGCAGAGGCTTAGAGCAGAGAGGCGAAGGGAACTGGTTGCCCCCAGGAGGAGTGCTCGCCTTAAGGCCAGAGGAGGCGGGGCTCCTGGGGGCTGGGACCGCCCCTGGCCTTAGAAGAGGATAAAAGCCCAGTCAGCCCGGCCCCAGGTTGCGGGAGCAACGTCGTTGTTGGCTTCGGACCTTCCTGTGTTCCTGATCCCTGCTCGGTCTCCTGTTCCTGACTATCCGGTACTCCTGTTCCCTGCTCGGCTTCCTGTTCCCGACCATCCGGTGTTCCTGTTCCCTGCACAGCCTCCTGTTCCAGCGTTCCTGTTCCCCGCCCGGCTCTCTGCCTCGGACCTCGCCCCTCTTCGTGTGGACTCTGCTACACCCAAGGTACCTTACCCCCGGGACCAGCACAATAACTATACCGTGTGGGAGCGGGAACTACTGGCCATCAAGGTGGCCTTTGAGGTTTGGCGCCACCATCTTGAGGGGGCACGACACCCGGTGGAGGTGAGAACCGACCACCGGAACCTGGAGTACCTCCAGACCACCCGCAAGCTGAACCAAAGGCAGATCCGGTGGGCGTTGTTATTTTCCTGGTTCCAGTTCCGGATCCGCTACATCCCTAGCTCCCAAAACCAGAAGGCGGATGCCCTGTCCCGGAAACCTGAAGACAACGCAGACACGGTACAGCAAGCAGTACCCACCACGATCCTACCACCAGCTGCATTCCTGCCCACCCAGGAGGCTGAGCCATTGCAGGCTCGGGTGCGGGAACAGCAGCGGGTCGACGCTTGGGCCCAGGAACGACTCCGGGAACTGGCCGAAGGGTCATGCCCTCAGTATCCAGGGCTGGTCTTGCATCAGGGTCTTCTGCTACACCACGGTCGCCTATACATCCCGCCGGGGCCACTGCAGGCTGAGGTTCTCCGGATGACCCATGATGCCCCAGCCGCAGGACACATTGGGCGGTATCGAACCACCCATCTGGTAAGCCGTGAGTTTTGGTGGCCCCGCCTGAAGGCTGACGTGGCTCGCTATGTCGCTGGTTGTGATGTCTGCCGACGGGCCAAGGGCCCTACCGGGCGCCCCTCCGGCCTTCTTCAGCCGTTGCCGGTTCCACCACGTCCTTGGCACACGGTTTCTCTGGACTTTGTAGTGGAGCTACCCCCGTCTCGTGGATGCACCTGCCTTGTAGTTTTCTCTGACCATTTCACGACGATGGTGCACTGTGCCCCCTGCCCATCCATACCCTCAGCTAAGGAAACCGCTCAGCTGTACCTTCAGCATGTCTTCCGCCTGCATGGCCTACCTGAGCGTGTGGTGTCCGACCGGGGCGTTCAGTTCACGTCCCGGTTTTGGCGAGCTTTGCATCAGGCCCTCGGAACAGAGGTCTGCCTCTCATCAGCCTACCACCCACAGACTGATGGCCAGACGGAACGGGCGAACGCGGTGCTGGAGCAGTACCTCCGGTGTTACTGCAGCTATCAGCAGGATGACTGGGTCGACCACCTAGCATTGGCGGAGTTCGCTTACAACAACGCGGTGAATGCGTCCACCCAGCAGACCCCGTTCCAGGCCAGTTACGGTTTTCATCCACGGCTGTTTCCGGATGTGCTGCCGGCATCTGCGGTCCCTGCGGTGACAGAGTGGCTTCAGGAGCTCCAGTCCCAGCAACAGCTATTGATGGAGCAGCTGCGCCAGGCCAAGGAGGCGTACAAGGTTCAGGCCGACCGCCACCGCCAGGTGGGGCCAGAACTCCACGTCGGTGACCTGGTATGGCTCTCCACTCGCCACCTCCACCCTTCTTGACCTTCACGGAAGCTGGATGCCCGTTTCACCGGCCCGTTCCCTATCGTGAACCAGGTCTCGCCTGTGGCGTTCCGTCTCCGGTTGCCCGCAACCCTGAAGGTTCACCCGGTATTCCACAGGTCCCTTTTGAGTCCGGTGGCCCCACCCGACGAGTTCCACCCGAACCGTCCCCGACCGCAGCCAGTTTTGGTTCAGGGAGAGCCTGAGTACGAGGTGGAACGCATTCTGGACTCCCGATACCGCAGGGGAAAGCTGCAATATCTCATAGACTGGAAGGGGTATGGGCCGGAGGACCGTTCCTGGGAACCAGCGGCCAACGTCCACGCGCCTGCCTGCCTCCGAGAGTTTCATGCGGCGTACCCCAGCAAGCCGGGTCTGGACCCTCGATTGAGGGGGGTGCCTGGAAGGGGGGATGGTGTGATGGCCTGGGATTCCGAGTCTGAGAGTGAACCGGAGGAATCCCAGCCGGCACAGGAGTCCCCGCCTCCAGGGCCGGCTGAACTGGTGCAAGGCCTAGATTCTGAGGAGCCTGCACCTGTGCCAGATCCTCAGGAGCAGGCACCAGGTGAAACCATTCTGGCCCCAGAGGTGCTTGAGGACTCAGTGTCTACAGGTGAGCCTCCCCCGGGGCCCAGTAACCCTTCGGCCTCTCCTGAACTGCAGAGGCTTAGGGCAGAGAGGCGAAGGGAACTGGTTTCTCCCAGGAGGAGTGCTCGCCTTAAGGCCAGGAGAGGCGGGGCTCCTGGGGGCCGGGACCGCCCCTGGCCTTAGAAGAAGATAAAGGTCAGTCAGCCCGGTCCCAGGTTGCGGGAGCAACGTCGTTGTGGAGTACTTGTTCTGACCTGGACCTAGATCTGCATTTCCAATGTTCCTGTTCCTCGCCCGGCTTCCTGCTTCTGACCTTCCAGCGTTCCTGTTCCCGCCCGGCTCCCTGTTTCGGACCTTCTAGTGTTCCTGTTTCCTGCCCAGCTTCCTGCCTCTGATCTTCAAGTGTTCCTGACCCCGCCCGGCTCCCTGTTTCGGACCTCACGTCTCATCTTGTGAACTTCTACCCGGCTAGTGACTTAGGACTGAACTTTGGCTACGGTATTAGTACCTTCCCCCCCCGGGACCAGCACAAGGGGGCAGGGGCAGGCCAACCCCTCAGTCCCCGTTCTAGGCATCTGGATAAGATCAGATGGCAACAGAAGGGCAAGAGGGGAAAGGCGGGAGTTTGGCATCTTTCCTGCTGTGGGAGGGGCGAAAATTCAGACTGACCAACTATTGTAAATGCGAGCAGGCAAGAAGCCGTGCTCTGGATGTGTCTTTTTGTAAATAAACGTACATAAAACTGCTGGAGCGTCATTACTTCTTATCGGGGCTTGCTTGCCTTCCAGAGATCATTACATCAGCCTTATCTTCGTTGCGGCATTCAGCAAACCGACGGTCCCTCTCTCTGATTGCCTTACACAGCCACCTTGTTGCTCGGCAGGCCTGTCTCTTCCTTGCCTTACATGGTGCAAGATCGACTACAGAAGAAGCTTTTGCTTCTGGAGCCCATCTATAGCACCAACGATCCAGACACACTGAAAATGCAGCCTGCAGGCCACTTTCTTTCTTTCTTTCCAGTGCATTTGTCAATGTGTGTGTGGGGGGAGAAGCTTTTAATCCAATCAGTGAAAAGGTTAACGGAAAGAGCATTGACCCGTAGCCTCAAATGATGTCTTTTGAAGCTGCAAAGCCCCCAGTGGCTACGTGTCAAAGTTCTTTCGCTTCTTGTTACAGCTGGAGGAAGGGGATCGGTATTCTTTTCTTTTCGCCGTAGCTGTGTGCGCATAGCTCACAGGTGAGACTTTCCAACAGAAAATGGGTGGGGTGGCGGAAATCGGCAGATAGGAGCAGGAGAAAAAGCGGGGAAACCTCCCCATGAATACCAGAGGCGTGCATAGGGGAACTTTCCAGGCTTTGGGAAGGAGGTGCCAGGCTTTAATACTTTAATACTCTAATTTACTGGGAACATTAAGGGGACTGGCCTAGTCCTGCTGGTCCATTGACCTAGTGTCCCCTGGTCCTGAATGGGGTAACTGTGCCCCTGAAGGACCAGATGCACAGCCTGGGAGTCATTTTGGACTCACAGCTGTCCATGGAGGCGCAGGTTGATTCTGTGTCCAGGGCGGCTGTCTACCAGCTCCACCTGGTACGCAGGCTGAGACCCTACCTGTCTCACCAGAGTGACACATGCTCTAGTTATCTCCCGCTTGGACTATTGCAATGCGCTCTACGTGGAAACTGCAATTAATCCAGAATGCGGCAGCTACACAGGTGACTGGGAGTGGCCGCCGGGACCATATAACACTGGTGCTGAGAGATCTGCATTGGCTCCCAGTACGTTTCCAAGCACAATTCAAAGTGTTGGTGCTGACCTTGAAAGCCCTAAATGGCCTCGGTCCTGTATACCTGAAGGAGCGTCTCCACCCCCATCGTTCTGCCCGGACACTGAGGTCCAGAGCCAAGGGCTTTCTGGCGGTTCCCTCATTGCGAGAAGTGAGGTTACAGGGAACCAGACAGAGGGCCTTCTCGGTAGTGGCGCCCGCCCTGTGGAACGCCCTCCCATCAGATGTCAAGGAAATAAGCAGCTATCCTATTTTTAAGAGACATCTGAAGGCAGCTCTGTTTAGGGAAGTCTTTAATATTTAATGCTTTACTGTTTTTAACACTTGATTGGGAGCTGCCCAGAGTGGCTGAGAAAACTCAGACAGATGGGTGGGGTATAAATAATATATTATTATTATTATTATTATTATTATTATTATTATTATTATTATTATAATATTATTATAGTTTCTTGTACTGATTGGTGAGGATCAAATACAGCTGAAGCCTCAGCCTTTGCTCAGGCAGTGAAGAAACACCCTCCCTGGAAACCCTGTTGCAGACACCAGCTCTTCCCTCCTAGCACAGATCCTCAGGCTCCTTCTCTCTCAACCCTCTCACTTCCCTGTCTTGTTTAATTAGACAAATAAGCTCCTTGGGTTGGCGGATATCTTTCACGAGGTGTTCTCATACCAGGCCGCAGCAGGCTTGTCATTAAACAGGAGCCCCAGGTGATTTTTCTTGTTAAATAGGGCTTGTTGACACAGAGTCATGTGCCCCTTCCCAAAAAGTTGAAGCTGGCAGGTGTTGGGGAGCAGGACAGGGAGAAACGACTCTTCATCCTGCTCTCACAGTGGCCAATCAGATGCCCCAGAGGGAAACCTGCAAGGAGGTTCTGTGCACAAAATCTCCCCTCTGGCGGCTTCTAGCAACTGGTCTTTGAAAGCATTGCTGCCTCTGACAGTGGGGGCAGAGCATAGCCATTGTGGCTGGTAGACATCTTCTCCATGAATTTGTCTAATTCTAATTCTGGGAGTCATTTTGGACTCACCGCTGTCCATGGAGGCGAAGTTCAATTCTGTGTGCAGGGCAGCTGTTTACCAGCTCCATCTGGTACACAGGCTGAGACCCTACCTGCCCGCAGACTGTCTCACCAGAGTGGTGCATGCTCTGGTTATCTCCCGCTTGGACTACTGCAATGCACCCTACTTGGGGCTACCTTTGAACATGATCCAGAAACTACAACTAATCCAGAATGCGGCAGCTGGACTGGTGACTGGGAGTGGCTGCCGAGACTCCATAACACTGGTCCTGAAAGACCTACACCTCTGTCCTCCACTACCTCCCGCAGTTTGGTCAAACTCATGCTGGTAACCTCGAAAACACTATCCAACCATCTCGTCCTCTGTCACCCCCTTCTCCTTGTACCCTCCATCTTTCCCAGCATCAGTGTCTTCTCCAGGGAGTCTTCTCTTCTCATGAGGTGGCCAAAGTACTGGAGCCTCAGCTTCACGATCTGGTCAAATTTATGTCTGTATCTTCGAGAACACTAGTGTCTCAGCCTCAGGATCTGTCCTTCCAGTCAGTGGCGTAGCGTGGGGGGTGCAGGGGGGGCTGGCCGCACCGGGCGCAACATCTGGGGGTTAGGGTTAGGGGGCGCAAATCCACGGGTTAGGGGGCGCAAATCCATGGGTTAGGGGGTGCAAATTACTTGCCTTGCCCCGGGTGCTGACAACCCACGCTACGCCCCTTCTTCCAGTGAGCACTCAGGGCTGATTTCCTTAAGAATGGATGCGTTTGATCTTCTTGCAGTCCATGGGACTCTCAAGAGTCTCCTCCAGCACCATAATTCAAAAGCATCAATTCTTCGGCGATCAGCCTTCTTTATGGTCCAGCTCTCACTTCCATACATCACTACTGGGAAAACAATGGCTTTAACTATACGGACCTTTGTTGGCAAGGTGACGTCTCTACTTCTCAAGATGCTGTCTAGGCCTGTCATTGCCCTTCTCCCAAGAAGCAGGCGTCTTTTAATTTCGTGGCTGCTGTCACCATCTGCAGTGATCGTGGAGCCCAAGAAAGTAAAATCTCTCACTGCCTCCATTTCTTCCCCTTCTATTTGCCAGGAGGTGATGGGACCAGTGGCCATGATCTTCGTTTTTTTGATGTTGAGCTTCAGACCATATTTTACACTCTCCTCTTTCACCCTCATTAAAAGGTTCTTTAATTCCTCCTCACTTTCTGCCATCAAGGTTGTGTCATCTGCATATCTGAGGTTGTTGATATTTCTTCCGGCAATCTTAATTCTAGTTTGGGATTCATCCAGCCCAGCCTTTCGCATGATGTATTCTGCATATAAGTTAAATAAGCAGGGGGACAATATACAGCCTTGTCGTAGTCCTTTCCCAATTTTAAACCAATCAGTTGTTCCATATCCAGTTCTAACTGTAGCTTCTTGTCCCACATAGAGATTTCTCAGGAGACAGATGAGGTGATCAGGCACTCCCATTTCTTTAAGAACTTGCCATAGTTTGCTATGGTCGACACAGTCAAAGGCTTTTGCATAGTCAATGAAGCAGAAGTAGATGTCTTTCTGGAACTCTCTAGCTTTCTCCATAATCCAGCGCATGTTTGCAATTTGGTCTCTGGTTCCTCTGCCTCTTCTAAATCCAGCTTGCACTTCTGGGAGTTCTCGGTCCACATACTGCTTAAGCCTGCCTTGTAGAATTTTAAGCATAACCTTGCTAGCGTGTGAAATGAGTGCAATTGTGTGGTAGTTGGAGCATTCTTTGGCACTGCCCTTCTTTGGGATTGGGATGTAGACTGATCTTCTCCAATCCTCTGGCCACTGCTGAGTTTTCCAAATTTGCTGGCATATTGAGTGTAGCACCTTAACAGCATCATCTTTTAAAATTTTAAATAATTCAGCTGGAATATCATCACTTCCACTGGCCTTGTTATTAGCTTGTTATTAGTGATCCAGTAGGTCTCTTCTTTTTATTTATTTATTTTTTAAAAATAGATTTTAAACACTTTATTAACAGGAAAAGTGTATTCAGCAGAATGTCTCTCGTACACAGAAGGCCATACAACGTGAAGCAAGCAGAACTCATATAGGGAAAGGGGCAGCTGAAGGGAGGGGCAAGAGATGGCGGCTCCAAGAGAAACCTCCAACTGCAGGCTCATCATAGGAAATGAAGAGTTAAAAAAATCTTGAAAATGGGTTTATCCCCCAAGGAGCTTGGGGGATGGGGGATGCTAAAGTTCTTTATCAGATATTTAGGTTTACCACCTCACAGGCAATTGTGATGTTATCTTTGCAGGCAGGCAGGATACTAGCAACAGCAGGGGGTAGCCAGCCCCACACAGGAAGAGTGTGTGATTCCTTCCCAACTCCATCAGCCAGCTTCTACCAGGACATTTCAATACAAATTCCCTAATAAAGTCTTCCAAGGGGTTTCAAGCATCTTGAGGGCAGAAACGATATCCATCCAGGTGGAAGTTCATGGCTGATCAGAGGCTCTTCGTGGTAGAGCCAAAACCAGAGAAACCCATCACAGCCGCCATCTCATCGTCTTCCTCAAACGTCAAGTCTTCCTCAGCTCTCCTTTTCTTCTCCCTCTGTTTTTCCTTTTTGTAGGCTTTGGCCTTTTCTTCCTCTTCTCTGAGCTCCTTCATCCTTCATCCTTCATAATCCTTCTGCTTCTCCTCCATTTTTTCCTTGTTCACCTCAAAGCGTTTTTTCACTTGATCCAGTGTGGAGCGCTCCACTCTCATAGACATGCCCAGATTCCCCTGATGTTTTTTGCCATTGATATGCTCCAAGAAGTTGATGGATAATCAGACATTATAGGAATACCCTCCAATCTCAGACTGCAGTGTTGTTTTGGTAATAACAATGGTTTTGCCCAGTTTGGATTCCAGGTCCACCTTGTAGTCTCGGTGTCGAAGAAGCTCGCACTTGACAGGTTGACTGGTTTGCCATCTTTCTTTTCTCTCTCTTCCGTGAGTTGTTTCTCTGCAAGCTTCTCATATTCATCTTTGTCCCACTTCCGGCGGAAGTCCAGGTTTTTAGCCCCGCTGCGCGACGCCATCTTGCCCAGGAAGTGACCCGGTGAGTCGTCCAGTAGGCCTCATCTTATGTTCCTTTTGGCGCATCTTCCAAGAGCTGGATTCTGCTGCCAGCCTGCTCCGTGATGTATTATTATCCCTCCTACAACCCAAACAACCGGCCATTTCTAAACCCAGATCTGTTTCTTGTCCTTGGCATTCCTAGCATCACATTCTTTCGTGGTAACTGAGCCAAATGCTGATGCTGCGTCAAAAGGGAAGGTGCCAATTAGCAGGTTTTCGAGCACAGGTGTGAAATCCTTCCACTAAGCTTGCAGGACCGCCAAAGGGGCAGCTGCTGCGATGCCCCTTGCCTGCCTCCCCTCCTCCCACCCTCCAGCAGGCATGATGGATGCAGGGATGGAATTTGGCCTGTCCCACTTGCGACGGCTCTGGCTGTTCACTGGAAACAACTGCCGTTGCTAATTGCTCCGTTCAAAGGAGACCGAGGTGTGCAGCTGGCGTTCCATAAATCAAAACAGCACAAAAACTTAAAATTGCTTGCTGAGGGAAATGAGGGGAATGTGTGGGGAAGGAGAGGGGGGAAGAAAGAGGTGTCCTGCTTAGAAAGTGAAGCGACTCAAGCTGGGATTCGTGGCTGGCGCCACTGATCCTGTGCACCAGGTCTCGCCGGCGATTTGTCTCCTTCTCGGCAGACTTTTCGTAGAGGAGATGTTTTCCATGGGTGAATTGGATGAAGATTAACCTGGAAAGTTTGAAGATTCGGGACAGGTAAAAGAAAGCCCTTTGTCTCGCAGCACATAGTTAAACTATGGAAATTGCTCCTGCAGGAGGCAGTGATGGTCATCAATTTGGAAGGCTTTAGAAGAAAACTGGTCAAATTCATGGGGAGGACTATTGATGGATACTAGCCATGATGGCTATGCTCTGCCTCCATCGTTGTAAAGGTAAAGGTAAAGGGACCTCTGACCATTAGGTCCAGTCGTGGCCGACTCTGGGGTTGCGGCGCTCATCTCACTTTACTGGCCGAGGGAGCAGGCGTACAGCTTCCGGGTCATGTGCCCAGAATGACTAAGCCGCTTCTGGTGAACCAGAGCAGCGCACGGAAACGCTGTTTACCTTCCCGCTGGAGCGGTACCTATTTATCTACTTGCATTTTGACGTGCTTTCAAACTGCTAGGTTGGCAGGAGCAGGGACCGAGCAACGGGAGCTCACCTCGTCACGGGGATTCGAACCGCCGACCTTCTGATCGGCAAGTCCTAGGCTCTGTGGTTTAACCCACAGCGCCACCCGCACCCCTCCATCGTTGTAGGGAACAGTTTTTTCTGAATAACAGTTGCTGGAAGCCATAAGAGGCGAGGTTGCTCTTCTGCCTGAATCTTACTTGCAGGTTTCCCACAGGCCACTGTGAGAACAGGATGCCAGCAGGCTATTCTTATTTTTTTTTATCATGGGACCACCCTGGTAGAATCTACTGATGACTCAGGTGCAGGTCAGATATTAATTCACAGCTAAAAGGGGGAGGAATTGTAATCAATGTTAAAGGCACCATCATTTAATTGCCTTTGTGGAGATATCTGGGCCTTGAGATTCTCTAACAAGCCATCCAGTAGGGACCTCATTTGTGGAGAACAAGCTCTCCTGAATGTTGCTGAGGAAAGCTGACTTCTTTTGGGCTTCTCCGGAGGGAAAAGGGTGGGGTGAGAGATTGGGGTGCCATTTTGATGATCCCAGCAGATAGGAGTCCTCGAGACTGCAATAATGCAGCGCTGGCAAGATGAAAAGGATATATCATCTCCTTTCCCTCCCCAGGTCCTTCTATTGAAGAAAGATAATGTGTGATATTTTTAGAATGTTTTAATGCACTTCTTACAGCTGCGGTGGTAGGGAAGGATTAAATGATGGTGTGGGGAGCATCAGTCAGGAGATTGGATTGACTTTGGCCATACTCCTAGAGAAGCAGGAAGTGGTGAGGCCCCTAAGTGTTGCCAAACTTCTACAGAAGCATAGGCATCTAGCCGGGCTCTTTGTCTGTCTTTGTGCGACGTGTTCTTAATCAGGAAGTGATGAGAAACCTCACCCCCCAACACTGTTTGACTTTTTATTAAATACAGTTGTACAAGAGCAACTATTTATTCCTTTTCCTCACTGCACAGTCTGACATTTGGATTGGTGACTTTGATAGCAAGCCGAGCTGCTCTTTACACAATGATCTTCCGATTCTTGGATGAAACATTACGAGCAATCTCTGCACAATAGAACTTCATCAGCACCTCCAGCTCTTTGGCGTTGTGGACAAGGAACTTTCAGAATCCTGAAGGCAACATGTGCTTTGTCTTCTTACCTCTACCATACCCAATGTTGGGCATCAAGATTTGGCCCTCAAACCTTCTGCGGACTCTGTTGACAATACCTCTGGGCTTCTGCCAGTTACTCTTAATTTTGACACAGCAAAGCCACTTCCAAGCTGTAGAGGAGGTGGGGTTGCGGGCCCACACCCTCCCCACACATGTGGGGGCTGGCTTCCAGCCCCCTCAAGAATGAGGGAATCCTCGGGCGCGTCAGCTCCCTGCCTAGCTAATCGGCTGGGCAGGGGTGTGTGGCCCGGGATATTTATGCCTGGCGTGCCCGAGGACCGCCCTCTCTTCACCTTCCAGCTGATCAGGTTTCCCACCCTCCCCGCCCTTTAGTTGCTCCTCCGGCCTTGCTATGGACCTCGGTTGGTGACCGTCAAGGGGCCTGGTAGGAATTTTTTCCACTTGGCGAATTGGCACCAGCCATTTGGTTTTTCGCCTACCTCGTAGCAAACGTCACAACTTTCCCGGTATTGGCGGTTAGGCATTGGCAGGGGTTATTGTTATGCAAATGAAGGGGGGAAGGAAGTGCCATCACCTTCCCCGAAAGCAAAGGGTAGTCCGGTAAAGGATTCCGGGGGGCGTTGCCCTGTCCGAAGCCTATGGAGGTGTCGGCCTAAGGCACGCCCCTGAGCGGTGACCCCGGGGGATCCTAGTTGACCTACTTCAGCAGGACTCCCCCCGCTGGTGGTTAACCCTCACCAGTCTTCATGCAATTGGGCTGTTAGTCGATAGGAACCAATGCCTAAGCCAATACCTCTCAATTCCTGTAATCAATAAAGTTGTGGCCTTTTACGCCCATTCACCTTAAATAGTGTCCTGTGTCTTTATTTCACGAGGGGGCAGGGGGACTTGCCACGCAATCAGATTGATGGCAGATGAACTTCTTGGTTCTCTTCTTGATGATCTTAGGCTTCATGAGGGGTCTGAGGGCCGGCATAGTGTCAGAGAGAAAGTTGAGCTCCGGGAATGTTTTTGCCTGGTGCCTAAAGACATGTAACAAAGGGGCCAGGCAGGCTGCACCAGGGAGAGCATTCCACAAGTGGGGAGCCCCACAGAAAAAACCCTGTTCTTGTGTTGCCATACTATGGACCTCTCATGGAAGGGGCACATGAAGACGGGCTTCTGTTGGTGATCACTGGGTCTGGATCTGTTCATATGGGGAGAGGTGACACTTGCGGTCCTGAACTGCTTAAGGCTTTAGAGGTCAAAACCAGTACTTGGAATTAGGCCCAGAAACTAATTGGCAGCCAGTGCTGTCGGACCAGGATTGGTGTAATATTCTCAAACTGTCTTGCCCCACGAACAACCTGGCCACTGAATTCTGCACCAGCTGAAGTTTCCAAAACGTCTTCAGCCCCACATATAACATGCTGCAGTAATCTAGCCTAGAGGTTAGATTACCCCAATGAGATTAAGGTGCTTGGTTTAATTATGCCTAATAATTTCAGTGCACCTACTCTGAGTAGGACTAACATTAGATGCAACCCGTGGTTTCCATCCTTTTTTCTTTCAATGGTTATGCGATTATCTCCCTTCATCTTAACATTGTTATTTTAGCTTTGACATAACCGCAGAGTCATATATTTTGCCCTCCCAGCTCACAACAGCAGGAATTGTTGGCATAGCAAATTCTAGCCGTTACTATTCTATACTCCAGGGGCGAGCAGACTCCAGACTTGACAGATCGACTTTGTTTTATTTGCTAGAACCTCAAGACCCACCAAACCGGAGGACTGAAATTTATTTTTGGAACCAGAACTGACCTCCTTCCGCATATAACCCCACTCTGAGTTTCCCACCCACCTCTCTCAGCCTCCTTCAGTTCAGCAACATAACTCAGAAGCAGAAAAATCTGCTTCTTTGGTTCTTTGCCCTTGTTGAACCAGAGATGAGGAATCTCTTTTCCCCAGAGGACCGGATTCAAATGCTTCCAACCTTCCAGGGTGTGCAAAAGCAGAAGTGGGTGCGGTCAAATTGGGTGTGACCAAAGACAAAGCTAAGTGGAAAAAATGGAAAGCTTATCCACATTTACCTCCCCCACCCTGTTCTTTAGTGCTCAATCAGAGCGAATGGCAATTCGGATTTTCCACAGACTGCTGTTTGCTCCAATTCAGCTTTAAAAAATGGCTTTTCTTGGAGAAAGGGTGATCTTGTGCCTGGAAAGAGAGGAGCAACAGGTAAATGCAGATAAGCCCTATGTTTCTATTTAAACCATTCTTTTAATCACAACCATGAGGACCAGCATAGTTGTTTAGTTGTTTAGTCGTGTCCGACTCTTTGTGACCCCATGGACCAGAGCACGCCAGGCACTCCTGTCTTCCACTACCTCCTGCAGTTTGGTCAAACTCATGCTGGTAGCTTCGAGAACACTGTCCAACCATCACGTCCTCTGTCCTCCCCTTCTCCTTGTGCCCTCCATCTTTCCCAACATCAGGGTCTTTTCCAGGGAGTCTTCTCTTCCCATGAGGTGGCCAAAGTATTGGAGCCTCAGCTTCATGATCTGTCCTTCCAGGGAGCACTCAGGGCTGATTTCCTTGAGAATGGATAGGTTTGATCTTCTTGCTGTCCATGGGACTCTCAAGAGTCTCCTCCAACACCATAATTCAAAAGCATCAATTCTTTGGCGATCGGCCTTCTTTATGGTCCAGCTCTCACTTCCATTCATCACTACTGGAAAAACCATAGCTTTAACTACATGGGTCTTTGTTGGCAAGGTGATGTCTCTGCTTTTTAAGATGCTCTTTAGGTTTGTCATTGCTTTCCTCCCAAGAAGCAGGCGTCTTTTAATTTTGTGGCTGCTGTCACCATCTGCAGTGATCGTGGAGCACAAGAAAGTAAAATCTCTCACTGCCTCCATTTCTTCCCCTTCTATTTGCCAGGAGGTGATGGGACCAGTGGTCATGATCTTCGTTTTTTTGATGTTGAGCTTCAGACCATATTTTGCACTCTCCTCTTTCACCCTCATTAAAAGGTTCTTTCATTCCTCCTCTCTTTCTGTCATCAAGGTTGTGTCATCTGCATGGCCAGCATCTTAAAGGTAAAGGTAAAGGTACCCCTGCCCGTACGGGCCAGTCTTGACAGACTCTAGGGTTGTGCGCTCATCTCACTCTAGAAGCCGGGAGCCAGCACTGTCCGGGTCACGTGGCCAGCGTGACGAAGCTGCTCCGGTGAACCGGCACCAGAGCAGCACACAGAACGCCATTTACCTTCCCTCTATAAAGCGGCCCCTATTTATCTACTTGCACCCGGGGGTGCTTTCGAACTGCTAGGTTGGCAGGTACTGGGACCAAGCAACGGGAGCGCACCCCGCCACAGGGATTCGAACCACCGACCATGCGATCGGCAAGTCCTAGGCGCTGAGGTTTTACCCACAGCGCCACCCGCGTCCCTGGCCAGCATCTTACTCCACCCTTAAATGAAGGACCATAGCACACTGGCACAGCACCTTCTGTCCGTGTAAAAGGCACCAGTTTCAACCCCTGGCATCTCCGGGTATGGCTGGGAAGGACCAAGGAATGGTCTAACTCAGGACAGTGCAACTTTCTGTGTTCTGTGTTGTTCCTTCAAAATCCTGTGGAAGTTCCGCCCACGGAGGGATTTCAAATTGACTTCCTGTTTCATTTCAATCTCCCCCAAGGACCTTCATTCGAAGAGTGTAAATGAGAGGCAGTGGTGTGTAGTGGTTAGAGCACTGGGCCTTGGCCTTGGCGATCACAGTTCAAAACCCCTACTCAGCCACGAAGATCACTGGGTGTGACCTTGGGCCAGTCGCCCACTCTCCGCCTCACCTACCTCGCAGGGTTGTGGTTGAGGAGCAAATGGTGAGGGGGAGAACTGATGAGAGCCGTTGTGGTGCAACGGTGGACTAGGATGGTCTACAAATATTCTACCTGCCATTTGGATTGGTCGGAAAGGGAGAAAGAGAAGAGTGAAGTAGCAGAAGAAAGAAAGGAAAGAGAAAGGGGAACACATTTAATTGATAAGCCGGGTAATGATTAAAGGTAGCCCGGAGGTGGATGATGGGAGTCGAGTCACACGATCGCCCATCTAATGTGGAATTGTCTGCTCTGATGGTCAAAGGCTCTCCATGATTTGCAATGAAGATCCCTGATCAAGGACACAATCAGAGAGGTTTTCTCTGTCACACACAACCTCCTGCTTTGACAGAACAAAGAGTTATTCTTTTCCGCCAAACCATGCAACGAAGCCATTCATTTAACGGGGTGACAATAAAAAAGAAGGTTTCTTTCTCTCTCCTCCCCCCCCCTTGCCCAGAGGGGAGGAAACAGGAAAGCAATTATATCACATCCTTTTGACAAGCGAGCACAATGGCGGGTTTAGTGGAAGGCCGCCTGCTACCCAGCTTTCGGCCGCCGCTCTTCCTGCGTTTCATTCTTCGTAGCGTGGCAGACGTGCCCTTCTGTGATCTCGGCAACACCTGTATCAGCAGCCTTAGTCTTTCAACGTGGGATGGCTTGTGATATGTGCCGGCCACGGGCCATTAAGCAGGAAGGTCAACCCAGAGTTCCTGGCTGCATTGCAATCCATCCTGGGAGGCCTGTGGTTCCTCAAGCCACAATACCAATATTTTCGTTCCGTGTAGCAGGAAATGATCCAATTTTTGTTGGGTTCTCTTTCCTCCACCTCTTTAGGGGATGAATACAGGGGCTCCTTAGCTGGCCCTTAGGAATCTCCCCATGCCCCATATCTCCCTGGCCTCCTCTGCACCTGCCTCACACGCTTTCTCTTGACTGGATTGCATCTGGAATATGGAATTAAGAAAACATGGTTTTCCATTCTTCCCTGTATCCATGGAATCATAGAATTGCATTGCAGGAATCACAGCTACAGAATCCCTGACAGATGGCCACATGACATCCTCTAGGACTGGGCAACCTCTGGTTTTCAGCATTGTGGTATATCACAGGCTAAACACCGCGATACACCGATATATCACAATGTCCAAAATAAGGATGGAGCTACTCAGAGGCATTGGCTGGCTTCAAGGTTTCCCCACCTTGTAATTATTGATGCATGATATATTGCCATGTCAAAAATTATGAAACCGATATCACAATATGGACTTTGAACTGGTTTTGGACATTATATCAATATATCGCCCAGCCCGAGATATGTAGCCGCCCCAGCAGCATATCTATATCTCCTCACATCCAGAAACGCAAGAAGGGCTTTTACTCTTGCTAGAAGCTCGGCCGTGCCCTCACCGGTTCTGGAAGGCTCCTATAGAAGGGTCCCGTACACACAGAGACTTTGCACTTGCCCATTAGGGGAAACAGGAAGCCTCGAACCTATATTTTTTTGATGTCCTTTTTATGTTGAGATTCGTAGAGACAGCATTGATCCTTTGCTGAAGAGTCTCGCTGATCTTTCAGACAAGTCCTAAACTTAATTCTCTCCTTTTAGGCAAGGTTCATAAGATGACCTGGCTGGTAGCCAGATTCTGTGCCCAGATTTGTAGGCACAGATCATCCTCTAGAATAAAATAGCTTACTAAGGAAATAATGAAGTTGCCCTTTGCGGCGCTGTGATGTTAACATAAAAGTGAGTGCTGGAGGTAAATGGTTAAACAGGTTGCCCAGTCAGGACCCAGGGGGGTGGAGTCAGTGGGACTATAAAACCAGTTCTGGGAGGAGTTTGTTGGGAGTTGTGGGTGGGCAGTTGGTTGGATTTCGTGGGTTGGCTGGTTGGGAAAGGCAGTTGGTAATAGAGAGACAGTTAGGGCCGTGGGTTCTTGAGTGTGGGGAGGTAGAAGAGAGAGAGAGGGGAAAATAAGACTAAGAGAAGTAAAGAGTAACAACATTTGGAATGCTGTAAAAGTTCTGTTTGTTTCTGAAATAAAATACACTCTTCTTTATTAATTGAGAAGCTGACTGAGACTGAAGTGATTTTACCAGGGAGGACCTGGTTGGTGGCAATGGATTAGTGGTGTACGGGTCAATAGTCTGTGAGACGACTGGGGGCTCCGTACGAATGCCACAGGCGCCTCAGAGTCAATTTTTGTTATGGTAGCCCAAATCTCAGTTGTACGGGTGTATGTATAGATCTCAATTTTAACTCATGAGCTATTGCTGCAATCTGCTCCGATTGTATGTTTTATCTTTATGAACGCTGTTTTTATTGTGTTATGCTATGTGAGCTGGTCTTTGACCATAATATCTATCTATCTATCTATCTATCTATCTATCTATCTATCTATCATCTATCTATCTATCTATCTATCTATCTATCTATCTATCTATCATCTATCTATCTATCTATCATCTATCTATCTATCTATCTATCTATCTATCTATCTATCTATCTATCTATTGCCCAGCCCTAGGTAAAGGTAAAGGGACCCCTGACCATTAAGTCCAGTCGTGGCTGACTCTGGGGTTGCGGTGCTCATCTCGCTTTACTGGCCAAGGGAGCCGGCGTACAGCTTCCGGGTCATGTGGCCAGCATGACTAAGCCGCTTCTGGCGAACCAGAGCAGTGCACGGAAATGCCATTTACCTTACTGCTGGAGCGGTACCTATTTATCTACTTGCACTTTGACGTGCTTTCGAACTGCTAGGTTGGCAGAAGCAGGGACCGAGCAACAGGCGCTCACCCAGTTGTGGGGATTAGAACAGCCGACTTTCTGATCGGAAAGTCCTAGGCTCTGTGGTTTAACTCACAGCCCTAACATTCACTTAAAAACTTCCAAGGAAGGAGAGTCCACCGCCTTCCGAGGAAGTCTGTTCCACCATTGAACAGCTCTTACCATCAGAAAGTTCTTCCTGAAGTTTAATCGGAATCTCCTTGTGATTTGAGTCCATTGCTTTGGGTCGCCTCTCTGGAGCAGGAGAAAACAAGCTTGCTCCATCTTCCATGGGGCAGCCCTTCAGATGTGTGAAGATATCACCTCTCAGCCTTCTCATCTCCATGCTAAACATCCGTAAACATCTCCTTCATAAGGCTTTGGGTTTCCAGACCCTGTTCCATATTAGTTGCCCTCCTCACAACACACCTCCCGATCCATTGCAGGCAGCACCATTTTCTTCTGTCAAAAAACAGTGTTTCTCATTCTCGCTGTCCACTGTGCTGAAATTACATCGCTTACATAATACATACAATTACTGCATTACCACTATGCACTCTATGTGGGGGTTCCCTTGTGCTTCATTCGGAAGCTGCAATTAGTGCAAATTTCTGACAGGAAGGGAGATCTTGCCAACGTAAATCACACCTCTGCTTAAGTGACCTTGCACTGGTTGCCAATTTGCTACCGGGCTAAGTTCAAGGTGCTAACGCAAAGCCCTTCACGACTTGGAACCGGTTTACCTGTGAGATCACCTTACCCGGCATGTGCCAGCTGAACTGCTTCTACCTGCAGAACTGGCATTGTTACAGGTGTTAATTCCTCTTTTCACATTTGTGAGGTTGTTTTTTTAGTGTAGCAGCACCTGTACTTTGGAACTCCCTGCCCATTGACATCAGACAGATGCCGTCACTGTACTCTTTTGGGCCTGCTAAAAACATTTTTGTTTAGACAAATCTGTGCAGGTATTTAGAATGTTGAGGCATGTTTGGTCTTTAGTTTATCCCTGATATTTGTTTCAAATAGTTCATAGAATCATAGAGTTGGAAGGGACCCTGAGGATCATTTAGTCCAACCTACTCTCCGACCAGGGACACGGGTGGCGCTGTGGGTTAAACCACAGAGCCTAGGACTTGCTGATCAGAAGGTTGGCGGTTCGAATCCCCGTGACGGGGTGAGCTCCCGTTGCTCGGTCCCTGCTCCTGCCCACCTAGCAGTTTGAAAGCACGCCAGTGCAAGTAGATAAATAGGTACCGCTCCGACAGGAAGGTAAACGGCGTTTCTGTGCGCTGCTCTGGTTCGCCAGAAGGGGCTTAGTCATGCTGGCCACATGACCCGGAAGCTGTACGCCGGCTCCCTTGGCCAGTAAAGTGAGATGAGCTCCGCAACCCCAGAGTCGGCCTTGACTGGACCTAACGGTCAGGGGTCCCTTTACCTTTACCTACTCCCCAACCTACTCTCTTTGCAAACTGCTTTGAGGTTGTTGTTGTTTAAACAATCGAACAGTGCATAAGTTTTATAAATAAAATAAAATAAATGAGTACCTAAATTACGTTATCATTCTATTTGACCCCATTGATTTCAGTGCAAAGGGAACACAACGCAGATGAGTGGGGTGGGGAATGTAATCAATTATGTATCGTTTGTGGGCCGATAGCAACAGCAGCAGCAAATACTGATCACATTTGCTGGATTGATTTCCATTCTGGACGAATAAGCAAACATCATCAATTGGAATTCTCTGATGTACTTGGCCCCGGAATTGCAATAATGCTTCTCTTGCCTGGAAGGCGAGAGGCGTCTGTGTGGAAGCCATCTAGTTTTTGTGTAGCTGGAACACAGCATACAGTTCCCAGGTAAGAGACACACCCATTGTGCTACACACATTTGTCCCATACGTTATTGGCATGTTTCCTTTATGCTCACAGCAGAAGGTCCAGCTCAATATATAGCTCAGCTGGCTAGAGCGTGGTGCTGAGAATGCCAAGGTTGCTGGTTCGATTCCCCATATGGGACAGCTGCATATTTCTGCATTGCAAGGGGTTGGACTAGAATGGTCTTCAGGGTCTCTTGCAACTCTGCAATTCTATGGTTCTATTTTTAATGAGACTGTAACTATCAAAAGGGGACGGGGCGGCGCTGTGGGTTAAACCACAGAGCCTAGGACTTGCCGATCAGAAGGTCGGTGGTTCGAATCCCTGCGACAGGGTGAGCTTCCATTGCTCGGTCCCTGCTCCTGTCAACCTAGCAGTTCGAAAGCATGTCAAAGTGCAAGTAGATAAATAGGTACCGCTCCTGCGGGAAGGTAAACGGCGTTTCCGTGCGCTGCTCTGGTTCGCCAGAAGCGGCTTAGTCATGCTGGCCACATGACCCAGAAGCTGTACGCCGGCTCCCTTGGCCAATAAAGTGAGATGAGCACCGCAACCCCAGAGTCAGCCACGACTGGACCTAATGGTCAGGGGTCCCTCTACCTTTTAACTATCAAAAGCATGAAATAAAGCAACTATCAGGATAATGCCAGACAAAACCCACCGTTTTGTACACGAAGCTTCAGCTTGCATCTATTAACCTTCTTTCTCCCGTCTCTCTTTTATCGGAAATGCTCAAGATGGTAAGTTGGCTGGTTGTCCCATTCCCGGCCAGGAACAGAAGGTGGAACAGCAATCTTGTGCATTGCTCAGCTCAGGGCTCCCTGCCATCACGGCCTAGAGCCAAATCTTTGGCAGTTTCCAGTCGCCATTCTCTGCCTCGCCCCCCCCCCCATGTAGTATATGTTCTCATTTACCTCTTCAAGGAGCCCCTGAATCTTCCTTGACTGCCTGAGCATCAGGGAGACACCCTGAGTGGTGATGAAGTGCCAAGATGCTAACTCAAACAAATGCTCAAGCTTCTCCAGTGTTCGATCTCGCTGCAATGGTTGCAGCACACACTCACACTCACACATGCCTAACACGCCATAGGTATTTTTTGATGCCCCCCCCCCTTGCAGGGCCCAATTTCGCCAACCCCCTAGGTATGCCTCTGAGAGTCAATCCCTCCCCTCTGGCAGCCCCAGAAGCCTGGATAGCTCAGCTGGTTAGAGTGTGGTGCTGAGAACGCCAAGGTTGCAGGTTCGATCCCTGTGTGGGGCAGCTGCACATTCCTGTAGGGGGTTGGACTAGATCAGTAGTTCCCAATTAGGGAACACACCCAGGGTGTCCGTGGTCCCATCCCTTGCCTCCCCCCCACCTATTTTTTTTAAAAAATCATTTTTTGCAAATTTCAAAGTCTGTTTTAGTGCTGTGCAATTTTTTCAATATATCGGCCAAAATCGATTTTGAAATCACACCTTGATAACGATTTCGACCTGGCAATATGCAGCAATGTATTGCTTCTCGCACGAGGGAGAGCAGGGCAGCTGATTTCAAGGCACCACCGATATTGCACAATGATCTCAGCCAATAACGCTGCTCCCGGTGGAGTACAGGGTCAGATTTAAGGTGCTGGTTTTGACCTTTAAAGCCCTTCATGGCCTAGGACCCTCGTACCTACGGGACCGCTTCTCCCGATATGCCCCACGGAGGACCTTAAGGTCCATAAAGAGCAACACCCTAGTGGTCCCGGGCCCTAAGGAAGTCAGATTAGCCTCAAACAGAGCCAGGGCCTTTTCATCACTGGTTCCAGCCTGGTGGAACGCTCTGTCTCATGAGACCAGGGCCCTGCAGGATCTGATTTCTTTCTGCAGGGCCTGTAAGACAGAGTTGTTCCACCTGGCCTTTGGCTTGGAATCAACTTGACCCCCTTTCCCCCTTTCCACTTTCCTTTTTCCTTTCTCCTTCTGTGATGGAACTCCTATTTGGGGACTTCCCTGGCTTTTTCTGGCCCATGTAGGACCAGTCTGGATAGTTGGCCTTGGTGAAGACTTGACATTTTCATCCCCCAAAAGGTTTTGATTTGAGTTTCCACTGAAATGAGGCTGCATTTTAATGTTTTATTTTAATCTTGTTTTTTAAGCTGCATTTCAATCAATTGTTTTTATATTTGGTGTTAACCACCCTGAGCCCGGTCTAGGCTGGGGAGGGTGGGGTATAAATAAAATGTATGATGATGATGATGATCTGAGCTGCCTTCCTCTCATGCTGACAGGGAAGAGGGCAGCTGATGGCCCTCATTTCAAGGCAGTGTAGCACTACCTTCCCCTGGCACTGAGGTGGAGCAGCTTTTTCAGTCATCAGGAAAGCAGCAGCCACAGTGGATCTTTGCTGGCTGCCAACGCTGGCTGCCCCACTGACTTTGGCTTGATGCACCCCCCATCCCCTCCCCCACTCAAACCATGTGGTGGAGGTGAATCCGCTTCCTCTCCTCCCCCCACCCACCCATTCTCAGTGACTGCTCCTTCCCTCATCCCCACACCTGATCTCCAGTTTCAGACATCGTGATGTATTGCAATATTGCGATGTTTAGCTGCTGATATATCACGATGCTGAAAGCCAGATATCTCTCAGCCCTAGTCTGTTTTTTTTAGTACAGTGGTACCTTGGGTTACAATAAGAGGTGCAGGTGGCGCTGTGGTCTAAACCACAGAGCCTAGGGCTTGCTGATCAGAAGGTTGGCGGTTCGAATCCCTGTGACGGGGTGAGCTCCTGTTGTTCGGTCCCAGCTCCTGCCCACCTAGCAGTGCAAGTAGATAAATAGGTACCACTCTAGCGGGAAGGTAAATGGCATTTCCGTGTGCTGCTCTGGTTTCTCCATGCTGGCCACATGACCCAGAAGCTGTCTGCGGACAAATGCTGGCTCCCTCGGCCTATAGAGCGAGATGAGTGCCGCAACCCCATAGTTGTCTGTGACTGGACCTAACGGTCAGGGGTACCTTTGTTATGATATAGAAGCAATGCACCCGCGAGCTGCTGGTAGCTTGAAACCAAAACATAATGGGAATGTTGGGACTGTTCCGTGGGAAACAGAGGGACAGTCAATTCACAGTGCAAAGCACCGGAATTAGCTCAGAGTGTAATATGAGCTCTTCCTTTTGTTCCTGTACAGGAAGTGCAGGAAGTGTTTCACTCTCGACTGCTGGAATTTGAAGAGAGCAGTCATGTTTTTTGTAACGCTGCAAAGACAGAAATAAAGGCATGTAAATACGTTTCTGTCTATCTCTTTCCCCTGCCCGGGGGGGGGGCAGGAAAGAGGGGTGTGTTCTTCTCATGCTGAGAAGGATCGCCTATTGCGACCTCTGCCGGGATCTTGCTGGGGAATGCAGACAGGGAGGTCAACAGGAGATCAAGCCGGGTGCCTGGGAGAGTTGCCAGTTTCTCCTGATAAAGGCTTGATTCCCGACAACCTTTACTTTTTTACCTCTGTTTACAGATGCTTCAGGTTACAGATACTTCAGTTTACAGACTCATCTAACCCAGAAATAGTACCTCGGGTTAAGAACTTTACTTCAGTATCAAAACAGAAATCGCACGGTGGCGGCGGCAAGAGGCCCCATTAGCTAAAGTGGTGTCTCAGGTTAAGAACAGTTTCAGGTTAAGAACGGACCTCCGGAACAAATTAAGTTCTTAACCCGAGGTACCACTGTATACCTAAAATCCTTTGCTTACTAGTGGCTACCCCCACATTTTGTTCAAAAAATTGCTTAGTAGAGGTAACTGCAATAGAATTATCTATGGTAGGGGGTCCGTGGCTTGGCTTTTGAAAAATCAGGGACCTCAGTTATTAGCTAATTGGGAACCACCAGACTAGTTGATCCTCAGCGTCCCTTCCGACTCTACGATTCTTTGATTCTGTCCAAGAAAGGCTAGTGTGCTCCTGTTCTCTGTTTGCTGGCTGAGAGTCCAGCCACAAAGACTGGCACAATCGCTCTGCAGCCTGTCTTCCTTGGGGCCATCAGCCAACAGTTGCTGGGCAGGTAATGACTTGTCTGTCCTCTGGAGGTCTACAGGAGTGCCACAGGCTGAGGCTGCTGCCAATTCTCTTTCCAGCCACCGGTGCTGATTATCAGTGGATTTGTTTGACCCTCTGGCAGGAGGCCGGGGCTTCGAACTGGGGCAGATTCAGCTCCCCCACCTCCTGGCATCCTTTGCTCAGTTGCTCTGGCTCCCAGCACCGTCTCTAAACCCGTTATCAGCAGCGGCCAGTCCGAGTGCTTTTCTGAATGCTTCCTCTCGCTGGAAGATTTGGCTGCCTTCTCTGTTTTGCTTTCTGATTCCGTTGGCTTCCCCTTCCCACCTGCCTTCTCCTGCAGATCATGCAAAAAGGGAAATTAGGGTTGTTAACGGAGGAATCCGAGGGCTCCCTTGGGCAAAAAACAAAGACACCAAGCAGGACAATTTTGAGCAAAACAGCAGCCTGTAGGCTTGGCCTTTATTGGAAACTGTCGCGATAGGACTCCCACCCACAACAAGATGAAGCAAAATGGAAGCCCCAAAGAAAAGAAGACCCCAACGTTTATTAGCTACTAACCCCCCAAGCTACACCCCTAGAACTACATCACAACTACATCATGACTACATCATTGACACATCACAAAAAGGAGGGGTTGAGGGAGGGGTTGTGGAAGTAACCTGGCTGGTTCCTCCTTTTCCCCGCCCCATGAGTCATTTCCAGAGGACAAAGGGGAGTTGGCAGTTTTCTGCCCCCAGAGGGAAGATCTGATCATTGTCCTTTGTTCCAGTCTGTGTTGAATCCACTCCCATATGCAAGTCTGTTGTGTCCTTGATGGTCTTCTGTCTGGGACCATCAAGGTTGCCATGCCAACTGGGCAGGGCTCCTGAGTACGTGTTGGTACGGTTTAGGGATTATGGCCATCCTGTATCAAACTGTCCCCCTTTGATAGTCCTTCCTTCATGGAGCAAAATAAAAGTGGACTGGTGTAATTCCGATGTATGGTTGATTTACTATGAATTTATAACAGAAACGTCGCGTATGTCATGTGTGAGTGTGTGTGTGTGTCACACTGAATGATTGGGGTGGGGGGGGGGCGTTTCCTGCAACAGGGTTTCTCCCCTCTGCATTTCCTCTATATGTCCCAGTTTAATTGGTAGGTGCTGGATGTTGCGGAGTGGCTCAGAAGAAGGGAATCTGCTTTGCATTAAGAAGGTTCCAGGTTCCATCTCCAATGACATCTTCAAGTAGGGTTGAGAATGTCCCCCTCCCCACACAATCTAAATCCCTGAAGAGCTTTTGCCAGTCAGTGAGACACTACTCAGCTAGATGGCCCAGCTGTCAGACTCAGTATGAGGCAGATTCTCATGTTCCTGAAGATGACCTGGAAACAGCAGAGACTGGGCGTTTTAGTGTCTCCCTATTGCCCAACCCTCCCTCCCAGTTCTAGTGAGGACTTTGTTGTTGTTTAGTCATGTCCGACTCTTCATGACCCCCTGGACCAGAGCACGCCAGGCACTCCTGTCTTCCACTGCCTCCCGCAGTTTGGTCAAACTCATGCTGGTAGCTTCGAGAACACTGTCCAACCATCTCGTCCTCTGTCGTCCCCTTCTCCTTGCGCCCTCCATCTTTGCCAACATCAGGGTCTTTTCCAGGGAGTCTTCTCTTCTCATGAGGTGGCCAAAGTATTGGAGCCTCAGCTTCACGATCTGTCCTTCCAGTGAGCACTCAGGGCTGATTTCCTTCAGAATGGAGAGGTTTGATCTTCTTGCAGTCCATGGGACTCTCAAGAGTCTCCTCCAGCACCAGAATTCAAAAGCATCAATTCTTTGGCGATCGGCCTTCTTTATGGTCCAGCTCTCACTTCCATACATCACTACTGGGAAAACCATAGCTTTAACTATACGGACCTTTGTTGGCAAGGTGATGTCTTTGCTTTTTAAGATGCTGTCTTATAAAGATGCTGTCTAGTGAGGACTAGAACCTTGATTTTTGGTTTTGGAGTGTGCTGCCCTGGACAAATGGATCACCTCCAGTGTTGGCTCCTGGTTTTTTTTTTTTTTTTGGGGGGGGGGTGTCCTCAGACGAGACAGCTTCCATAGGCCTCCGTCCTTTGGTGATGATGTTCCTCTTTGCCATCATCGCCATCATCTTCCTCACTGTTTGCTTGTGGCACAGAGAACCCTTGATCAAACAGCAGGGATGGCTGCTGTCCAACTGGGGACTAGTGGGGAGCCACACAGTAGATGACGCCAGAGCCATGAGAGCTCATTCTAGTTTTGTCCTCAGCCTCTTGAGTTCCACAAGGGGCCGCACTGAGACTACAGGAGAGTTGGCCGCAGGGCTGTCTTAAGCATATGCAGCGCCGGGGTGCAAAGATATACCCAGCGGCCCCCCCCAGGCACGTAGGAGGGCGGAGCCGGCCGGCCACCTCAGCATCTTGCTGGCTCGGTCACCCCCGAACACATGGCACAGGGCCACCCGCAGCAGAAGAGCCTGCCGCAGTGCTTCAACTGATGGGCGTGCTCCTCCCTGGACTCAACTCTCGGGCCCCGGACTCTTTTATATATATATATATATATATATATATATAAATTTTTATTCGTTTTTTAACATATCATTTTCAACAGTAATTAAACATACTTTTTACATCTTATTCAAATTTTTTGACTTCCATCAGTCCTGTCTGAAAATTTTCCAATCTAATCTCTCCGTATGCATTTCTTATTTTCCCTATTACATTTCAATCTCATAATAAACATCTCTGTCTCTTTCTGCTTTGTAACACTTCGTATATTTCTCCTTACAAAACTTCTTGGAGTCCTACTAGCGTAATTTGTTGATGACAGCTGCTCTTCAAATAATTCATATACTTCTTCCAATCTTCTGTAAATCTCTGGTCCTGCAGGTTTCGAATCCTTCCTGTCATTTTGTACAATTCTGCATAGTCCCGGACTCTTGGCCTGCCGCCCCTGAGAGCCAGGCGCCCGGGTGCCCCGCACCCCTAGCGCCTATGGGTAAGACAGCCCTGGTTGGCCAGCTGGGCTACAAACCTGGACTGGTTGTAAGGCAGGCAGGTGGCTGAAGTCATAGAACATAGAACACGGAATTGCAATGTTGGAATCATATAGTCCAACCCCCTGCAATGCAGGAATATCTCACCCAGCGCTGGGCTCGAACCCATGACCCTGAGGTTATTAACAGCCTCATGCTTTACTGACTGAGCTACCCCTCAGCTTGCAAGTCAGATTGTGGCTAGTGGGGCAGCACCTCTATAATCAAGCAATCTCTGCTGCTGAAGAGGCTTAGGGTTTGATGGTCAAACCTTCACGTAGCAGGAACTGCTTTGTCCTCCAAAAGCTCATAACCAATTTAATAAAACAAGCAAATGAATAAATAATACCGCTCCCCAGCATTTGCCGCCTGAAGCAGCTGCCTCAGTCTGCCTAATGAGAAGGGCGGCTTGGTAATTTGCGTGATACATCAAATGGGGGAAGCATCTCCCTGTGTGGGAATCGGAGAATGTGTGCAGGAGGAGGAAGCTGGCAGGCATTGCCACAAATTTGGATGTGGTTGTAAGTTAAGAAGGCAGGCAGGATTCTGCAGAGTTGGAAAAGGTTCAGAAAAGGGAAACCAAAGGAGGGAATGGAGTGACTCCGCTGTGAGGAAAGGTTACAGTGTTTGGGACTTTTTAGTTTAGACCTGGTTTTCCTAAACCTGGGTCTCCAGCTGTTTTTGGACTACAGTTCCCATCATCCCTGAACACTGGTCCTGCTAGCCAGGGATGGTTCTCTCAAACCTTTTGTTGGCATCACATACAAACATCCATAGCAAATCAATACAGAATTACCTCCTTCCCAGTGACACAAAACATTTGTCAAATGAAAGAGGCAAAGCAGTCTAACATTACATCTCTAGGTCTCCAGGGAGATCAGACGTCTGCAATGTGTTTCGATGACAAAAAACCAGATTAAGATATTTAGCCACTAACTTGGTGAGCTCCTGATTACAGTGGTACGTCTGGTTGCGAATGGGATCTGTTCCGGAGGCCCGTTCGCAACATGAAAAGCCCGCAACCTGAAGTGCCTTATCTGCGCAGGTGCGCAGCATGATTTGGCGCTTGTGCGCATGCGCAAAGCACGATGTAGTGCTACTGAGCATGCGCGAGCAGCGAAACCCAGAAGTAACCCTTTCCGGTACTTCCGGGTCGCTGTGGGGTGCAACCTGAAAAAATGTAACGTGAAGCAAATGTAACATGAGGTATGACTGTATTCCCCAATAATAGAAAATGTATGACCTCTAACTCTGGTTTAAATTTGGGGATGCAGAGTTGATCTAGGAACTGTTGGCGGAGATCAACATGTAGTTTACATTTAAGAACCATATGTGTAAGAGTTTCCACCTGATGGTCTTCACATGGGCAAATTCTTTCTCCTTCCACCATTCCCGAGAACCTTCCCCACAGGAGGTTTGAAGGATTTGAATTAAACCTGGCCAGTGAAAATGCCCCTCTTTCTTGAGGATTAAGCAAAAATTCAAGATAATTATGGTTAATTTCATGTGCCCAAGAAAGTTGAAAGTTAAGAGGGGAACATGTTATTATTTATTATTAGATGGGCCCTGGGCTGGACCCAGCAGGCTTTTCTTGCATTCTCAGGTGGGATGTGGTGGAGGGCAAGCCAATGGAAGTGGGGCAATGCTCCACTTGCTCTGATGGACCAGCCTTTGCTGTCCAGTGGGCAATGTGGATTCCACATTCCCAACACCACCACTGCCTGGGGCAAGAGCGAGAGGCAGGTGAAGGAGGAGGTGAGCGGGATGCTGAAGAAGAAGAGGCAGGGGCCCTTGCCAGTGTGGTCCCCCAGCACATGTCCACGCAAGCTTAGCCTTGGCGCCCCCCCAACCATCACTTTCCCTGTTGCTTCCAAAGCCCCGGGGCTCCCCGAAAGCTGTAGCAAAGATTCATGGCTGCGGAAAGGGCGGTAATCACCCGTGAAGCTGCTTGGCCTGGCGCGAGGTCTGCCACTCAGGTAAATGTCCACCCAGAGGCCAGTTCCTGGAAGCCTTGCCCTTTTGGCAAGGCGGCTAATGAGCTTGTAATGGAAAATAACAACCCCCGAGCTCTCGAGGTGATGCTTTTAATCTTCCACGGCTGGGTTTCCAGCCTGACTCAGACTGAGCACTGGAGGTTGACAGCAGCGGCTGGGCCTGGAGAAGAAATATTCGGGGGCTGTCAAGCACACTCTCCCTCCTGCTCATAGAGGCTCTTTCAGGTCTTTCTCAGAACGATTCAGCTACAGGAGCCCAGCTGATGGTGTTCTAGAATTGTAGTGCTTGAGGGGTCACTAGCGGTCATCTAGTCCAGCCCCCTGCAATGTCAAGGTGCCAAGGTGAGTTAGACAGGAGAAGGCTTCCACCAGCTCATGGAAGGTCCGCAGGCGTTTTTTTGGGAGGGGGCTGTATCTGGACAACCCCCTCCCAGATAGAAGAGGTTCCTTGAGGCAAATGTCTGGGTCCTTGAGAAAATCAGAGAGGTGTTGGATGAGGCCAGTGCCCCACCTAGTCCAGCATCCTGTTCTCACAGCGGCCAAGCAGTGGCTTGTGGGAAACCCACAAGCAGGACCCAAGCACAAGAGCCTTCTCCCCACTCCTGTGGCTTCCAGCAACTGGTGTTCAGAAGCTTTGCTGCTTCTGAACATGAAGGCAGAGCATAACCATCCTGACTAGTGGCCATCAGTACCTTTTTCCTCCTCTGTGAATTTGCCCAATCCCTTTTGAAAGTCAATCAGTTTGGTGGTCTCTTTGTCTCCCGTGGGAAACAGTTCTATGGTTTAACTATGGTAAAAAAGAGGTAAAGGTAAAGGACCCCTGGATGGTTAAAGGTAAAGGTAAAGGTAAAGGGACCGCTGAGCATTAGGTCCAGTCGTGGACAACTCTGGGGTTGCGGCGCTCATCTCGCTTTAATGGCCGAGGGAGCCGGTGTACAGCTTCCAGGTCATGTGGCCAGCATGACTAAGCCACTTCTGGCGAACCAGAGCAGTGCACAGAAATGCCGTTTACCTTCCCACCGGAGTGGTACCTATTTATGTGCTTGCACTTTGAACTGCTAGGTTGGCAGGAGCAGGGACTGAGCAATGGGTCTCACCCTGTTGTGTGGATTCGAACCACCGACCTTCTGATCGGCAAGTCCTAGGCTCTGTGATTTAACCCACAGCGTCCAGTCAAAGGTGACTATGGGGTTGCGCTCATCTCGCTTTCAGGCTGAGGGAGCCGGCATTTGTCCACAGACAGCTTTCTGGGTCATGTGGCCAGCATGACCAAACCGCTTCTGGCGCAATGGGACACCATGATGGAAACCAGAGTGCATGGAAATGCTATTTACCTTCCCGCTGCAGCGGTACCTATTTATCTATTTTCACTAGTGTGCTTTCGAACTGCTAGGTAGGCAGGAGCTGGGACAGTGCAATGGGAGCTCACCCAGTTGTGTGGATTCGAACCGCCAGCCTTCTGATCGGCAAGCCCAAGAGGCTCAGCTGTTTAGACCACAGCGCCACCCGCATCCCTATGGTTTAACTATGAGCCCCAGCTCACCAAGCATCAAGGTGATGTAAACAGGAAAACACAGTTCTCTTCTGCTTTTATCATCACAACAACCCTTGGTGGTAGGTTGGGCTGAGAGACAGCGACTGACCCGACATAACCCAGTGAGTGTCAGAGCCAAGTGGGTGGATTTGAACCCTGGTCCTAGTCTGGTGCTCCAGCTCTGGCTTTCAGTTCAGGAGGGGAAAGGGTCTGTAGTGTCCTCTATGTGTCTCTGAAGGGAGGAGCATCTGACCAAGGGCAAACGCAGGCCATGCGCCACAACTGAGACACATCTTTGCTGTAGAAGCTTTTCCTTCGATATCCACACATCCTTTCCCATCCTTTCCTTAATGATTGCTGAGTCAGCACGCCAGTGTCAGAAATGCTGCAAGGGTGGTACACGACCCCAGTGCAGTTAGGGAAAATGTACAAAAGTAGTTCAAATATATGTTGGAAGTGTAAGGAAAAGGAAGGGACATTTTATCATATGTGGTGGGATTGTAATGTAATTTAAAAAATGTGGGAAATGATATACAATGAATTGAAGAAAATGTTCCATTTAACATTTGTTTAAAAACCTGAAGCATTTTTGTTAGGGATTGTACGGAAAGATCTGCCAAAAAAGCTGAAAAACATCTTCCTGTATGCGACAATGGCCACTAGAGTTCTGGTAGCACAAGGATGGAAGACTGAAGAAACCCCAACTAAAGAATCATGGCAAGAAAAATTGATGGACTATGCAGAACTGGCAAAATTGACATATAAGCTACGGGACAAGGATAACTGTGACTTTAAAGATGAATGGGAACCCTTTACAAAGTATTTGAAGACGCAACAAAGCGAACTGGACTTCTTGGCTGGCTTTGAATAAACATTCACAAACTTTTCTATTGATGATAATCAGCTAAATAGTTTGAGGATCTATACAACTGTGTAATATGCAGAAAACAGCATTCTTAGAGAAACCAAAGACTGGAACTGAGGGAAGTCGGGGGGTGGGGGAGGGGGTGGGTTTTGTGTGGGAGGGGGGGAGGGAGGAAAAATGGGGGAAAAATAAGGATGATATGTTTCTGGATAATATGTTTTTTTAAAAATTTTGAATAAAATAGTTTAAAAAAAGAAGAACTGCTGCAAGGGGGCCCAGGCACTATAAAGAATCAGAAATGTCGAGTCGGAAGGGATATCCAAAGGTCATCCAGTCCAACCCCCATCAAGGCAGGGACCACAGCTCAAAAATCCCTGATAGCTGGTCATCCAATTTCTGCTTAAATACCTCCAACGAAGGGGAGTCCGCCACCTTTCAAGGTAATTCTTCCTCTGCATTCCACACCCCCTCCAGCACTGTGGGCGGCCCACATTTCCCTCTGTCTGACGGCTCCCTCCTAACTCCCGCCAGCCACAAGGAGCAGCCCCTTCTTGGCCTCTGCTATTTCTGCTGGGGAGTGGAGCAGGGAAATCAAAATGCCTTCCACTCATCTCCCGGGAGCTCATTTAAGCGGCTGATGGCTGCTGTAGCTCCTCTCGTTCCTAAATGATAATTCAGGGTTCCTGCAGTTGCAAGGGGGAGGAGAAGGAAGAGGGCTGCTTTGTCCCACTGGATGGATGATGAAGGAGGCCCCGTTTAGGCGACAAACCACTTCAATTAGTCTGGTTGTGGTTTCCTCTGCAACTCCCTTCTCCCTGTTCATCTATATTTCAGCACGGCAGGCTGAGGGGATCATCTAGGCTTAAGGAAAAGGATCAGATATGGGGGATCAAAAACGTCAACAGGCTCCAAGAGCTATTGACCAGGGCTGCTTATAGGGAGCAGGCGATTCTCTCAGACCCTCCAAGTGTCCCTATTTTCCATGGACAGTCCCAGATTTACAGAATCTGTCCTGGTTTCTGATTTGATCCCGGAATGTCTTGCTTTTCCTTAGGACACCCCTATTTTCATCAAAGAAATGTCGGAGGGTATGGTAGGATGTCCCTATTTCCATAGGAGTGTGTGGAGTTGTGTGACCCCCAAGCCAAGGAGATAAGTAACTGTACAACCTTTAGAAGACATCTGAAGGCAGCCCTGTATGGGGACGTTTTTTTAAAGTTTAATGTTTTATTATGTTTTTATATACAGTGGTACCTCTGGTTAAGAACTTAATTTGTTCTGGAACTGAAACCTAAGAACCTGAAACTGTTCTTAACCTGAGGTACCACTTTAGCTAATGCAGCCTCCCGCTGCTGCCGCATCGCTGCCGCACGATTTCTGTTCTCATCCTGAAGCAAAGTACTTAACCTAAGGTACTATTTCTGGGTTAGCAGAGTCTGTAACCTGAAGCGTCTGTAACCTGAAGCGTCTGTAACCCGAGGTACCACTGTATGTTGGACGCAGCCCAGAGTGGCTGGGGTGACCCAGTCAGATGGATGGGTGAGGTATTATTATTATTATTATTATTATTATTATTATTATTTCCCTATTTTCTTCGGAGAAAGAAAATACCAACCTGTTTCTGGGATATAATACAAAGTGCTGGTCATCACCTATAAAGCCCTGTATGGCTTAAGCCCTGACTGTCTGGAGGACCATAGTCTCTCATACAAACATGGCTAGGCTCTGAGATCTCCAGGGGAGGCACTTTTCTCAGTCCTGCCATCCTCACAAGTGCACTTGGTGGGGATGTGGGGCAGGGCCTTCTTGGTGGTGGCTGCTCCTAAACACCTTTGGAACTCCCTCCTCCTCCTCCTCCTCCTCCTCCTCCTCCTCCTTTTAAAATATTTTTATTAAAGATTTTCTCCGTTTACAAAATAACATTCCCTGTCTCTTTCTCAGGTTGTACAATCTTTCTTACAAACCATTTACATTTGTTGTGAGACATTAGTGTTGAGTGCAGTATAAGGTTGGGGGACAAGAGGAGGAAGAGGAGGGGTGGGGTGGTGAGGCTCAGGGGCGGAGGAAGGGGGGTGCGGTGGGGGCGGACCGTCCCAGGTATCTTCGCTGAGGTGGGTGACATTTGGCATGCCACCCACCTGCGACTCCCAAACCTATCCCGAGCCATCTTGGGGGGGGGGGGGCTGCACTGCTTTGCTGGAGGCATTCCCTTCTTCCCCCTTCATTTTGACAACTGGGGGAGGCTTGGGAGTCACGGGCGGGCAGTGTGCTGAATGTCCGTCATCGGCGGCTCGCCGTGCCCCCGGCTGCAGGGCACCCGTGCTGCTCCATGCACCCGAGCAGCTATCCCGCACCTGGGAGAGCACCCTCCACGCCACGCCCCCCTCTGGCGCTGGTGAGGCTTGCATTCTTTTATACAGTGTACATGTGGGGTTTTGTATCAGCATCAACTGGGTAGGTTCTCTTTCCATTTGTTTATTACATTTCCTTGGTAGTGAGAGGTATTGGGGGGCAGGGTGTGGTTGGTTCTCTGTGGATGGCTACAGTGGGGTTTGTTTGCATTTGTGATGGGGGGGGGGCAGGGAGGGCTTGTTGGGTCAGGTAAGCCAGATTGATTCGTATGCTGTCGGTGGATTCTTGTTGTCGTCTTATTGGGCTGTGTACAGTGGTACCTCTGGATGCGAACAGGATCTGTTCCGGAGCCCCGTTTGCATCCTGAAGTGAACGCAACCACATCTTTGCGTCTGTGCAGGTCATGATTCGCCACTTCTGCGCATGCGCGTGACGTCATTTTGAGCATCTGCGCATGTGTGAGCAGCAAAACCCAGAAGTAACATGTTCCATTACTTTCAGGTCGCTGCGGAGCGTAACCTGAAAACGCTCAACCCGAAGCTACTTCAACCCGAGGTATGACTGTATGTGATAAAGGGGAGCCATACTGGGGTGAAGGCGTCCTCTTCTATTTGTCCCCTCGTCAGTTTCAATTTATTGGTTAGCTTTTCCAGTAAGGCTGTTTCCCATACAATTTGATACCATTGGTTCATATTTATTTCTGACTGGTCTCTCCAGTGTCTATGAGGTTTCTGGCTGCTGAGAGTAGGTGGGTTATAAACTCTCTATAATGTTAGTGGTCATTATGATCTCGGAAGATGTTCAGTAGGGCCAGTTCTGGGGTGAGTTCTAATACCTCTTTGGTTATTTTGCATATCTCTTGTAGGACTGCTGTCCAGAAGGGTTGGATTTTAGGGCACTCTCAACACATGTGGAGGTATGTGCCTGTGGAGGTACAGCCTCTCCAACATCTTGATGAAGTTCTTGGGCGTCTTCTTCTTCTTTGGCAATCACTCGTAGCCGAATAAGATTGTCCTCCATAAACACGGGTTTGAGTCCGTAAGAGACTGCGGAGGCCAATTCTGGAACCACACGTCCTCCACAGTGGGGACTTTGGTTTCCAGGTGGGAGTTGATCACAGTGTGGATTTGCCAAGCATGCCTTTCTCTTAGCACGTTTCTCCTTTGCGTCCTGAGTTCGAGTGTCTCCAAAGCCCATTTACAGATAGGTAGCCGTGTTGGTCTGCCATAGTCAAAACAAAAAAAATTCCTTCCAGTAGCACCTTAAAGACCAACTAAGTTAGTTCTTGGTATGAGCTTTCGTGTGCATGCACACTTCTTCAGATACCAAAGCCCATGACACCTTTGGTAAAGGCTGTTCTAGCCTCCTTTTTCTTTCTTCAGTTGTCCCTCGCCTGCTCTTCGAGTCTCTTGAAGCGCTGCAATATCGATGTTAAAATGTCACTGCTCTCTTGCAATGATGGCAGTTCTGCATTCAGGATGCACGTTATCTGTGTTATCTGACAAAGTCCGTATTTTCCATGTTCCAAAGTTCAATTGTCTTTTACGACCGCTAGGTGGTGACCCCACTGGGTGAGGTAATCCAGTCAGGAAAAAAGGGTTGCCTCCAACCATGGAGGCAAAACACAGCCCTCCTGGCTTGTAGCCATCGATAGCCCTCTCCTCCTCCAGGAAGTTGTCTAATTCTCTTTTAAAGCCATCCAAGTTGGTGGGCATCACTGCATACTGCAGCAGTGAGTTCCATAGTTCAGCCATGTGAGCTACATAGTTAATTGACTATTCATTGACAGAGAATGTTTAAAATAAAAGCACAGGGGACCTTTTTGGTGCCAACTGTGGAGGAAGAGCATTGCCATCATAGCTAAGTAAAGGTAAAGGGACCCCTGACCGTTAGGTCCAGCCGTGGCCGACTCTGGGGTTGCGGTGCTCATCTCACTTTATTGGCCGAGGGAGCCGGCGTACAGCTTCTGGGTCATGTGGCCAGCATGACTAAGCCGCTTCTGGCGAACCAGAGCAGCACATGGAAACGCCGTTTACCTTCCCGCCGGAGTGGTACCTATTTATCTACTTGCACTTTGACGTGCTTTTGAACTGCTAGGTGGGCAGGAGCAGGGACCGAGCAACGGGAGCTCACCCCATCACGGGGATTTGAACCGCTGACCTTCTGATCAGCAAGTCCTAGGCTCTGTGGTTTAGACCACAGAGCCACCTGGGTCCCTTATCATAGCTAGTAGCTGTTAAATAAATGTAATGATGTATAATAATAATAATATCCTCAGAGTTCCTGGAGACACCCTGCCTCCCCAGGAAGAACATTTCCTGCCTCAGTTTCATCTGTCACCTCTGTCTTCCTCTATCTCTGTCTCCCTCCCTCTCCCTCTCTTCCCTTTCATGTCTCTTTCTCTTTCTCTCTCCCTGTGTATTTTGTGTCGGGCCAACGTGCACCACTGTTTCATAGAGTCCTACAGACACTCGCACCATCTCCACCGTTATATTGCACTCACCCACAACAGAGAGTGGAGGGGAAGCCTGAGACGAGATGAGAGGGGGAATGGATTTCAGCCAGGCTCCTTTGTGACAG